>NC_138101.1:130525510-131125510 GCF_964146895.1 Miniopterus schreibersii | reverse complement strand
GCTATCACTATAAATAGTATGGGGATGAAGGGATGCTTTGAGATGTCCAAAGCTAGGTCATTAAAAAATAGGAAAACTTCTACTTGGTTCTCCCCGCCCTCAACCACCCACAGGACATTTACCTTTGCAATTCAGCCACCATGTTCCCAAGAAACCCCAACTTGGAGAGTCCATTTGTAGTTGTTCTGATCAATAACCCCAGCTAAAGTCTCATCCAAAAACCAGCATCAGTTTTTAAACATGTGCAAACATGAGCCTTCAGGTGATTTCATCTCCAAGCTTTCAAAGATTCCAACTGAAGCCACAGATATACACAAAGAGAAGCTATCCCAGGGGTATCCTCTTTGATTTCCTTACCTACAGGATTCATAAGCATAATGAAGAGTTATGCCACAAAATTTGGGGGCAGTTTGGGACAGAGTCATAATAAGAAACTCTTTGTAGACATTATCGGCGTCAATATGAATGTAAATTTGAAGATGTTGCTGCTCAGGGCTTTGATGGGAAGATTAATTAGCCATAGTTTTCACTTGTAATAAAGCAAGTACTGCTAGTTAATTTAGTTAGCTTTTCATAATATTTTCCTACTAACTTATATAGAAATATTGTACTATAATATTTTGTAGCATAAACACACCAAAATTATTTTCCAAAAATTTTCAGGGAGATTCATGCAGTATTTTGAAATATACATGGTGTTGAATTTTTTTGACATTGAACACACAATAGAAATGTCAGTAATTGCCTCATAACTCGCATACTTTCACAAACTATTAGATAGAAGCTTATAAGGGAATTATGTCAGAAATATCAATTTTTTTCCATGTAACATCTATTCTCTCTTGTTCCTTAGCATTAGCACAGATCATTATGTCTCATGTTGACTTCTTATGCTTTTTTAATTTAAATTTCTTATTTTTTAATTCATTTTAAAATTCATTTCTTGATAAATATTTTATTATATTAAATATATTACGAGGAATGCACTAATACAGACAACAGAATGACGTGATTGAACAGTATGTCTGACTAATGTGACAGTAATGTGTACAATAGATTGGAATAGGAGAGATTAAGACATGGAAGACAGTTAAAAGGCATAAATCTAGCTGATGGTTAAAAGATAGGGCATCTTAAGATCTTAGGTGCAAGGAATAATATTGGCAAGTGTTAGGAGAAATGTTAGGCGAGTGTAGGCAATTTTGATTTGAATAGTTTGACTGCTGTAGCAAAAAGAACATCCAGAGGAGATCATATGTAAAATTTAGATTAGCCCTGGCGAGTATGGCTTAGTTTGTTGGAGCCTCGTTCATTCATGGAGGGGTCATGGATGTGATTCCTGGTCAGGGCACATAGCCAGGTTGCAGGTTCGATCCCCAGTTGGGGCATGTACAGGAGGCAACCAACCGATGTTTCTCTCTCTCTCTTCCTTTCCCTTCCTTTCTCTCTCTAAAAAAAAAAGAAGAAAAAAGAAAGGAAATTTCGGTTAGGCTAGACTGCTAAGAGCCTTGAATGATGTGCTACAAATTTTGAAATTCATTTACTAGAAAGTTGAAATGGAATTCTTGAAGGCTCTTTAGTATGAAAATGACAAGATCAATTGATTTGCTTGTGTCCATGGAATTATTGCTAAAATATCATTAAAATGTGTATTTTCTGCAAAAAGCACATCCAAATGCAATAGTAATTAATAAAATTGAATTAATTGAGGTTTCAGGGTTTTTTAAATTGTTGTTTCATTAGTGTGGTCCTGAACATCATCAAACCCGTTTCTGTTGCATGTGTGTTATATGATATTATATATCAATCCTCACTTTCAAAATACATTATTGAAAGTAATGTGATCAATATTTGTTTTATTCAATTCTGAATAAACATACACATTTTATTAGTGTGCAGATAATACTTCCTTTTCTAGTTTCCATTTATAACTTTATATTTTAATTTCTCCATCCATTTCAAAGTAACATGCATCTTTTAATTGCTATATACCAAGACCCTCTTACAGATAGTCTATCTCACCAAGTTTATGATCTTTAACTACAATCTACCTAGAAACAGATGTTTAGACATCATTCTGCATGGACAAATTGTGTAGAGGTTAGTTTTGCTTCACAATTAATTGTTGTCAACCTATAATCCAGGTACTTGTTCTGGGTAAAGTGGAACCTACTACTATTCTTTTAAATAATGAAGTGAAGAATTTATAAAATAGTCATCAAGAGCCTCAAAAATATATCTATGCCCTGGCAGCTCTGTCCACTTATACCATTTATCTCAAAGGGCAGACAGCTCTGAATCACACACAGTCATCATCCTTAAATCTTGCAATTTATTTTTGTTCATCTTTGTCACATGTGCCTTCCCTGAACTAGGTGGAAGCTATGCCTCTCAATGTGACCTATTGTGTGTAAGTTTTACAAAACAAACCCAACTATAGTTTAAGTGGAACATCTTTATTGACAAGAATTTGCTCTCACTAATGAAAGAACATATGCTATTCATCAAAGGCAGTAGGATTGGCATCTGAGTCCTTGTGGTGGTACAGAGTATCAGTGACTTTACAACTCTAATAGAACTTCTAAATCCAAAGATTATAGCATTATAGGTAATTTTTGGGAGGCATTTAATAGATTTTTTTGGTAGATCTTGACCAGTGTTTTAAAGATACAAAATTGTATATTTTATAGAGAAATGATATGATGAGATGAATTAGAATTTGCTGAAGTTAATAACTATAACTATAAAAACTTTTTTAGTTAGTTTTTTTAGTCTCAATGTAATTTATTTTTGCTCTAATCTTTATTATTTCTTCTGCTTACTCTGGGCTTTTCTTGTTGTTCCCTTTCTATGTTTTTAAGTTGTAGGGTTAAAGAGTCTATTAGAAGTTTTTCTTGTTTCTTGAGGTAAGCTTGTAGTGCTATGAACTTCCCTCTCAGGACTGCTTTCACTGTGTCCCATAGATTTGGAGTTGTGTGTTCACTTTCATTAGTTTCCAGGAAGTTTTTTATTTATTTCTTAATCTCTTTGGTAACCCATTCATTGTTTAAAAACATCCTTTTCAGTTCCATGTGTTTAAATGTCTTTTAGTGTTTTTATTGTAATTGATTTCTAGTTTCATTCCATTGTGATCCGAGAAGATGCTTGATATGATTTCAGTCTTCTTGAACTTATAGAGGCTTGTTTTGTGTCCTAACATGTGGTCTATCTTTAGAATGTCCCGTGTGCACTTGAGAAGAATATATATTCTGCAGCTTTGGGGTAGAATGTTCTCTAAATGTTGATTAAATCTACCTGATCTAGTGTGTCATTTAGGGTGACTGTTTCCTTGTTAATTTTTTGTCTGGAAGACCTATCCATTGAAGTCAATGGAGTGTTAAAGTCCCCGAGTATGATTGTATTGCTGTCGATCTCTCCCTTAAAGTCCTCTAGAAGTCTTTTTATAAATTTAGGTGCTTCTATATTGGGTGCATATATGTTTATCATATATGCTGGATTGATCCCTTTAGTATTATGTAATTACCTTTTTTGTCTCTTGTTATGGTCTTCATTTTGAAGTATATTTTATCTTATATGAGTATTGCTATCCCAGCTCTTTTATCATTTCCATTTGCATGGAAAATTTTTTTCCATCCCTTCACTCTCATCCTGTATGAGCCTTTTGTTCTGAGGTGGGTCTATTGTAGACAGCATATAGTTGGGTCATGTTTTCTTATCCATTCAGCCACCTTATATCTTTTTATTGGGACATTTAATCCATTTACATTTAAGGTTATTATTGAAAGATACTTATCTACTGACATTTTGTAGCTGTTTCTCATTCTCTTTATTTCTACGTCTAATTATAGCAGTCCCTTTAACATTTCCTGTAATGCTGGTTTTGTAGTGATAGTCTTTTAACCTTTTTTGTCTCAGAAGCTCTCTATTTCACCATCCAGCTTGATTGATAATATTGCTGGATAGAGAAGTCTTGGTTTCAGATCCTTCTTTTGCATTACCTAGAATACTTCATGCCATTCCCTTCTGGCCTGTAGAGTTTCCGATGAGAAGTCAGATGACAGCCTTATGGGAGCTCCTTTGTAGGCAACAGATTGCTCTTCTCCAGTTCCTTTAAAATTCTCTATTTGTCTTGGATTTTTGACATTTTAATTATGATGTGTCTGGGCTTGGGTCTCTTTGGATTCTTCTTGCTTGGTACTCTCTGTGCCTCCAGAATCTGTATGCCTTTTTCCTTGACCAGGTTAGGGAAGTTTTCTGCCATTATTTCATCAAACAGGTTCTCTAACCCCTGCTTACTTTCAATCTCCTCTGGCACTCCTATAATATGAATATTGTTACATTTTATGCTGTCCCACAGCTCCCTTAGACTGTCCTCCTGTTTTTTAATTGTTTTTTGTTTTAAGGTCTCTGATTGAGTGATTTTTTTCTACCCTGTCTTCTAATTCACTGATCTGACCCACAGCTTTTTTATCCACTCATCTACTGATGGGCACTTGGGCTGTTTCCAGATCTTAGCTATTGTAAACTGTGCTGCTATGAACATCGGGGTACATATATCCTTTCTGATGAGTGTTTTAGGATTCTTAGGATACATTCCTAGGAGTGGAATCACTGGGTCAAACGGCAGCTCCATTTTTAATTTTTTGAGGAACCTCCATACTGTTTTCCATAGTGGTTCCACCAGTCTGCATTCCCACGAGCAGTGTACTGGGGTTCCCCTTTCTCCACACCCTCGCCAGCACATGTCGTTTGTTGATGGCAGCCATTCTGACAGGTGTGAAGTGATACCTCATTGTGGTTTTAATTTGCATCTCTCTGATGATTAGCGACGTCAAGCATTTTCTCATGTGTCTCTTGGCCATCTGTATGTCCTCTTTGGAGAAGTGTCTATTTAAGTCCTTTGCCCATTTCTTAATTGAGTTGTTTGTCTTTCTCTTGCTGAGTGCTATGAGTTCTTTGTACACTTTGAAAATTAGCCCCTTATCAAATTCATCCTTGGCAAATACATTTTCCCAGACCGTGGGGTTCCTTTCTATTTTGAGGCTGTTTTCTTTTGCTGTGCAGAAGCTTTTTAGTTTGATATAGTCCCATATGTTTATTTTTTCCTTTGTTTCTCTTGCCCTAGGAGATGTATCAGTGAAAATTCCACTACATGGGATGTCTCTGACTTTACTGCTTATATTTTCTTCCAGGATTTTTATGGTTTCATGACTTACATTTAAGTCTTTTACTCATTTTGAGTTTATTTTTGTGTATGGTAAAAGTTGGTGGTCTAGTTTCATTTTTTTGCATGTATCTGTCCAATTTTCCCAGCACCACTTATTGAAGAGACTGTCCTTACTCCATTGAATACTCTTGCCACCTTTGTCAAATATTAACTGACCATAATGGCGTGGGTCTATTTCTGGGGTCTCTTTTCTGTTCCATTGATCTATATGCATGTTGTTGTACGAATACCAGGCCATTTCGATTACAATGGCTTTGTAATATAGTTTGAAGTCTGATAATGTGATCCCTCCCACTCTGTCCTTTTTTCTCAAGATGACTGCAGCTATTTGGGGTCTTTTTTGGTTCCATATAAATTTTTGAAATGTTTGTTCTAGGTCTGTGAAATATGCTATTGGTATTTTCATAGGAATTGCATTAAATTTATAAATTGCTTTGGGTAGTATAGACATTTTAACGATATTAATTCTTCCAATCCATGAGCATGGTATCTTCTTCCACTTGTTTAAATCTTCCTCTATTTCTTTTTTCAGTGTCATGTAGTTTTCTGAGTAGAGGTCTTTTACATCCTTGGTTAAGTTCATTCCTAGGTATCTTATTTTTTTTAGTTGCAATGGTAAATGGTATTGCTTTTTTAGTTTCTCTCTCTGAAAGTTCATTGTTGGTGTATAAGAATGCCATTGATTTCCGGGTGTTGATTTTGTATCCAGCTACCTTGCCAAATTCGTTTATCAAATCTAGTAGTACTTTGATGGAGTCTGTGGGGTTTTCTATGTACAGTATCATGTCATCTGCAAATAATGACAGTTTTACTTCCTCCTTTCCAATTTTGATACCTTTTATGTTTCCTTCCTGTCCGATGGCTATGGCGAGGACTTCCAGTACCATGTTGAATAAGAGTGGTGAAAGTGGACATCCCTGTCTTGTTCTGGTTTTTAATGGAAATGTTTTTAGTTTTTGCCCATTGAGTATGATGTTGGCTGTAGGTCTGTCGTATATGGCCTTTATTATGTTGAGGTATGATCCCTCTATTCCCACTTTGCTGAGAATTTTTATCAGAAATGGGTGCTGGATTTTGTCGAATGCTTTTTCTGCATCTATTGATATGATCATATGATTTTTGTCCTTCATTTTGTTTTTGTGATGTATCACATTTATTGATTTGCGGATGTTGTACCAGCCTTGCACCCCCTGAATAAATCCCACTTGGTCATGATGTATGATCTTTTTAATGTATTGCTGGACCCGGTTTGTTAGTATTTTAGTGAGGATTTTAGCATCTATATTCATCATGGATATTGGCCTGTAATTTTCTTTCTTTGTGGTATCTTTATCTCGTTTCGGGATTAGGGTGATGCTGGCCTCATAAAAAGAGTTTGGGAGCTTTCCCTCCTCTTGAATTTTCTGGAATAGTTTGAATAGAATAGGTGTTAATTCTTCTTTGAATGTTTGGTAAAACTCACCTGTAAATCCATCTGGTCCAGGACTTTTGTTTGATGGGAGTTTTTTGATTACTGCTTCAATTTCATTACTTGTTATTGGCCTATTCAGGTTTTCTGCCTCTTCTTGATTCATCTTTGGAAGGTTGTATGCTTCTAGGAATTTGTCCATTTCCCCTATGTTGTCCAATTTGTTGGCATATAGTTGCTCATAATATTTTCTTACAATCCTTTCTATTTCTGGTGGATCAGTTGTTATATCGCCTCTTTCATTTCTGATTTTATTTATTTGGGTCCTCTCTCTTTGTTTCTTAGTGAGTCTGGCTAAAGGTGCATCAGTCTTATTTACCTTTTCAAAGAACCAGCTCTTGGTTTCATTGTTTTTTTGTATTGCTTTTTTAGTCTCTATGTCATTAATCTCTGCTCTGATTTTTATTATTTCCTTCCTTCTACTTCCTTGGGGCTTTTCTTGCTGTTCTCGTTCTAGTTCTTTTAGTTGTTGTGTTAGATGGTTCATTAGATCTTTTTCTTGTTTCTTGAGATAGGCCTGTAATGCTATGGATTTTCCTCTCAGAACTGCTTTCCCCGTGTCCCATAGGTTTTGGGTTATTGTCTGTTCATTTTCGTTACTTTCCATGAACTGTGTTTATAAGGGTTATTTACTCCTGCTGGATTGATCCCTTTAGTAATATGTAGTGACCATCTTTGTCTCTCGTTATGGTATTTATTTTGAAGTCTGTTTTGTCAGAAATAAGAATTGCTACTCCAGCTTTCTTTTCCTTCCCATTTGCATGGAATATTTTACTCCGTTCCTTCACTTTTAGCCTGTGTGAGTCTTTTGCTCTCAGGTGGGTCTCTTTTAGACAGCATATATTTGGGTCCTGTTTTCTTATCCATTCAGCTACCTTTTGTCTTTTGATTGGCCCATTTATTCCATTTACATTTAAGGTTACTATTGATATCAACTTATTTCATGCCATTTTTCCCCTTTATGCTGATGTACCTTTCTCTCACTATTCCTTCTTTTTCTTACAGCAGTCCTTTTAGCATTTCTTGCAATGCTGGTTTGGTGGTACTGAACTCCTTTAGCCTTTTTTTTTTTGTCTGGGAAGCTTTTTATTTCACCTTCAAATTTAAATGATAGCCTTGCTAGATAAAGCAATCTTGGTTGCATGTTCTTGCTTTTCATTACTTGGAGAACTTCATGCCACTTCCTTCTGGCCTGAAGAGTGTCTGTTGAGAAATCAGCTGTCAGCCTTATGGGGATTCCTTTGTAGGTCACTGCTTGTCTCTGTCTTGCAGCCTTAATATTTTCTCTTTGTCCTTGACATTTGCCATTTTAATTATGATTGTCTTGGAGTGGGTCTCTTTGGGGCCCTCTTGTTTGGAACCTTCTGTGCTTCCTGAACTTGTGTGGCTTTCTCTTTCGCCAGCCTAGGGAAGTTTTCTATAATTATTTCTTCCACCAAGTTCTCTATCCCTTGGTCTTTCCTCCCCCTCTGGCACTCTTATAATGCGAATGTTGTTTCACTTCATGTTTTCCCAAAGTTCCCTTAGACTTTCCTCATGCTTTTTAAGTGTTTTTTCTTTTTGCTGCTCTGATTGTGTGATTTTCTCTACCTTGTCTTCTAAGTCAGTTATTCTATCCTCTGCTTCATTGAGCCTGCTTTTAATTCCTTCCAGTGCATTCTTGATATCAGATACAGCATTCTTTATCTCTGAGTTTTATTTATGGTATGTGTCTCTTTTTTCATGTTTTCACTAAGGTTCTCGATCTTATCATCTAGAGTCTTCTTCTTAAGTTCCTTGAACATCTTCATCATCCATACTCTGAACTCCATTTCTGATAACTTGCTTAACTCTATCTCATCAACATCCTTTTCTTTAATTTGGGGGTTGTTTCTTTGTGTCCCCATTTTGGTAGGTCTTAGTATTTGTATCTATATATTAGATATATTTGTTGTCTCCCAGTCTTGTGGGATGGGATTTTGTCTTGTGGGTCCAGTGGAACCCAGAGATGTGTGTTCCTTACACCTCTGAGCTCTTTGCTCTAGGCGTGTCCCTCTTGTGGGTGCTCCTTTTGTCGTTTCTTTATGTTCTCCTGTTGTTGTGGTTGGGTCTAGATTGTTGTAGGTCAGTCCTTGGGAGGACCCTCCTCTCAGGTTGGCTAACTGTGTCTCAGCCCCAACCTCAACGTGTAAGCTGTTGTACGGGTGCTGGCAAGGCAGGACAATACACAACTAAAATTCCAGGAAACAAGAGGTATCTTACAAAATATCTTGACAGTCACAATGAAAACAACCCACATGAAAATAGAACTGGGAGAGTGAAGGGAGAACACACACACACACACACACACACACAAAAGAATGCTTAAAACAAAAGAAAGAGAGAAAGAAAAGTAACGCTTAGAGAGAGAGAGAAAGATGTATATTGTTAATACTGGTGAAAATTTAGAAAATAATAATAAACTAAAATGTAAAAAATAGAGACGCTACTGGGAGATAACAGAAGCAGAGAAAAGATTCTGAAAGGAGGGCCAGCAAAAAATTAAGGGAGAGAATAGGAATAGCATAATAGTTGAAAATGAGAAAACAAAAATACAATAAAGTGAATAAGAGAAACTAACAATCGGACAGGAAGACAGAAGGGAGCATAATTAAAGAATGAAAGAAAAGTAGAAAAAGGAAGATAAAGAAGAAAAAAGTTATGCCAATGGATTGAGAGGAGAGAGAGAGATAAAGCCCAGGCAGTCAGGGAGTCTGGTAAGAGATTTGGGGGAAACTATAGAGGAAAGCAGTAAACTTGGTTATAATGATAAAGTCCCAGTCGTTAAGCAGGGATATCAAGAAAGTCTTCATAGTGGAAGCAAGGATAAAACATAACAAAGCAAGTAACCAAAACAAAACCAAAAACAAGCTAAGCAAGACAAAATTCTTTTATAAAAAGGAGGGGAAAAAATTTAGTTAAAAAGTGTTTAAAAAAAAAAAACTAAAAAAAAAAAGATTATTATAAAATTTAAAAAAGAAGAAAAAACAAATTTTCTCCCCTTTCTCTTTTTCCTAAGGAAAAAAGAGAAAAAATAAACAAATTCACAAACAAAAAAAAAAGCCAAAAACCATAAAAAAACACCAAACCAAACCAAACAAAAAAACAGCAGAAAAAAAAGGTAGCTAATCAGGTGAGTTTTTTCTGGGCAAGTTATGTTGTCTGAGGGTCAATGTTTTCTGTATTTCCGTTCTCCTGGGAGGTACTTGTGTATCACCCCAATGTGAGGAACCATCTAGGTTTGGCTCTGGTTCCTTAGGTAGATGGTGTCCGTGGGCCACCTCCTCTTGTCAACTGTTTTGCAACCTTGTCATTGCCTGGTCTCGCTCCAGAGTCTTCTGTAGAGTCTTCAGGGTGCAGGATGGCTAGTGTAGCCCAGGGTATCACTCCCGTTAGAGGTGTCACTGTCAGGCTCTCACTCTGAGGGAGTCAGTCTCTGCTCCATCGCCAGCTCCTCAGTCCCTACCCTGTCCTCTGATTCTAGTTCCCCAGGCTCTGTCCTGCTGCAGCTTTAGATTGATTTCAGCCTGTTGCCTTTTCTGTCTGGGCCGTTTCAGCAGCCTGGGCTCAGTGGGTTCGATTAAAAACACATTCTGGTGAGCCCTCTGCCTGCCCAGCCCCCAGCAGGGGTTTTCAGCATTTCCTCCAGCTCCCAAACAACAGTCCCTGAGAGTCTTACTCTTGCAAAGTCCTCCTGTGAGCTGCTCTCTGTTCCCCCTCAGGACTGTGCCCTGCTCAGCTCTGGTTGGCTGGTTGCACCAGTCCCGCCCCTCAGACCGTCTACTGTGCAGACCCCAATGGCAGCCTCCTCTGGTCTGTCCGCGCAGTGCACGCCGGGAAGGTGGGAACCAGTTCTGCAATCAAACTCGCAAACGCACAAAGCAACACACAGGTAGAGAGTCCGCCCTGCAAGGTCCTGCCGCCCGCTCACCAAGGCCCCCAGCGGGAGGGGACCCAAAGTCAGCTCCACGCAGCTCTCCACACCGCTGGTCTCAGCAAAGCTGGGGCAGCTTCACGTCACCACGGGGCCCCTCAGGGCTTGTCACAGGTCCCAGCCTGTCCACACCAGGAGCTCAGGGCGGGAGGGCTCCTCCCCTCCCCCACACCAGGCAGATTCAGCGCTTTCTGGGGCTCAGCACAGTGCCCCACAGGGAGGCAGAGGGTCCCCGTGTGCGGCTGCTCAGCGCAGTCCTCTGGTCCCTTACCACTGGGGTGCCACAGCCCTTGGGACAGCCCTTCCCTATGGTCGTCACCCCGAGCACCAGACGCCGGTCGCAGCCGCCTCTAGAGGCTTTTTCCTAGGAAGGCGCCGTCCAACCTTAGATGTTTTGTTTCCTAGGAAGGCACAGTTCCCTCTGGGACTCACCGCTCCCCAGGGTCCCTCTGCCCTGTGCCCAGGGCGCTCCTTCCCCTCATGTCGCTCCGGGTGTGGGGGTCCCCGCTTTTGGATGCCATCCGCACTCCCAAGGGGCAGGAGCTTTGCAGCCTCCAAGCCTCCGGGCACGGAGCCCAGCACAGACTTGAGGGGGGATCCCCCTTCCTACGCCCCCCCCCCTTACTGGACTCCATGATGTGTCTTCAGTGCTCCCCATTTGCACTCCGCCCACTCAGGTATGTGTCTCTGGGTTTTTTCAAGCTGGTTATGTAGGATTTTAGGAGGAAACCAAGTCCGTGGCTGGGAGCGGGGGCGCTGCTGCTTCTCACAGGGCCGCCAGCTTCCCTTTCCCCACATTTCTTTTTAAAGTTATAAATATTTTCCAACAATTAAAAAAGTATAAAGAATAATGTAATTTAAAGAAATGTATGCGCAACATGAAGCTTTTTTTTGTCAAATCTTAACATGAACAACATTTGCATTGGCTAAGAAGTTAAATAAATAAATGCTAAATGTGGAGATCATGGATCTTTTTTTCTCTTCATGACCTGCTGTTTTTTGTTGGGTTTCTTGTGGTGTCCCCTCAGCAAATGGATGCACAGTTTAGATACAAGCCAAAGAATCCAGAAGAATTTGAAGTCAGGTTTTGGAACTCACTTTTCAGTGGTTTCTTTTTCTCTGGGCACTTGCTCCTAGTGTGTAGTCAATTTGGACTATCTAAGACTCCAACCTATGTTTCCTTATCCAAGAGAGATCACCATTTTCTGTTAAGGAGATATTTCCTCCTGTCTGTGTGAATTTGAATATATTCTCAGGAAAAAAAATCCAGGTAAAGGTTGACTTCTGGTCATTCCTGTCTTCTCTCAAGGAAAATAGCCCTTCCTATTCCTGCTTCGTTTTATAATTTTGGTGAGAGATCTGTTCCAATACTATCCAGTCTATAATGGCCAACATTAAGTATCAAGGAGCATCTATTTTAAAATTATATTTCCTTATTGTTTGTTAGTAGTTTATAGGAATTCAATATATGTACTTTTTCATGAGTTAATGGTTTATGGCAAAAATAAAGGGCTTTCTCGTGAGCTCTAATAATTTGCTTTTATATCCTCTTGTATTCTTTTAGGTAGGTGAGTCTCTTTTATTTCTGTAAATAATAGCAGTTCTATGGTTCATTTACGATTCTTTCACTTGAAATTTATTATTTTTTCTTATACAAGTTAGCTAAGGCTTCCTTTCAATGTTGAATAGATGATACTATAATAATTCCTCTTCTTTTCCTCCTTATTCCGATTTAAAGGGGATGCTTATAACATTTAGAGTGATCAGATCTCTTTGTTTCTCAGGAATTGGCATTAACACAGTATACTTGCTAGTAAGGATTCTTTTAACCCCTTAGAAGTATCCCAGAGTTTCTACTTCTGAGGGAGATGTAGCAAATCATCGCTGGCCCCTGGTCTGTTTCATACAACTAGAAAACAAAACAAAACTGGAGAAATGGAAAGACTCCTATTTATAAAGGAGAATAGTCCTTTGAATGCAATGACAATAAAATGAAATTGTAGAGGGTGGAGCACCTTTCCAGAGTGAGGTGATGATTACTAGCCATTGTTTTCAATGGATGTGGCTGTTGGGAATTTTGAAAGTACAATGAGGCTTGTGCTTGGACTGCGCAGGGAGTATCTACTGGAGGAAAGAAAAATCAGGAAGGCTTTTAGGTATCAAGTAAGGCGGGAACAACAATTGGGAAATTTAAGGGGCCTTAGATGCACAACAAATTTTAACAGTAGAATGTTTTCTGAAGGCTGAAGATGTGCATGGAATAGAGGAATCGAGCCAAAAGGCAGAGTGAAATCTTTTGCATCATCTACTGGGGAACACAATCTACTGGAAAAGTGGATGGCTTCCAGTACATTACTGGATTCTTTGTAAGGACCATGAATTTCTGGATCTGAGAGGCAGAACGTGATCATCTGCATTTTTGAGGACAAAGTGAACAAATACTCACCAATCTCCTAATCAGACCATGCGAAGGTCATGCCCAAACTGGGTGAATCAGAGGTGGACTTAGTATCATTAAATCTGCAGTCATGCCCTCTGCCAGCTCAATTCTTTGATTATATTGATATAACCAACTCCTGATACTACATTAGAGAAACAGAAAAAACTCTCCCTGATGGAGGGTAATCCCATCTGTTGCTCTTAGAGTTTTATAGATAATATCTGGAAAATAATAAAAAATTACTAAGCATTCAAAGAGGAAGTAAAATATATCAATAATAAAAAGGAAACTCACTAGAGGCTTACATATGATCCATGTATTGGAGCTGGCAGACAAGAATTTAATTGTGACTGAAATATTAAAAATTAAGAAATATATGAACAAAATCAATAAAAAGAAATCTATAAACATAATCAAATGGAAATTTCATAACTAAAAATATACAGAACTAAAGAACTCGAAAAATGAGTTTGGTAAGGAATTGTGCAAAGCAGAACACAGGATGCGTTAATTCAAAGATAGGTCAATAGAAAATACTGCATGCAGAGAGGAAAGAAATAAAACATAAAAAAGTAAAACAGCATAAGAGACACACGGGCATACTAACAGCCTTGATATACTTATAATTGGAATCCTAGAAAGAGGATGAGAGGAAATGTGTCAGAAGCAAAATCCAGGGAGCGAATAATAAAGAATTTTAAAGATTTGATCACAGATACCGGCCTAGCTAGTAAAAAAGCTTAGTAAATTCTAGGCTGAACAAATACAAGGTAAACCACACCAAGACTCATCATTTAAAACTGTTAAGACCCAAAGGCAAAAAAGAAAAAAAAAAGAGAGAAGCATTCAGAAAATAAAAGGACACGTGGCTTTAAAAGGAACACCGGAATGATAGCTGACTCCTCAGAAGTGATGAAAGCCAGAAAAATATTAGATGATAATGTCTAGAAAATAGCTGTCAGTTAAGATTTCTATATCCAAAAATATGTTTTTCAAAAATGAAGGTACAATAAATTTTGAGACAAACAAAGCAGAGCTAATTGGCCACCAGCAGACTTTCATTAAAAGATGAACTAAAAGGAAAGGGGAAATGACCCCAGATGGAATGTGGAAGTGCTGTAGGCAATGCCACCAGACAAGATAATTACATAAGCAAATATAAAATACTATAGACTACCTGGAATAATAATTATAACATCTTGTAGGGCTAAATTATATGTAGAACTAAAAAGTACTACTATAATATTATAAAAGCAAGAGAGGTAACTGTGTCCAGGTGGGAGCAGGAAAGCAGTAAGAATAAAAATTTTATTGGCGTTTAATAAATCAGCGATGCATGTTGTAATATCTGGTATGGCCTCTGTAAGAATAGTAAAAAAAATAATCTACATGTTATTTCCCAAAAGCAAAAGAACTAATAGAAACATTTGATTTTATCCAGAAGAAGTTAAGAAAGAAAAAGAGAAGTTAATAAACATCAATTAACGGAAAAGAAATATATCATGCAAATCTTAAACACAAGTAACCTGGTTTAGCTATACTAATGTTAGAAAAACTAAACTTTAGGCAATAGGTACTAGAAATAAAGAGGGTCACTTCATAATAATAAAGGAGCTAATACAAAAAGAACATATCACAATCTTAAGTCTATGTGAAACCAAAAATATAGATTCAAAATATACAAAGCAGAAATTGACAAAACTAGAAGGACAAATGAACAAATCCATTATTAACACACCTCTGACAATGGCTGAGAATCAGACCAAAAAATAAGCATATTTAAGATCTGAGCAACAGAGTGAACAACTTATCCTAATTGATATATATGTATATTTAGAAAGTTGCAACTAATCATGACATAATTCACAAATGTTTTTCAAGCTCACCTGCTACATTTACCCAAATTGTCTATTTGCTAGCACAAACAAAACCAACAAAACTAAAAAGATTAAAATAATACAGATTATGTCCTATGACTATGATGGTATTAAACTAGAGCAAATATCATAAATGTAACTAGAAAAATTCCTTGGCTATACTATAATACGATTGTAAATCCATGAGTCAAAGAAGAACTCAGAGCCAAAATTGTAAACTATTTTGAGCTGAATATGCATGGTGATACAGCACAGGAAATCTTGCAAGATGTAGAAAAACAGAGAGAGGTACATTTATTGCATTATAGCTAGGGAAACATTAGCACCTCAAAATTAGTGAATGCAAAATGAAAGAAATAATAAATATAAGAGCAGAGAACACTAAAAGAAAAACAAATGTACAATAAAGAAAATCAACATAGATGAGAGATAGTTCTTTGAAAAATAAAATAAAATTGATCCACCCCTAACAAGAATAATTAAGAAAAAAAGAGTAAAATCATAAACGACCAATGCCAAGAATTAGAGAGGACATAACCCCATTTTTATATCAAAAAGGCCATAAGAATTTTATGAATAGCTGTACAATAGTGAATCTGGCAATTACTTATTAAACTTCTAGAAAAAGAAATTAAAACATCTGTATTGTCTGATATCTGTGAAAAGATCGTATCTGTTATTAAAAGTCTTTCCACATTCTTAGGGCTAAATAGCTTTCTTTTAACATTTAAGGAAAGAAAACATCCATTTTGTACTCAGAAATTAGAACAAGATTGGAATTTTAATAACTTGATTCAAAGGTGTGTCAGAGATTGTGAGATGAAAGTTTTAGAGCAATCACCTCTCAATCATGGATACACAGACCTATTTGAAGATGACATGATTACATATAGAGAAATTCCTAAATACTCTGTAATCAAACTATTACAAATAAGTTAATCTAACACGTTTGACCAATATAAGTCAATGTAAAAAACTGCAGTGGTATTTCTATATTCCAGCAACACACAGAAAATAAAAATTCAAAATTATAGCAGTTACCATAACATAAAACATCAGATACATGGAAATGATATAACAAAAATATGTAGCAATTATACATTGAAAACTGAAACATTGATAAAATTTTAAGACCTTAGTACTTAAAGGATATACCATCTTCATGTATTAAAAGACTTATTCTTGTAAAGATTTTTGATTCTACCATAAATTCATCTAGATTCAATACAATCTCTATTTTTGAAGAAATTGACAAATTGATTCTAAAATTTATATGCAACAGCAAGTAGAAAAAGTAACCACTGAAAACTTGAAAAAATAATAAAATCATATGACTTACACTATGAGATATAAAGACATTTTAAAGCTATAATAATTTAAAAAATATGTTGTAGGCAAAATGATAGGAGATAATGTATGATGAAACAGTGGAGTGCCTAAAGTCAGGCTTGTACCTATATAATCAACTGATTTATGACAGGATTAACTTTCAGATCCATTGATGATATGATAGTCTTTTTAATAAGTGGTGCTGGGTCAGTTGGTACCAAAATAGAAAAAAAAAAAAAAATACATCTCAGTGTATCTCTATCTCACACCAGACAAAAAAGTTAATGCCTGATAGATTGCTGATGTAAATGCAATCAGTAAAACAATAAAGCTTTTAGAGGAAAATATGGAACATTTTTTGTGGTCTAACTGTAATCAAAGGTTTCTTCAGCAAGACACAAAAAACAATAACTATAGAAAATAGATAAATTATAAATTGTCATAATGAAGGACTCCTATTAATTAAAAAATACCATTGAAAGAGTTTAAAAAGCAACAACATGTAGTGGGAGAAATTATTATCAATAAGATACATGAAAAATCTATTCAGAATAGATATTTTTTAAAAGCTACAGTAAGAAAAAGACAGACAACCTACTTGAAAATGGGGAAAAGGCTTGGATATATTTTATAAAACAGAATGTCCACATGAAATTGGATTCTCAACTTCAGTATTAGGGGAATGCAAAATACAGGGGTGGGCAAAAGTAGGTTTACAGTTGTGCGTAAGCAAACCAGTCTATTCTTGTATTAGTATTTATTAATTATTGTATTATGTACTTGTATTACAACTGTATACCTGTTTTTCCCACCCCTGTAAAACTCCCATCCATCTCAATGGGGGAAATGGATAGAAACTGTCAAGTTTTAGTATTGGAGAAATATGGCACGTCGAATCCTCATACCCTGCTAGTGAAAATGTAAATTAGGATAACCAGTTTAGAAAACAGTTTGGCTGTATCTACTAAAAAATCAATCGTTACTTTAAGAATTAGTGAATGAATTTAATAAACAGGTACTAACTCACCAGAATAAAGGAAAAATCTGAAGAAGCAGACTTTGAAAATCAGGAACCATAGCCATTTTAGGCATTTAGTTTTTAAGAATTTTTGTAGTCTCTTCAGAATTCCCAGATGAAATAGCTCCAGCTCTTTCAATCTTTGTTACTCAGGTTGATTGAAATTCTTTGAAGAGAAAGTCAGACTGACTTAGCTTTGGTCAAGTGCCTATCTCTTATCTACTAAAAGCAGAGAATCTTTACAGAAAGACTCACAACTCACAAAGGGAAGGCTTGGTTTCTGTATCAGTTAAATATAATGACAAAGATATAGCATAACAACCACCCACAAAATCTCATTGTGTTATATAACAGTAAACAATTATTTCTTGGTCATGTCTCAATGGGTTAGCCGGTGGCTGATGTTGGCTGGGTTTACCTGGGCTTGGCTCCAGGACAAAAGTTTTAGCTCTGCTCCATGTGTGTCTGATTTTTCCAGAGCCTGTGCACTGCCTGGGGACTCCTTTGTTGTTGTGGTTGTTGTTTTTGTGGGTTTTTTGTTTATTTTTTATGGCAGTGGCTGAAGGACACAGAGGGCACTGATACTAATACATTTCAAGCCTCTGTGTCATGTCTGCTAACATTCTGTTGACTAAAGCAAATAATATAACCAATCCCCCATCAATGAGTTGGGGAAGTATACTGTATGCTATTGGAAGAACTGCCAAGGATAAGAATACAGGGAGGGAGGAATACAGGGAATAAAAATACAATCTACTCCTGTTTCCTGAAGGGTAATTTGGGTGCTTTACCAAAACACTGGAGAAAAGATACTTGGCTGGGAAAACTTCATGTGTATATCATGATGCATAAGGTACAATTTTAAAGTGCACTGGATAAAGAAGTCAATGTGGGAAAAATTGGGAAGGCCACCTTTTATTAACTATATTTTATTAACTATGTTTTAGAAAAGAAAAAGGTTCTTTTTTTTAAAATGTTTATCTTTATTGTTGAGACCATTACAGATGTCCCCTTTTAAACCCCACTGATTTCCTCCACCCCACATACATCCCACCCCCAAGCTTTCCCCATACCAATGTCGATGTCCATGGGTTATGCTTATAAACATGTAAGTTCTTTGATTAATCTCCCCCCCCACACCTACCCCCCCACCTTCCCTCTGAGATGCCTCAGTCTGTTCCATGCTTCTATGTCTCTGGATCCATTTTATTCATCAGTTTATTTTGTTTATTATATTCCACATATAAGTGAGATCATGTGGTACTTGTCTTTGTCCGACTGGTTTATTTCACTTAGTATAATACTTTCTAGTTCCCTCTCTGCTGTGCCAAAGGCTAAAAGGTCCTTCCTCTTTACAGCTGCATAGTATTCCATGTGTAAATGTGCCACAGCTTTTTTATCCACCTTTTAGTAACTGTATTTTATTAACTATATTTTGGAAAAGGAAAAGTTTCTTTTAAGTCATGCATAATTTAATTTTATAACATAACCAGGTTTCAAGTTAGTTTGGGAGAATCTAGTAATAGAATATTCAGAGATCACAGACAGGGCTGAATATAGAGGGCTTCAGGACAGTTTCTTCTTTGTTGTCCCTTCATTAGAAAACATTTATTCTAGCCCTAGACAGTTTGACTCCGTCAGCCTGCAAATTGAAGGGGCCGGGGTTTGATTCTAGCCAAGGGCACGTGCCTCGGTTGCAGGCTCAGTCCCTGCCACATGCGGCGGAGGCAGCCAGTCGGTGTGTCTCTCTCCCAGTGATGTTTCTCTCTCTCTCCCTCTCCCTCTCTCTCTCTCTCTCTGTCCCCCTTCCACTCTCTCTGAAAAGCAATTAAAAAAAAAATCCTCGGGAGAGGATTAAAAAAACCCAAAAAACATTTATTCTGAGTAAGTCCGATTAAAATGTACATGATTTCAATTACAATGGGGAAAAGAAATGTTATTTATTTGGGGGAGCTCTGAGGTCTCTTCACACACTAACTTGATTCATCAACCCTTCGCTATGCTTTAGTTTCCTAATTCATAATGGCATACACTAAAAAAACAACACATAGAGGCTTTGAAAAATGGTGGTTTGCATTTAAGGTAATATGTGAATACCATCCTTTTAAGGGAATATTTTAAGAGTTCGGTCCTTAAGTAAGGTGAAGGAAAAGAGTTTAAGAATTTAGGTAGGGAGGTGGAAATAACATAGAAAAACACTGAGGTGCATTTCCCTTCAAGGAGGAAGCAAAACTCTTAAAAGGCGACCCTTTAAAATTCACTTGGATGGTGTCTTAATTGCCTCGACTCTATACACTTGAGGTCTGTTACCATTACTGGAATTTTTCTTTTTCTTAATTAAATTTATTGGGGTGACAGTGGTTAATATGATCATATAGGTTTCAGGTGTGGGTTTCTATGTTACAAGATCTGTATATTGCTCTGTGTGCCCACCACCCAAAGTCATATCTTCTCCTGTCACCATATATTAAGACCCCCTTCACCCCTCACCCCCCCAACCCCCTTCCCTCTGGCGACCACCACACTGCTGTTTGTGTCCACCAGTTTCAGTTTTATATCCCACATATGAGTGAAATCATATGGTTCTTAGCTTTTTCTGACTGACTTTTTTCACTTAGCATAATTTCTATATTTGACCTATTGTCTGCCCAATATATGCTTATATTCCCACAGTGACATGGATCATCTTAAATATTTCCTAAGTTTCTTCTTTTTTAGTTTTTAAATATTTGGGATCTGGACTTAATGTCTGGGACAGTGTTTAGTATACGATGTGTGGTCTTGCAATTTTAGAGAAAGAAAGTATAAAAAAAGTTTTCATTTCCAGTGTACTCTGAAAGGAAAACATTTTGTAAGTGTTTGTGTGTGGAGAACCTGGATTTTCCCTGGGGCACACAACATGGTACACTGTGAGACGATCAGGACTTGGCAGTAGATTTCCACTGTAGGGATCCACAGCCCTTGTTTGTTGTGACTATCTCCTCTTGGGCTTGTCTGCCTCTTCCTTCTCCTAAGCATGACAGGGAGAAATATCAGCTGAATTTTATTCCAACTCTTCTCCCCAAATTGGAAAGCTTTGCATTTCCCCCTTGGCTCCAAGGATCAAATTTAAATGCTGCTTCGGCCTCCTGTTGCACAGGGAACATACAGGATATATTCTGCCTTTGCCATGGAGCACAGGCCTGTCAAGTAGCATGTGGTGGAAAACCTAAGGGGATTGCTTGTACACTGGAATTGGCCAGTGTAGTGAGCAGATTGCTTCAGCCCTTATTGCAAGCGTGTTAATACAGGCTTACTTATGCTAAAACCTCGAAGGCCTGCCCTTTAAAATTAAATCTGTTCTTTCACACAATTATTGGCTGAATATAAATTATACTGAGCTCCTAACTAAAGCTTTCCCACAGCTGTGAGAATAGTTAAGCCCAAATCAGCGAGCTTAGCCTGAAACACTGCCCATGGCATGGGGGAAGCAGAACTTTGTTCACTCCTGCTTTGCTTTGCAGTGGGTCAAATTGCTGTCATGGCAAAGGGCTGTTTCCTGAATAACATTTGAGAGCTCTGTGCTCTTGGCCTTTGGGAGTAACCCACCTGCAAATTGGCTTATCAGAGAGATTTTGAGGGTCCAATTCTGTATTTTAAAATGATTCAGGGCTATTAGCATATTTGAATACTCATTGTTTGGGTCTCCTGTGTTTGAATTGGTGCTAACAACTTTATAATATATTGTTTAACCACATGAAGTTTCAGTATTCAACCACTTTTGATCTACAAAAATTTCACATAGTTCAACCTAATAACTTTGATTTCTAAAACGCCTTAATTTCTATTTTACCGTTCTGTGTTAATCACTAAATTATTAGTCAGTTGATAATATGAAAAGTAGGCTAAATGGCTCATCTTGAATTCCCTTTTTGAAACCCTAATAGTTTAGGCCACGTTTTTTCTTTGACTGATGGATTCCTTCAGAGAGGAAAAGTCTTCATGATATCCATTTTTTTTTTTTTTTTAATTTACCAAGGCAAACATCCTGAGGGTTAGGGACGCCCTGTTTTTCCCCTTTCCCTGTCTCTGGCTTTTCTCTTTCATGAAAAATCTTCACTCTTTTCTCTCTTCTTAACGGACAGTTCTGCTTTAGATAAGAAAAAAAGCTCTTCAAAGTTTTCGTGGAGAGAGTTCTGAAAAGGAACTTAGGTTTCCCTTTCCATAAGTCCTAGAAACCAGGATATACTTAAGCAACTGCTTCTTGCTTCTGAACCAGTCTACTGCTCTGTCAAGAGCTGCCACGGCATCAGACAGATCCCTTGTTTTTATTGATGGTGTGATCTTGAAGAAGTTACCTAACCTATTTGAGCATCAATTTTGTTATTAGTAGAATAGGGTTAGTACCACCTACTAATCACAGGACTGAAGTAATGATTAAACTTATAATATACAAACCATGAAGAGGTTTGCTCTGTGCATAATAGATGCTCAGTAAATGTTATCTCCTTTTTATTTCCCTAGGTTCTTCGGACCCAAGGCAAATTTTAGAGGTAGGACCATGCAGCTTCATACATTCTTTTCTCAAGGCTGATAGGTATAATTAAAGGAGAAATTACAAGAAGTTGTATCTTCTGTGTTCCTTCTACTAAAAGGTCCCTTCCCCTAGTAGTGGGACTATGTTCTAGGATGGTTATGTTTTGTGCCTTTGTTGTCTTCCAGGGACTTCCCTGAAAAATTTGGACTAAGTCATGAGTGTGAGGGAAAGGGGAATGCCAATATGACTTTGAAAACCCAAGTTCAAAAAGCAAAAAAGTGTCTTTGTGATTGTGCGTACTACCTATATAAAAGCACTTTGCAATATGTTATAGTCTAAATCTAAACTGGTATTTATAAATGACAATAGTAACATGCCCAAAATGCTAATGAACTCAAGTGCAGATTTGTGTATATGTATATACACATATGTATATATACACATATGTGTTTATACACACACACACACACACATATATATATACACACACATATATCTACACATATAGTTGTAGGTGTGTTCATGCTACTAATTTTAAATGTTGTTTTGAGGGTTGGTAAGGACAAAGAGAAGTGAAAAACTCCTGAAACAGTGATTCTGATTATATGATACATATGATATATGTTAACAGTTTTTACTAATTAATTTAGCATGTTTTAGAATATCTACTAAGAACCCAGCAGTATGCTAGGAGCACATAGTCTCTCTTGCCATTCCTTGCCCTGGTCTATAATTACCTGTGTTTCCATACTCAACCCTTACGGCAAAGCTCTGAGAGACCCCTTTGAGCTTTTTGGAAAGTACCCAGAAACAGCAAGCTCTCTGTGTTGTATCTCTAGAAAACAAAGTTGTAATGGTTAATGGCTGAACTGAGTACAAACACAGCTATGGAGATGAGTGAACTGCCAACTGGAAATAGCTCCTTCCTAATTCAAATCAACTTGTATATTTGTGTAATATTGCTTTCAACTATATATTTGTGTAATATTGCTTTTGGAAAGTTCTACTCTCCTTGGAAACCCCTCCAAGGAAAGTGTCCTATGAGTGCAAAATGTAGGGATGGGAATACCAATGAATCTATGTTTATTGTCCAAATCATACATGGTTTTTTTAAAGGTTTTTGTTTTCTCAGCCCATGAGAACAGCTGAAGAGAAGCAAATTTTCAATTTAAGGCTTGAGAATAGATTTTACACATGTTGTATATAACATGTGTAAAATTGCCAGAGATGGGATTTAAACTCTCTTGGATTTCTGTAATTGATGTCATGGTAAAAATTCAGTGGAGGGTCTTTGTGTAGTTTCAGGTGTTTTCATTTTATTTGCTATTTTTTCTCATACTGTTAGATTCTTGTTAAAATTTTTCTTGTTATATGAACTTTGGTATAGAATTAATGTTTTCTACCCAGAGTTCCACCAGAAAATATAACAATTGTGTTACTATTGGAGTACTACAACTCTAATATACCTACTACTATGACGATGGCCATTTTTTAAAAGGTTCTATATTGTAGATTACATTTTTTTTTTGCTCTTGGATATAAGAATGTGTCCCTTACATTTTTTGCAGATGAATTGAGAACATCCATTTCAGTTGAATACAATTATTTTACTGGCATAGAAATAAAATTCTTACATTAAATTATTATATTTTTAAGCAAAATCATTCTTACTTTTAAAGAATTGTACTCTGGCCCAGCTGGCATCAATCAGTGGTTGAGCATCGGCCTATGATTCAGGATATCTCAGTTCGATTCCCAGTCAGGGCATATGCCTGGGTTGCAAGTTTGATCCCCAGCAGAGGGTGTGATTCATCATTGATGTTTCTATCTCTCTCTCTCCTTCTCCCTCTCCCTTCCTCTCTCTGAAATCAATAAATAATTTTTTTTTTTTAAAAAAGAATTATACTCTGAACAAAAGATAACTCAAACAATTGTACTATTATTTAAATACTCAATTTATTTTTATATGATCATTTTATGTTTACAAAGTTCAAGTATTCCTTTGGAGACATTTTCATTAGTTGTTCTGTAGAATCTCCTGTTACTATTGCTGATCTCATTTTGTTAATGATGCATTAAATATATACAGAAGCTCTTAGGTTACCTAAGTGTTGCACAGTAAATTTATGAGGGACAGGTACTAGAATATGTGAGCCTCTTCTTTATAGGAGAGTGTTAATTTATCCTACCTCATGCTTTTCAGATTATTTATGATTTTTGCCTGTTGAACAAAATGAAGATCATTAATCAAGGTAAATAGTTTTGGTAAAACTGCACCCTGTGTCTTCAATGTCTCCTTAGCTTTCAGATGTGGAAGAATGGTAGGCTCAGGAACGGGGTGGGGTATGGAGGGTCAAGGTGATGAAAAAGGAGAGAGTCAAGAATGATTTATGGGATGGTTCTGTGTGGGAGAAAGGACAAAAAAGGAGCTATTTTACTGTCAGAGTTGTCGATGGATGCAAATGAGGGCAAATTTTGTATTTGATACTGACAAATATCTATGAATGTTGAATCACAGAACTTTAATGAAGTAAAACAAAGGAACTCAGAGAAAAATGGTAAATAACAAAGAAATGGGCAAATATGTGGGGTTTCCTGACTTCTCTGCATTGTTATGGTTGCTTACTATCATTTCACTAAATGCCATTGAGAAATGAAGATAGAAAATAAATAGGTCATTTAGTAATCTAATAATATTCAGTTTATTTTGGTGTAATGTGTTCTAGATCTAGGTCTTGGAACAATTCCCAGTGGATATTCTGCATGCACTCTTAAACTCTGTATCGTTCAGCAAGAATAGCCTTTGTGCAGCTAAGCCGCTGGACCGAATCACAAAGGCATATGCCAAAAATCTGTGTTGGATGGTGAGGCAGGACCTCTAGTCCTCACTAATTTTATTTAGGATAAGAACTCCCTTAAAGAACTCAGCCTCAGCATTTAGGTATCAGAATCCATTTTAAACTAAGAGTACTAGAAAAGGTTCTATTATGCATGAGATACATAAATAAAACAAAGAATGGGGTGAAAATAGCTGAGCACATTGTATGAAACAGTCCATGATGGTGATTCTGGTATTAACAGCTGAGCTCTCCTTATTGGGATATTGCTGAGATCCTTGGCCAAGGGTAGCTGGGACATTCATAGTTTTGAACCTGGCTTCTTTTTTTGTCAGCCTCTGATATGAATTTTCTCTCCTCAATATAATGCTAAATTGTTCCTCTGAGTATCTTACACCTTTAAGTGCAGCCTGCATGGGCCTTTTGTCTCATCAACACAGATTTCATCCATGCTACTAATATAGTTCTAGGTTTACCTATGCTATTTGCTGTTTCATAAATGCACATAATGCAAGAAATTGTGCAAGTCTGAAGGATTATCTCTCCTTATCTGCAAATAGACTAATGCTTACTGTAATAGGCCTTCTATAAGAACTCAATGCTGACTGTTGTCTGAAGCAGGAGAGTTTTAGGAGACTTCCCTGGCTTTTTTTGTTTTATTTTGTTTCATTTTTTAATTTACCTTTATTGTTGAGAGTATTACAGGTGTCCCACATTTTTCTCTATTTCCCCCCTCCACATGGCTTCTGCCCGTAGGTCTTCACCACTCTATTGTCTGTGTCCATGGGTTATGCATATATGCGTATAAGTTCTTTGGTTACTCTTTTCTGCCCACCTCCCCCTTCCCTCTGAGATTGTCAGTCTGTTCTATGCTTCTATGCCTCTGGACCTATATTGTTTGTCAATTTATTTTGTTTATTAGATTCCACAGAAAAGTGAGATCATGACTTTTAATGACAGAAAATTTCTTCTAGGTATTGTGTAGACCTCCCCATTTATTCATACATACATTATGCTGTGGTTATTTCTTGTCTCTCAGTTTAAGCTATTATTCAAGCAGTAAGGACTAGAGGTAAAAATGATTTCCTTAGAGGACGATGGTGTCTTACTCAGCTTTTATGTTCAACTATTTTATTCAAGCTTAACTTCAAAAATATTCATTAACTACTTACCTATGTGCTATTTGGTGGGTAAACATAAATAGAGGAGCATTAACATTAACTGGCAATATAGTACTAAGTTAACAAAATAAATTAAACATTGTAGCGAGATATATCAAAAAGTGGTGGCATTTATTTACTTGTTTATAAAAAACTTTGCATGGTAAATATTTTTTATTCTCAATTTCCCTCAGAAGAGTTAAATAGAAAAAAATCATGGGAGCTAAATCTGCCAGACTTATTTTGGACGTGGAAATTGCATTCGTCACCCCCTTTTTCCTTTCCAGCACCCACCCACCACAGGCTGACTCAATAGGTGGAGCAGGTGTCACGAATTCCAGTGATCTCATGAAGTGGTGATTGTGGTTCCCATTGCAAGTCACTATGGCACTGTTATTCCTCAGTCCCTGTGGGAACTCTGCTTCCTGTTGACTTAAAAAAATTTAGTTGACTAATAATTTCGGTGTACAAGAAATTAAACAAAATTCATCTTTAATTAGTTTTTTCGTGTTTTGACTAGTAAGGTAAATGAGTCTGAAATTAAGAGACATGATACTACTTTCTGACCAGAGTTCAGGTACAGAAAGCCTCCTGCACTTTACTTCGTTTCACTGGCCAAACACAGACTTCCACTTACTAAGCTTAATAGCTTATAAAATCAGAGCTATCTTCTTCATAATTTTATTATATATGAAATTAGTCTTTTCCAATGCAAAATTTTAGGGAAGGTTTGAGGGATGTCTTTATATATCTTATTATAGTTGTTTATAAAAATTTGTGGTGAATTCACAATTTGAAATTCATTGATTCTTATTTTTATTTATTTTATTTATTTATTAATTATCATTTTTTTAAATCCTCACCTGAGGACATGCTGACTGATTTTAGAGAGGATGGGAGGAGAGAGAGGGAGAAAGAGAGAAAGAAACATCAGTGTGAGAGAGAAACATTCATCAGCTGCCTTCCCACGTGGGCCCTGACTGGGGACTGAACCCACAACCTAAATATGTGCCCTGACTGGGAATGGAACCCACAGCCTTTTGAGAGGACATTCCAACCAACTGAGCCACACCAGTGCCAGGGAAAATTCATTGATTCTTATTTTAAAATGAATCTCCTCTTTCTTTAGTGAGACTTCCTATCTTAATGAATTATTTTCTCTTATGTGGGTTAAGCGTTATTATGAAACATTATTGTATAATTAATAAAATAAAGCAAACTCACACAGATCTGTATGTGTAGGTAATGCATTTTTTTCCTGCTCATTCCTAAACAATTTTAGCCCATGGTTTAAGCTTCTACTCTATTAACTAGAGTTGCTGAATTTACATTAATTGTGGCGATAGCCTGATGTAGTGGAGGCAATCAGACTCTAGAGAAGGACTTCCGTAGTTCTCAGCTATCCAGCTTTATCACATATATATATGTAGGATAGAACATTGAAAAAATTAGGAAAAAACACAAAAGGTTCAGATTCTTCATCTATAAATGAAGAAAAAGATAAATACTGCACAGGAATATTTTGAGGATTTAATGAAGTAATATATTTTAAATGCCTGATGCATTTTGTTCATGGTTGGTGTAAAAAAAAATCTGATCATTTTTTGTTGAAAGTTTTAACTAGCTGTGAATAAGTCTTCTAAAACAGGTTTAAAGGAAAGAAACCTAGGAAACTTACAGACAAAACAAAATGTTTCCTGATGATCATTTAGTTATAGTTGTTGAGCTGGATACTGTCTTTCTCGCTCTTTTGCAAACAACTTTGGTAGAATTATTAACCTCTCATAAATGTATTCAATTTTAAAATGAGTATTCTATGGCATTTAGGATTTATCCAGACTCAGTAAATTGTATACATTAAATACAGGCAGTTTTTGTATGTAAATTATACTTATAATAATTCTGAATAAAATCTAATAATAAATAATTATTGAGTGAGTATAGAGAAACATACCTTAACATAATAAAGGCCATACATAATAAGCCCACAGCTAAGATCATCCTCAATGGTGAAAAGCTGAAAGCTTTCCCTTTAAGGTCAGAAACAAGCCAAAGATGCCAACTCTGGCCACTTTTATTCAACATAGTATTGGAAATTCTAGACAGAGCAATTAGGCAAGAAGAAGAAATACAGTGAGTCCTCACTTAACGGTAGGTTCTGGGACTTTAAGCAAAAGGAGATGTAACAGCCCTGGCCAACTTGGCTAAGTGGTTAGTGTGTCAGCCTGTGCACCACAGGGTCATGGGTTCAATTCCCAGTCAAGGGCACATCCCTTGGTTGCAGGTTCCATCCTTGGCCCCTGTCTGGGTGTGGGAAGGCAGCCAATTGATGTGTGTGTGTCTCTCTCTCCCCTGCCCCCTTCCACTCTCTCTAAAAAATCAATGGAAAAATATCCTTGGATGAGGGTTAACGAAAAATAAATTAAAATGACATGTAACAAAATCAGTTTTACCATAGGCTAGTTGCTATAAACAAGAGTTAATTCTGTGGCATCTCATCAATGTTATAATGAAATGATTTCAAATGGAAGGACATTATTCAAGGGCCTGCTGTGAAAGGCATCCAAATGGGAAAGGAAGAAGTAAAACTGTCACTACTTGCAGATCACATGGTGTTATATATGAAAACGCTAAGGAGTCCATAAAAAAAAAATGTTAGAACTACTAAATGAATTCAGTGAAGTTGCAGGATGCAAAATAAATACTCAAAAAACTTGCATTTTTATATACCACTAAAAAACTATTAGAAGGAAAAATTAAGACAACAATCTCATTTGCAATTGAAGCAAAAAATAAAATACCTACAAATGAATTTAACTAAGGAGGTGAAATTCCTGCATATTGAAAACTGTAATATATTAATAAAAGAAATTGAAGAAGACACGAATAAATGGAAAAACTATTCTTTGATCATAGATTGAAAGAATCAGTATTATTAAAATATCCACTACCCAAAGCAATCTACAGATTCAATGCTAAGAATCAAAATTCCAATGACACTTTTTTCTCAGAAACAGACCAAATAATCCTAAAATTTGTGTGGAACCTCAAAAGACCCTGAATAGCCAAATCAATCTTGAGGAAGAACAACAATAGTGGAGACATTATGCTCCCTTATTTTGAACTATATCTCAAAGCTATAGTAATTACAACAGCATGATATGAGCATAGAAACAGACACATATGTCAATGGAACAAAATAAAGAGCCCTGAAATAAACACCCACATGTGGTCAATTAATTTATAACAGAGGAGCTAAGAATGAGGAGAGGACAGTTTTTCAATAAATGGTGTTTGGAAAACTGGACAGTCACATGCAAAAGACTGAAACTTGCCCACTGTTTTATACCATACACCTAAAGTAACTCTAAATGGATTAAAAACTTGAATGTAGGACCTGAAACCATTACACTCCTGGGAGAAAACAAAGGCAGTGAGCTCTTTTACATAGGTCTTGGAGATGATTTTTAGAATCTGAAACCAAAAGAAAAAGTAACAAAGACAAAAATAAACAAGTGGAACTACATTAGATTAAAAAGCTTCTGCACAACAAAGGAAACCTTCAACAAAATGAAAAGGCAGCTTACGGAATGGGAGAAAATATTTGCAAACCACATATTTGATAAGGGGTTAATATTCAACTAAATAGCAAAAAACACACACCCAATTAATTAATGGGCAGAGGATCTGAATAGACATCTTCTAAAGAAGACATACAGATGGCCAACAGGTACATGAAAAGATGCTCAACATCATTAATCATAGAGAAACACAGATCAAAAACATAATAATATATCATTTCATAGGTGTTAGAATGACCCTTATCAAAAAGACAAAAAAAATGTGGTGAGGGTGTCAAGAAAAAGTAGCCCTTTAGCACTGTTGGTAGGAATGTAAATTGGTGCAGCCACTATGGAAAACATTATTGAGGTTCCTCAAAAAATTAAAAATAGAACAACCGTATGATCCAGCAATTTTCCTTTTGGTTATTTATCCGAAAGAAACAAAAACACTAACTTGAAAAGATATATGCACCCTCATGTTTTCTGATGCATTATTTACAAGAGCCAAAATATGAAAACAACTATGATGGCTGAATGGATAAAGAAATTGTGATATATACACACACACACACACAGTGGAATGTTATTCAACTATAAAAAAAAAAAAAAGAAATCTTGCCACTTGCGACGACATGGATGGACATTGAGTGTATTATAAAATAAATCAGAGAAAAATATATACCATTTGACCTCTCTTATATGTGGGATCAAAGATAAAACACTCATAGATACAAAATGAAATATAAAATGTTAATAGACTAATGAAAGCAGAAAACTAATGAAAAAATTCATCTTTCCATAAAAGTACTAAAAATCCTCCAGCCCCTGGCTGTTATGTATATGTTTTTCAAGGACTCTCTAGAAACAACATGTTATCCAGGGTACTGTTCTTAGTGTTAACTCATTTTCCTATACCAGATTTTACTAGATTTCATAATTCTTTCAACATTTATCAAAGCAGAAAAAAATGTGTAGACTTATAATACAGGCAAAATACCCTTGAAAATTATTTTCAGTGAGATAGTTTCAAATTATAATTGCTCACAGACACCAACTGAAGAAGACTGTCATGTGTCTGTATCATTTAGCTACTGCTGTAATAACAATGTATGAAAAACAGCTCTGCCCTCCTTACTTCCAGTTCAGTAGCTTATAACAAGGCTTTTCTCACCTGCACATGTCTGTGGGTAAATTGCTGGTCAGCTGATCTAGGCTGGGCTAACCTGAGGGGCTCTGTTTCACCCTCTGAGTTGTCTGGGTTTGGTTCCAGACTCATATTTGCTCAGGCTCATCCTCCTTGGCACATGCACTTCTCAAGGTTAAGAAAGGAATACGAGGTCAAGCCCAACTCCCCAAGCACATTTAAAATTTCTGCTTTTGTCATATCTGCCAACTTTTTTTTTTTTTTTTACCAAATCAAATCATATGGCCAAATCCAATATCAATGAGATGGGAAAATATATGCTACTCACTTTTGTGAGAAGTACCACGAAGTCACATAGTAAAAGGTATGGGTACATGGAGAGAGTGAAAATATGAGAATGATCCAATCTACTATGGTGTTCACTAATATTTTATTCCTAAGCAAGCAATTACATTATATTTGCCTTGCAGAGAGGTGGTCCCATGTTACTGAGTGATGACAAGAAAGTATGGAGAGAAGTGTTGAGCTCCAATTCCACGGTTGGGTTTATATAAAACATCTCATACTATCCTACATGATCTCTTTTTACTGATCTGTTGGCTGAAAGTGGAGGAGTTCTAGGCCCTAAAATAATATGCCTGAGTTACACAGTGGAAAGAATCTGGACCTTTATTTTATATAACGGAATCTCTAAGTAGCCTAACAGTGGTCTATGGCATTAGGGGTAAATCCACTTTTATTGTGTGAATCTTCTCAGGTTTTTGGCATTATCTGTGATAATATGGTAGCCAGCCTACCATATTTGACTAGGCAACTTCTTAAAATTTATCATTAATATCCAAGTGTCTGAACTAATGTTACTCATGACTGAAGATAGAGATTGTTTTCAACAACTCCATCCAGAATGAGGTGAATCTAGTAGGACATGTCTCCAGAGGCACTTCATTTGGCAGATTGAGGGGACAGTGTGGTTATACTTAGAAGGCTGTCATTCATAATTATAGGATGGATTTCAGTGGATGCATATGAATATTTAAAGGTATTCTCACACTGAGTTATTTGAAAAAAGTAGTTGGGGGAGCAATTGGAAGAGCCGGGGGGAAATTAAATTTTTAATCTAATTGCCCCTCCCAAATTAATGCATACTATATGACAAAATATTCAAATTGTATAAAAAGATATACAATTAAAAGCTAAATTTCCTTGTCTTTTCTCCAGATATAACCAAACTATTGATTTCCTATATAAAGCCATGATTTTTGGTGCTGCTGTGAATACTGATCCCTATACTTTTAAGATTTGAGGCTAGACCTAAATCTTTTCATCCACAGCTATATAACTAATGCCAGATGGTACCTTGACAATATCTGAGGTGATGCTGTGTGACAGTACCTATTGTGACGATCAGAATTTATGCTTCAAAGATTTTATGACTTGCAAAAGATGCCAAATTTCCATCTAACCAAAAATATTATGTTCATTCTAAATGCAATGTTAAAATATTCAAGTTTACTCTGATTTATTTCTACTTGGGATGCAATCTGGAATTTTGGAATTTATGTTTTCTGAAGCAAAATGATGCATGATTGCAGGTGAAATTATGTAATTTTTGTGAGCAGAAGAACAAGGGTGTACAATTTGAATCTAAGCTATTGCACTCACTAGTCCATAACTGCCTTGAGGTGGAGCATATTTCCCTTCAAGTGGCAGGGTCTTCTGTGCACCTTTACCTCTGCTTAGGGGCCTGAGAGTCCAGTGTCCCAAAGCTGAAAAGCCACACTGTGTGAGGAATTGGGAGAGGTCATTTGCACCACTGACATCCAGATGGCTGTGAAATTTTGAAGAAGCTCAGTGTGCAGGCTGTTTGAAATCAAGGGCAGATTTGAAACCATATGGGACTGTTTTAGTCCAGAAAAGTTAAAATTTATAAAGATAAATGACTAAAAATAAACCCACTCTTGGGCAGTGGCTAAGGGAGGAGCAGCCTCTCTGCATTTGGAATACTGGGCTCTTGGCTACTTGTTATAAAAATGCGAGTCCCTCCTCTCCTCTCCTCCCCTTTCTTGGCCTCCTGTGACCCTTCATCACTTTGTTTCCTGCTTGCTTTTTTTTTTTCTGAATGGGGACTTTATAATGTGTTGTTTACTGTCTCTGGTGCAGGCACCGTACTGTCAGGTCTGCTGAAAGGCTGCCATGAAAAGGGTCAGCATAGTCATTTGTTTTTTATGGAACCTCCTCTCTTTTCTGGCAAAGCCTTAAATCACACCCTTGTTCTATTAGACACAGTAATAGACAAAATGCGTATTCAAAACAGGAGAAATAAAACATCATTCAAAAATCCCTCACAGATTTGTTTATTTTAATCTCACCTTTAATCACAAGTAGAATTATTCTTTATTCACAAATACAGTGAATCTAAGCATTTAGCTGAGCATTTAGTGGAACATCTACCCAGTAAGCTTTGCTTATGTTGCAGACAGCTACCCTGAGGAGTGATTTGAATTTAAATGTGATTCCCTTATTAGTTTCTGCTAACTGCAAATATCCCAGGCACTTAATTAAGTGGCTGAGTAATGTATGAATGCTCACTTCTGCTTGTCATGCAGAACAAAGTGATGTATTTATATTCCATGCACAATATGAAATTTAATGACACAGGCAACAGTAATTTAGAAAACCTTTGTTTTTATTGTCCTTGCTTTTGCTTAAGCAATTTCTCGGCTTTGTCATAGTTTGGCCAGGACAGTGATATAAGACTTGGTCCAAATGGTAGCTGCTGGCAGGTGACATTTCCTAATAAACCAGAGGTTCTTTATGCATCTAATGACAAAACATCGGTGGGTTTTCTTTAACTGTGTTATTTTTGCTTTTGTTCCTTACTTAAATTTTTAATTTAATAGCAGAGAACTATTACTTTACTTGGCTATTTTGCCATTGAGACAGAAGGGAAAATGGGAAAATATAGATTCTGCTGGGATCTGAATGAATATATTGGGCTGCAGAGTAAACAAAAAAGCAACCAATACTGCTTTTTTGAACACTAGAGTATGGGAAGCAAAAATATAGAGGCCAAGTCTCCTGGCGTTTTAGGGAATCTTTTTCATGCCTGTAGGTTTTCCAAAATTATTATTTATTAAAAAGCCAAGAATTTTTCGGTTGGCATTCAAGGTCAGTCCCAAAGCCAGCACCCTAGTTTCTGTCTATCCGAATTTTTCTGGATCTCTCTAAGTTCCAATAATAATACCTCACATACCTGGGAATGAAATGCTTATGTTTTGTCATTTTGAACGGGGCTGTGCATATGTTGGACCATTCAGACAGCTGTTTGACTCGTCAGATGGTGCTATTGTGTGCAAAGCAGAAGGGCTTCCGTCCTGTCTGTTTCAGCTCCTTGCCCCACCGGCGAGGCTGAGAGGCTCCTTTAATTAGAGCCTCAGCCTCGTCTGTTCTGGAAATCCTAACCTCAATTAGTCCACTCCCTCTGCTTAGACAGTTTCATTTGTTTCCTGATGGACTTGGGGGGTGGCCGATTGGGTCAGAGTTGCGGCATATTACCTCCCGGGATGAGATGTATTGTATATCCTGAACTCCGTGCCACAGGGAAGCTGCGACACTCATCTGAGCTGTAATTCCTGGCTGGATAGGGAACTGTGTGTAAATTGCATTCCCCTGCTTTCACACGCCGAGTCCCTTCCCTGTCGCCTTCAGCTGCCCCCTGCCTGGTCCCACCCGACCAGCTCAATGACGTCAGGCTGCACAGAGGAGCCTCCTGCACGGTGAATCCTTGGCAGCGCTATTCCTCGGTGCCTCAATAATCATCAACTGCTGTTCTGTGTAAAATGATTCCTGCATTCTGCAGCATTCATAGCTTTATTTGAAAATATTTCAGTCTGACTTTCCTTCTCCTGTCCTGTCAACCCCCCAGTTTGAGGGGTGCTGACAAGTCCCTGAGCGGGGGCAGTGGGGAAACACTGGGAAGGCAGCAAAAATGCCAGGAGCTTCTTCTGATGTAATTTCTGGGCACCTGCATTTGATGGGCTTTCTCTCGCTGGCTCTGAAATCAAATCTTCTGTCTTAGCCCCTTTAGCCACTGTGACCTCACCATATGCCCCTGACTGGAGAGAAGCCCAGGTTGGCTGCTTGTGGTCTGAGTCCACATATGTCACCGGGAGGGACCCGGGAAGGTGGCTGACAGTATTCCTTCAGCCAGCTATCCCTTTAGGGAAAAGGAAGATGCTCCCTTATGCCTGCTTTAGCTGCTACGGACTGATTTCCTACTCGAGCTGAAAGTGACCATTGCCAACAATGGCAACTTACCTTTACCCTCCAGCTATAGGGCTCAGCTGGTGGGTCTCTTCCTTCTTGGCAGGGAGATATTTTCCTTTTTTTCTTCTTTGTATAAAGAACAGCATATCTCAATAGTCAACTAATCAGCAGTGACAAGCCCTGTTTGACTGCTCACTTCTCCAGTGAGACTTCCAGCTTTTAGGCATCCAGACGAGTGAAGCTCTCTTCTGGGTGGGCCAGTTTGTTTCTCAGTGACATGAGAGCATTGCCTGGGGTGCGCACTGGGTGAGGCTTGTCAGTTGAGATATAATCTTGCTCTTTTGATGGATTTCCAACTAGTTACTACAAACTGAAGAAACTAGAAATATATCTCCTGCTCTGTCTCTTCTCCTAACCACATTGGGTACTTTTTTATTTGAGCATCTATCTGAGCATACCATGAGAGCAAAATATCAGGGTATGAAAAATACTTAAACGTGCAGTTCATACCTCCATCTGGTGATTAAATCCTAGTTATAGCACCTTTCTAAATGTCATCTAGTTTAGGTATGAATGCTTTCAGAAACAAGAAGCTTATGTATTCAGGAGCAGGCAACTCTGTCTTTGGTTACTTCTGTTATATATGTTGCCCCTACTCTAACACACACACACACACACACACACACTCTGAGCCCTGGCCACTGTCAACAAAAGGTGGCCGCCACCAATCTAATGCCTAGAGGAGTCCCTAATCTGGGGTGCATTGAAAAAAGAACCTTTATTAAGATGAAGGTTTGTAAACCAGGGAAAATAGCTTCTGGTGGAAACTAAATGTGTGCTCTACTAAGAGAAACAAAAGGCCTGCTTTTAAAGAGAAAGCACTCACCCTATCTTCCATTGGTCTATTTTTATGTAAATAAGGAATCCAAAGTTTTACAATCTGATTGGTTCAAATAGCACTCTTCTGATTGGCCAGTCATTGTGGAGCTGCTCTAATTGGCCAGTAAATATGCAAATGAAGATATAGTTGTTCAGTTACGATTGGACAGAGCAGGGCTCAGCCCATTGGTTGAAATATGATTCCAGGCACCCCTTCATAAGGCTTGACTCAGATGGCAGGAACCCAGCCAGCCTGGAGGCTGGCAGTTCAGTCTGTGGATTTCCCCTGAAATGCAGAATTCATGAGAGAATCCCGTCAGCAATGGCTGCCAGACTCTGATTATGAATTTGAGCCCAATTAACAACAGAGTCTTTTGACAGATATATTCTTTCTTGGAGTCAACACCATTAAATTACCTCTCTCCTTTCTTTGACATATAATTTAGAGCACAGATGTAAGATGGATCATTTACTGATTCTTGCTCAAGTCCAGCTCCAGCTTCTTATACCAGCCTATCAAGATATTTTTTATCCTAACCTAGTATCCAAGATATTTATTCTCTCCCCCTTATTTGAACTCTTCAAGTATAATTGGCACATATATACTTAGAGGCAGTAGACTGGTACTTAAGTGGCATTGTGGGTGAGATGAGCCTGCGTTCCTGCCTGGCACTTCCATCTAACCAGTTGTTGAGACTTGGAGCTAGTTAGTAGGGTATCTCTCTGAGTCTAAAGTTTTGGTTTGTTTTATATGGTAAAATTTCTACATATTTCCTCCAAACTTAGTATAATCTTTTAATTTTTTAACAAAAATATGTACAGGGTGGGGCAAAGGTGGGTCTGCAGTTGTTTGTATGGAAAATAATACAGTAATTAATAAATAATAATACAAGAAGAGTAAATTCTATGTTTCACTGCCTCACAACTGTAAACCTACTTTTGCCCTACCCTGTAGAGGATAAGTTTTGAGTTGTTTTCCAAATTGGTATACCATCAGAAGCAAGTAGTCATTTTTTAAAAAATCATATTAAGGTATGATTGACATGTTTAATGTATACAACTCAATGAGTTTGGGGATAAATATATAGCTGTGAAACAAACCATCAGTGCTGTCGAGACCATAAACATATTCATCACTTCCCAAAGTTTCCTACCATTCTTTTTATTATTATGTTACTGTTATTTTTTTTTAGAGTTTAAGTTTTTTATCTATAAAAAATGAAGATGATGATAATACTATTTCATACGGTGGTTTTCAGGACTACAGATATAATGTAGAAAATATGCTTTGCAAAGGTTTTGGCACATAAGTGAGGTTTAATAAATGTCATTATTAATTATTGTTAATTGAGGACCAAAATGTTTATTAATAGTGAAACATGATCAGGCTCTTTTAATATACGTCTAGACATTTCCCAGGTTGGTGTGGTCAATTTAGTAAAATATCTGGGTATACTTTTTTAAGTTAGAAACATAACAACTTGCACTGGCACTCAGATTATTTTTCTCCATCTTTCTCACATGGTTATCCTGAGAGTTATTTAATCTGCAAAAAAGACATAAAAGAAAAGATAGACTGTTAGTATTTATTCTCTGTGAACCTAGATTATTAGAACTCACCTCTTTTTTTCATCTAACTATTCCTTTTATTAAATTTTTTGTAGTATTTTCCAGGAATTATTTCAAACAGAATCTACCTATTTTTTGTGTTTGAAATGTTAGCTACACTGTCCATCCCCATCTTTCTGTTTCTTTTAGCATTCATCTGTGGTCACCTTCCATGCCAATAATACGTTTTCCAAGTGCTCTCCCAACTCTGGTAGGCATTCTTGAAGCTTCTCCTCCTTGAATGTTGAGAGTTGTTCAACTAATGTGGTGTTGTTAAATGATGAGAGGAAATCTACAACAATTGTATCTCAATTCCCAGAGTTGGGTCTCTTTAGAACCTGAGATTCAGAGAAGTGATTCAATAAAATAAATGTTCTGAAATGGAAAAGGTTTTTATGGTAGCTTAGGGCACATGTTCAAGTACTATTTATGTACTACTTTCATTAATTATTGGGGTATAAAACAAAGTAAGAAAAATTTATTGACCACTAGGTGCCAGGTATTATTTGAGTTTATTTTATAAACCTATTTTGTTTGCTTTTCCAACCAACCTCATGATGTAGAGTGAGATTATTGACATTTTATACAGGAACAATCTGAATTTTAGAGAGATTAAAGGAACTTGCTCAAGACACTTACAGTAAGTAGGTAGCAGAGTCTGGATTCAAATTAAAGTCTCCCTGTCAGGAACCAGCCTGAAAGACAAACAAACCTGAGTTCGAGCGGTAGGAATTAAAGAGACAGACAAAGTTATGGGATCAGGAGGGCTGCCCTCCAATGAGGTGCAGCACCAAATGGCTTCAAAGCCTTTATTATATAGTGAGTAACAAACAATTAATAGTGAGGTGGAGGTGATACAGAGTAGTTCCTTCAAGGCCACATGCATGCTCTTTCAGAGTAAACACCTGCCTCCTGCATGAGCTCAGACCTTGGTAACTATCTTTATCTCGGCTTCTAATGGGAATTTTGGGGAGGATTGAGTCCTTGGCCCCAGAGCCTCAGGCTGCGTGGACCATGTCCAGACATGTCACCGGCTCCCAACATCTCCCAAATTTCATTTGGCTATTACATATGTGAGAAAATGTGTGCATCTTATGAATGAATCAAATACTACATGTGCGAAAATTTGATATTTCATAAATTAGTATCTGTAGTCAATTTCATTTTAAGTAAATGCTCTAATGGTAAGCATACTGAACATGTAAAAGATTTTCAGGTAGAAGCTATTTAGAATCTAATATGTAGAGGAAGTAGTTCTCTTTTCCTGGCCTTTTTGAGATAACCCTGGCTTGGGGAATTAAAATAGTGGTGGTTGTAGTAATGGTGGTGGTGGTACATTTTTTAAAAGAAAATGATATATGGGAGGGAAGGAGACTTGACTTGGGGTGGTGAACACAGAGTACAATATACAGATGATGTATTATAGAATTGTACAATTGAAACCTATATAATTTTATTAACCAACGCCACCCCCAATAAATTCAATAAAAAGGTAAAAGAAGAGAAAATGATGTATATCAGAGTGTTCTATTAAATTCAATTTCAGTTTGCTGAAACCAACCAGACTAAGCACTGTTCGGTCTTCTTTGAATAACTTTAGAGGATAAATCAAACTTAGAATTACGAATGCCATAGGAGTAAATACACAAGAGATTATATCTAAGAAAGCTGTACCTTTACTTATCAAATCTTTCTGTCTGTTGGAGAGGAAAAAAATGTTAAGAAGCTGTCCTACCTGCTAGTTTAAATGTACTTTACACCCCTGACAAGTCTCTGCAGAAGTGTCACTAATCACATGTTGGCAAAAGAAAAAGCAATGCTGGCAACCCTGCTTTTTCCCTCTTCTCACGATATAGCACTCTATTTCTCACACCGTCTCTGTGTATAATCCAACTGTCTGGTCTTATTTAACTTATATATATATATATACATTAAATATATGTTATAAAATATATTATAACACACCAGACTAAAATTGCTAATATGTACCTAGTATTAACAAATTAGAATGATCCTAATGTATATTTATTTTTGATGGTACAAGAATAACCTCATATTGCTGTAGAGAAACAAGTGGTTGCTCTCCAAGATGTGGAAGGGAATGAAGATTTTAAAATGAGTTCAGTTTTTTCTCCTTGCAAAGTAAAAGGTACCTCTGGAATTGAAAGTTCAGTCAAGTTCTAAATAAAGGGCTCAGTGTTGTTAAACGATAAAAAGTTTATTTGTGCAATCTTTGCTTCAAATCAGGTAGCAGCAAACTGAAAGTGCTCGTGGGCACTCCTAGACCGGAGCTGAGGGGACTCTTTTATGGAGCAGATGCAAAGCAAAGCAAGGACATTGTTTGAGTGGCTGTAGCTTAAGCAGTTTCCTTGTTTGGTGCCCCTCTTGGCTGCTTGTGATTGGTTGTTCTTAAGTTTCATTTTTTCACATACAGGTGCATTGACTCTGGCTTTGGTTTGGTGTGTGTACTAGGCTACCAAAGCATTAGAGACACCTCAGTCTAATGGCCCCTTTATTTAGCTACTGTAACAGTGTGAGTCTCTGGGGACTAGTCTCCTTGCTGCTTCTCAGAGCTTTCTTATTTCACTAAGAACAATGGGATGAGGCCAGTCAACCTATGCATTTCACTGAACCTTCAGAAGCATTTTGAAGTTACTCTAACTTTTGTTTAACAGAAATATGCTATAGGAGTGTCCTAGCCCTGCCTGTATCAAAACTTCACCGTTTGTGCCCCTATGCCATGACCAAAGACCTGAGCTGAGGGCCAGTCTTATCATCTAAATGGAATTCAGAGTTTGGATCCAGTGATTTATTGCCTAGTCTAATGGCTTCCATCTTGGTCAGAAACACCTGTGTACCCTTCCCTTAAAAAATCACCCAGATTCCTAATTCTGTGAGTATTATTCTGGCACCCTCTATTTTTAAGAAGCATTTCAGGTAATTTTTTTGAGTAGCAACATTTTCAACCACTACTCCCACTCTCTACTATTTTTGCCCTTTTTCTCTCTTTCCTTCTCCATAGACATTTTTAAACACTTGCTATAAACCAAGTACCACTATATAAAGGCCAATAAGACCCTTTCTTGCCCTCAGAGACGTTCCAGTCTCTCACCCTGTGCATTGTCATCTTCAAGAATAGTTTCCATTCTATCCTCTTGAAAAAACTTCCTTAGTCTGTAGTAAGAGTGACAAATTAGACATGTTTTTATGTCAGTCCAGTCCCCCACATTCCAATTACTCTGTTACCCAAAACAAAACAAAAACTCTTTTGAACCTCTTTTAAGAGCTATTTTCTAGCCTTTTTACCTTCTTTCTGGTTCTCTTCAGGACTGTTCTATCTGCTACAGATGATTACATGGCTTGTAAGTTGATTCAATATGTATATTTATAATTCTATTTTAAAGCACCTTTATGCACAATTAGACAGTGAGAGCTATCTTCTTTTGTTTACTTGAGCAAATCTACCTGCAAATGGGAGGGGGAATAAAAAGTTTTGCCCATATCCTGTCTAGCCCTGGCACTGTACCAATGAACTTATTCATGAGACCCACCTCCAAAGCTCAACAGATAATCACACATAGAGGTCTGCCTGAAAACAGAAATATTCAACTTATATGACCTGATTATCTACTTTCCCTTTTAGTCATATACAGACTCACACATACACACATTTTCTCTCTTTTCACACATACACACCCTTCCCTCCTACTATAACAGAATTTGCTACACAGCTCTGCAAAGATTGATGGACCTCACAGTCTGCATAGATTTTACTGGAACATTTTGTGCACTGTTAAATGTTTCTTCTTAACCAATCAAGAATACCACAGTATATTCTCTGCCTCATAAGTCATCCTCAGGAAGGCTTGTGTCCTGGAAAGCATGCATTTGTGCTATGATTCAGTTTGTTACTCTCTCTTATCAAGGTGTGGCTGGCTACAGCAGAACTGCTTGATATGCCATGTTACTGTTTTCATTCCTGATGCAGAACACCAGGTAAAATATTGAACAATTTTTTTTTGCTGATTTACTGTTACTCAATATTTGGCATGCTTTTAGAAATAGAGAAATATAAATTTTAAGATTATTAAAAAGATTGTCTTTTAAACAAACAGGTTAGTTTTCTTTACAATAATGTTTATTTTATGTATTTTCCTGTTCAATTCATAGCTCAAAGGTGTCATGTGGGTGGTGTTTAGACTCTTGCTTCTTTTCTCCCAGAATTAAGAGTAGGTGATGAAAAGCTTCCTTCTGGTAATTTTCCACTGGATATTTGAGTTTTCATGAAGGGAATGTTCTACGTTTATTTTCCTTTGGCTTAGAAATAGTTCAGTGTAACTTTTTCAAAGTCCTCCAAACAAAGAAGCAGTTTTCTCATACTATTTTCAATGATTGTTTTCCATAATGAAATGCATGTTTTTCTTCTCCTGTGGAGAGATTTTATAAAATAAGAGGCAGCTTCCATAAATATTTATAATTTTTGTTTCATGTTAGCAAACACAAACTTATACATTTGAATATGCTTCATTCTCACATTTTGCCTCTTGTCTGTACTTGTGCACACACTATTTTACACATTTAACAGGGGACTTGGTTTTGTTTTATATTTACAAAATTAAACCTAAATACCCTAATATCCAGGACTCTACCTATCTAGGTTTATGTACCTACTCTCCAACAGTATGGAAGAATACTGCTCTGTATTCAGATTGCCTCTCTCAATACCCATGAAAACTGCAGCTGTGTCTAGACCTGGGGCTGAAGCCCATTCTCTCGTCTGGACACGGTTCATTCCCTGAAAGCACTTTGAAAGCTGCCTCCTCTGAGAAGGATCCCTTCCCTTCCCATCCCATCCTAGCTCCCCTAGTCTCTCCTCCTCCTTTGGATCCCTAATGCACTAGGACTCTGCAGCATAGATTTTAGTTATTTTCTTCTCTTCAAGTACATGGTATGGTTCTGAAGGCCTGAGTCTTCCTATGCTTCTTTGATCAGAGAATCAAGTGCAGTGGATTGTAATCACTTGCATTGTTGGGAATGTTACTACTTTTTAAAATTCAGAATAATACCGTGCATCATATTGCCAAATACATAATGCTTTGTTGTTTTGCATTATAAAGATTATTTAGAATAGAATCCCTTCAAATTTTTAAAGTAAGAATAATTGGGCCATAGAAAAATTAAGTGTGAGAATTCCTTTCTCTTATTATAGTCATATTTTTATAATACATATCTACTCTTAAATTGTGCATTGAAGTTTTATATTTTTTATCAGTACTCACGTCTAAATCACTTGTTATTTTAAGTAACTATTGCCTAGTGAGTCATTACATGTAAATAAAACTATTATTCTTTTCATAAAATAGATCATAAACCAACTGTAAGTTCAAATATGCTACATTATAATAAATCTTGAGAGTCTTCTTGACATAATTCAGGAGTTTGTTGGAGGACATTGAAATCCTGTTTTGACTAGTAAAATAATATATGCATTATTTCTTCCCTCCATCTCCAGACAAAACCACACAATTTAAACTTCTTCAACTGGAGTTGGGACATAGTTTCTGACAACTATTAGTGTCATCTATGCCAGGTTAAGTTTCACTGAAAAGGTCCTAAATTAGATAGCCTCTCTTAACTTTACTCAGACTTCTTTAAAAGTTTTTTCTAATATTATCAATTTCCTTGCAGTCACATAGTATTCTATATTTGTGCTAGAACAAAATGAAAGTCAGTACACATATAATTTCCCAACTACTTAAAACTGTGATTTTAGGTAGTAATAATTTGAATATTTTATTTTATTCCTCAAAACAGTGGTATTCTGGATCTTCACATTTGATAAGAATATAAGTATGCTCGTTGCTTAACGGAGTCTCTGGATCAGAGTAAGCTCTCAATTTATGTATTAGTTAAGTTATCTAGCTCCAAGCTGAATGGGATCTGTATTAAGGACAAAGTATATGACTATATAAGTGCAAATTTGGTCTGTCTTACTCAGACACCAAGGGAAAGAAACCTTGCGTATATAGAATTTTGACCTCTAAGAGTTCATTTTTCCAGGGTGTTATGACACTGCACAAATATAACCTTGTTGAAATTAAAAAGACTGTTATAATGGTTTTAGTTACATAACCTTAAGGTTGTAACCAAATCTATTTAGGCCTCACCTTTATAACCATAAAATTTAAAAAGTTGGGTTAAATATAATTTTTAAGGTCACTTTAAAATCTATCAGAGAACATGTGTTTACTAGCACTGAAATGATCCTTTAGAGATGGAAAATGTGGTTTAAAAATATTTTTCTACTGTTCACTTCTCCTGGAGATGCATTAAAGAAAACATCATTTTCCTTGAACAAGTTGGAAAAGGTCAAGAGGTATAACTTGGTGCAGAACTAGAGTGAGTGGAGAATACTAGGTAAACTTTCCAGACTAGGAATTTGTGTAGTTCACTCTCCTTTTACAGTTTTATTAATTGTGTTATTGCTCTATCAAAGCTATTAACATATCTTGCAATTGAGCCCTTACAGAGGATTGAAGGGCAGTATGTAGCTTTTAAGTTAGCAGGCTTGATTTCCTTTAGTCAAATTATGTTCTTTGAGTGCCTATGTGGAAACTGCCCAGCAATTGCTCAGCTTGTTCTCTGATTAGTTTTGTCACGTTAGGCAAGTTATTTAATTCTTTAAATATATTTCCTCATTTTTTGCCGGGTGGATATGGCTCGGCAGTTGAGCATTGACCTAGGATCCAAGAGATCGCAGTTCGATTCCCGGTCAGGGCACATGCCCGGGTTGCGGGCTCGATCTCCAGTCGGGGGCATGCAGGAGGCAGCCGATCAATGATGACTCTCTCATCAATGATGTCTCTATCTCTCTCTCCCTCTCCCTTCCTCTCTCTGAAGTCAATAAAGACACATTTAAAAAATTAAAAAATATATTTACTCATTTTTGAAATAGAGATGATATTCTGAGGTCTAAATTATATATATAGAGCTTTGAGCCTAGACAATAGTGAACATTCAATAAATGCTAGGACTGCTAGTTCTTGTTGCTTTAACAAACATATGCATATAGAATGATATCATAGGCCAAAGACTTAAGAGTAACTAATCTTTGGAAAGACAGTTTTTAATAAAATTTGATAAATGGACAAAATATTTGTGTATTTTCTAGATCATACATAGTCAGAAGTATGCGCTGTCTACAGTAAGACATTTCATGACAAAAATTTTTAAGTTATTATGGCTCTCAATATCTTCAAATTGTAGGTAAAATATTGTGTTTCAAAAGGCATATCTTTAGGTGGTTCCTCTGACTATGAGCATATGATTAACAGAATAATAAGTGACATAACTTATTCATTTCAACATAGGTTATTATTATTAATATTCTAAATAGCTTATTGTGACTCTTGTCTTATATCCAAGGGCAAGATATCTTTATATAGTAACAATATCAATACTGTTATACACTAACAAGTAAAATTGGTATTGTTAAAATCTATCTTGTTATGAAGATGTTTAACTTTTTTCTTTTAAAATACATCTTTATTGATTTCAGAGAGAGGAAGGGAGAGGGATAGAGAGAGACAGAAACATCAATGATGAGAGACTCATTGATCGGTTGCAGCCTGCAACCCGGGTATGTGCCCTGACCGGGAATCGAACCCCGATCTCCTGGATCCTAGGTCGATGCTCAACTGCTGAGCTACTCCCGGCTGGGCTTAACTTTTTTTTGAAATATGTTTTTATTGATTTTTTTAGAGAGGGAGGAAAGAAGAAGGAGAGAGAGAGAGGAACATTAATGAAAGAAAAACATCAATCAGCTGCTTCCTGCACACCCCCTACTGGGGATCAAGCCCGAAACCTGGGCATGTGCCCTGACCAGGAATTGAGCTGTTATCTCCTGGACCATAGGTTGATGCTCAACTGCTGAGACATGCCAGCTGGGCAGGATGTTTAACTTTTAAAATTTTTTTATTATTTTTCAATTGTAATTGACATTCAATATTACATTAGTTTCAAGTGTACAGCATAGTTGTTAGACATTTATATAACAGGATGTGATCCCCTGATAAATCTAGAAACCATTGAAGATGTTTATCTTTTGATAAGAAATGTTTATCAAGTTTTCAGAAGGTTCTAAGTCAAGTTGGGGTACTAATTCTTTATAAATGCACTTTAATCACCCTGGCCAGTGTGGCTCAATTGGTTGGAGCATAGCCCCATGCACCGAAGGGTAACAGATTTTATTCCTGGTGAGGGCATTTAGCCAGGTTGTGGGTTCAGTAACCTGTCAGGGCATGTGTGGGAAGCAACTGATGGATGTTTCTCTCTCACTCTGATTTTTCTCTCCCTCTCTCCCTTTCTCCCTCTTTCCCTCTCCCCCTCCTCTTTCTCTTCTCCCTCCCTCTTCTCCCCTTCCCTCCCCATCCCCTCTTCTCCCCCCTCCCCTCCCCCTTCCCTCCCCCCTCCTCTCCCTTCTCCCTCCTCCCCCTCCCCTCCTCTCCTCTCCTCTCTCCCCCCTCCCCCCTCCTCCCCTCCCCCCTCCTCTCCCTTCTCCCCCCTCCCCTCCCCCCTCTCCTCTCTCCCCTTCCCCTCTCTCCCCCTCCCCTCCCCTCCCTTCCCTCCCCCCTTCTCTCCCCTCCCCCCTCTCCCCCTCTCCTCCCCTCTGTTCCCCTCCCCTCCTCTCCCCTCCCCTCCCTTCCCCTCCTCTCCTCTTTCTGTCTTTTTCTCTCTCTCTCCCCCTCTTCCTGTCTCTCTAAAAATTGATAAAGACACATCCTTGGATGAGGATTTTTAAAAAATGTACCTAACTCTACCACGTTATTATTCGAGACACGTTAATTCACATCTCTGGGCCTTAAATTTAGAGTAAAATGTTTACATCTCATTATCTTTCGAAGGCTCTTTTATTTCAAAACAATTTGCTTTTGTACATTGAGTCAAGTGTTCGAAGTATAATTTTAATAATAGAACAAAAAAAATCATGGGACAACAGAAAGCTTAAACAAAAAGACTTTAAAACCTACTAACACTACATGATGAATAAATAATGGAGTAATGAAAAAAGAAAGTCTTGGGACATGGAATCTATATGTATGTTTAAGTCAATATGCTTTGTTCTGGAAAAAAGTTCCAACACCATACTGGAATAAATAGAATAAAAATGGTGGAAAAATAAGATTGATAAACTATTTTAATGCATGCTCAGTTAAATATATGTTACAGAGAGCTTTATGTCACTTATTTATTTACTTAAATTTATCCTTATTGTTGAAAGTAGTACAGATGTCCCCCCCTCATTTATTTAAAGCAGGACATTTTCTGTCTATTTCCCAATAGCAAACATAATAAGACTACAAGAGTAGAATACATTTTTAATTCATTAAATATAAGAGGAGGTGAAGAAAAATTATAAAAAAAGCTGGACTGCTGCTTGATGTTGTGATAGAGTTTACTGAAATTTCTAGACACTAAGCTTCTCCAATATTGGATTTACAGGTCTATCAGTCAATGGAACTTCTCTGTTAATTTTCTGTTGACAGAATCTTTTTCATACATTTTATTATGTAAATTTCAATCACACAAATGTAGAGAGAATAGTATAATGAACCTTGATATATACAATGTAATAGAATATTGATCTGTTAAAGCATAATAGGATTTTAATATATTAACTCTTTATTCTACAAAATCAATATGGATCCAGATTTTACATTTTGCCTAAATGAGCTCAACCAATGAAGCTAAGGCCAGCAAATATTTTTTATCATGTTGTAGGCCATAGGTTGCACTGAAATGTATTAAGGACTGCTGTTTATTATTAATTGTTAATATTTGTCATCACCCATCTACTTATCAATTTACAAAAGATAAATAAAATTCATCACAACTGAATGGTTCTTAAAAAGATCTTAGAGGATGAAAAAGTATACAGAGAAATATAAATGAATTCTGGAAGTCTCGCCCTCATGCAAGCAACAGATGAACAACCCTCTTCCAGGTGCAGTGAAGGCTGAGTGGGAAAATTGGACTTCTACCTCCACCTGGCACGAGTCAGGTGCTTTTTGCCTTCCCCTGTGAGAGCAGTATACAAGAATGTCATTTTAAAAAGGTTTAAATAAAATACAGAGTCTCATAACATACCAGAATGTCTGGGCTTCAATAAAAAAATCACTCTTCATAGTGAAAACCAGAAATATATCAAACCGAATGAAAAAAGGTAAGCAACAGACATGAACATTGAGAAGACAATGATACTAGATTTAATTGACATAGATTTTAAAACAGCCATGATAAAAATGCATCAATGAGCAATTGAAAACATGCTAGAAATAAATGAAAACTTACAAAACCTCAGTTTAGAAGTAGCAAGCGTCAACACTGAAAAAGGAGATAAAAAGAAGAACCAAATAGAAATTTTAGAACTGAAAAAATAAATGAAATGAAAAGCTCAATGGCTGGGCTCAATGGAAGAATGGAGGGGACAGGGGAAAGAATCAATGGCCTGGACAACAGAAAATAAAAATTACCAAGTCTTGAGACGCAGAGAGAAAATAGACTGAACAAAACATGAGCAGAGCTGAAGGACATTAGGAACCATAAAAAACAAAACAAAACAAAAATTCATGCTGTTGGTGTCCCAGGAAGACAGAAAGAAGGTAAGGTTTAAAAAATGCTTGAAGAAATAATGACTGAAAAGTTTCCAAATTAGGCAAGAGACATAAACCTACAGATTCAAAGGGCTGAGTAAACCCCAAAGAATAATAAGCCCAAATAAACTCATACCAAGACACATCATAAACTTCTGAAAGCTAAACACAAGGAAAGACCTTGAAAGCAGCCAGAGAAAAACAAGACCTTTATCTATAGCAGACATTCAATTAGAATGACAGTGGAAGATGGCAAATAGAATGTGAAGGGAGGTAGGCTTTCTGCACTTCATAGGAACTGGCGAAATAACGGTGTCACCTGTAAACCATGATATGTTAATCCCCACAGAAACCACTGAGAAAGCTATGTGAGATGACACACTGAAAAAATAGTATTCATTAAATGAAACAGAATTCTTCATGTCCAAGTAATCCTGAGGGAGGCAGGAAAAAGAAAACAAAAATATAGTAAAATAAACAGACATAAAAATGAGTAAAATGGTTCATCTAAGTCTTAACATAATAATCACATTAAGTGTAAATCATCTAAATACATCAATTTAAAGACAAATCAGAAGAGTGGATTTAAAAACACTGCTACACTCTAATGCTGTCTAAAGAAATCACTTCCAATATAATGATATAGGCTAGTTTAATGTAAAAGGATGAAAAAAAATACATATATACAAACAATCAAAGAAAGCAACAGTGACTATATTAATATAACATAAAGTAGACCTCAGAGCACAGAAAATTAACAGACTTACATAATGATAAAAAAAAAAAAATCAACCAACCAAGAGGGCATAGCAATCCTAAGTGTGTATGTACCAAATAACAGAGCTGTAAAAATACATGAAGCAAACGTTATAGAACTCAAAGGAGAAACAGACAAATCCACAGTTATAGTTGGAGAGTTCAATACTTCTCTTTCATCGATTCGGGAGACAACTGGACAGAAAGCTCAGACAGGAATTAAAGAAACCCAGCACCACCATGTACCAGTGGGAATCTGGTCAGCCATAAAGAGAAACAAACTATTGATACACACACAACATGGCTGAATCTCTTGGGAAGTATGCTGAGTGAAAAAAGCCAATTTCAGAAAGTATTATTTCATTTCAATAACATTCTTGAACTGATATAATTTTTTAAAATGGTGAACAGATCAGGGGTTAAGGAGGGGGTAAGGGAAGGAGGGAAGTGGGTATAGTTATTAAAAGACAACATGAAAAATTTCTGTGGGGATGAAACTGTTATATTGACTATATTTTTAATATCAATATCCTGGGTGTGATATTGTGCAATAGTTTTGCAAGATGTGACTGTTGGAGGAAACCGGGTAGGTGATATAGCATAATCTGTATTATTTTTTATGACTGCACATGAATCTGCAATTACCTCATTATAAAAGTTAAATTTAAAATGGTATGTAGGTACACTAAAGGAATGTAAAAGTATCTGTATGTAACACAAAGATAGGTCAGTATGATCAAGTATTGTCATCCAAAGAGGAATATGAAATACCTTAATTAAAAATAAATTTTAAAAATGAGTATTTTTTACAGCATTATAGAAGACCAAACCAGGGAGAATGTATGTTTTTATTTGGTTCCTTCATGGTTATTTTAAAAATTCACTTTGGAAACATGGAAATCAAGCCAGAATACTTCTCTTGTAGCTTTCAATATTATGATTCTAAGTTATTTTTATAGTCAGTTCAGGAAGATCTGTAGAAATGAATTTTCAAAGGTGCTTCCTGCAGATTCTTTCTACTTTCATGCATGTGCTATGCCCCAAACAAGATATGAGACTCATTTTCCTGTCCTTTAACACTGAACTAGTCTGGAGACTTCTTTTATTAGTAGACTGTGTCAGAAGTGACCATATGCCAATTTGGGCCGAGTACTTAATTGGCAGGAGGTTCCTGTTTTCCCCTTTCTTGAAATGCATGTTCTGGAGAAAGGTAACCATCAAGTAAAGTTCTACCAGGAGATACTTGTGAGGTAGCCCAAGCTAAGCAAACTGGGAAGCTATGTGGAGAGAGGGAAATGGCCAACCGATGTGCAAGTGTTCCTGTCATCCCTGTAGAGGCGCCGGACATGTAGATGAGAAAGCTCCAGTCAAATCTTCAGATGATTCCTGCCCCGGCTATCATCTCATTACAAAGCCATGAGAGACCCAAGTGAGAAGCGCCTGGGTGAGCCCAGTCCACTCACAGAACCGGGGACACAGTACATTATTGTTTTAAACCACTGGGTTCTAGGGTGGTTTGTTACATGGCAGGACTAAAACACACTCTTGAAAAAGAAGCCAGTGTTAAGAATACTTTTCACTGTCAAGAGCTCAGGCTGCCTGTGCTTAAGCCAAATGTCTCTGGTTCACTTTTCCGTAGGTGTAAGAAAAAAATTTGGCAGTATAGCATCGTATTTTATATATGTGTGTGTATATATATGTACATATATATATATATATATGTATATATATATATATATACAATCACACATACACACACACATACACACATATATATGTATACATAGATGTAGATGTAGATGTTTATATTTGGGAATTTTTATTCAATATTATGCAACTCTGACACCATGTTGAGTAGGCCTGGCTTCTCAATCTTCCTAAATAGATGGCATTTCCATCACTTTAATAATCTTAAATTCTGTTTTTGAATCTTATATTTAAAATATTGATTGATTATATTAGTTATATTAATTTATAATGATATTGCAAAAATGTTCTGTATTTACATTAACAGAATGTGAAAGTCAAGTTAAAAATGAAAGAAAAGGCAATTATCATTTTTAAAAATGGAAACTGCATTTACACCCTTATTCTGAAGTTGTACTGATGTGTTTGAACAAAGCTTTTGAACTTTAGTTTAGCGATTAGAAAGCATAAGAGAATTATCATGTGAATTATTATTTGCTCTTTTTTTACTAATTTTGTTTTGGCAGCAGGGAGTTAAGTACTGTCAATAATTGGATGCTTCAAATAAATGCATAAATTCTTGTTAAATTAATAACATTTAGCCTTCATAAGAGAAAACTTAAAATGTATTATTATTCTAAAATTGATTTTTACAGATTAATTTCCTTCGCAATTTTGTTTTTATTTGATTTTAATATATACATTTTAAAGTTTTCAAAACAAAATTATTTATTTACACTTATATAACTCATTATAGAAAATGTGGAAAGTTAGAAGTTTAAAGAAGAAAATTATCTTCTATATTTTCAACACCTAGAGACAACTGCTAGTAGTTAATGCTTTGGTAATTTTCCTAGAAAAGTTACATAATGATGATTATACGGCATTTACAAAATTATGTGACCCTATTAAAAATACAGGCTGTGGCAAAAGTAAGTTAAATTTGTGAGTACATGAAACACAGAGTTTATTCTTGTATTATTTATTAATTATTGTTTATTATTCATTACTAATTGTATTATTAATTATTTTATTGCATTAGGAACCACTGTAAACCTGCTTTTGCTCCACCCTGTAGATTTCTTATTATAAAGCAATGCGTGTTCACTTGAAAAAATTTGGAAATTGAAGAAAGATACAAAGCACAACATTAATCACTTAGAATTCCAATTACCAGAGATATCATTCATAACTTGGTATTTGTCTTTAGTCGTTTCATCTATACATTTTAATATGAAGATGATAATTTTGTATAAAGTAATTTAAAGCATAATTAGTACAATATCTCCAGGTCCTAGATGGCCAATGACATGGAAAAATCCTAGGAAGAAATAATTTCTACCACTGAGTGGTATATTAGTTTTTATCAATGACTCAGTTCATATATTATCAATCATATGTTTTAAATATGCAAAGTATTTTAAAATTCTTTGGTTTAATTTGCTTTTATTTTTCTAGTTAAGGCCATTTATTTGAGACCTTTCTTCTTTTCTAAAATAGGCATTTACTGTTATAAATGTCTCCCTAAGCACTGATTGAGTAGCATTGCAGATATTTTATATGTTCTATTCTTATTTTTATTCATTTTAATTCATTATTTATTTTAGAGTTCCTCTTGGATACATGGGTTATATATAAGTGGATTATTTGCTATGGATTTGCCAGAGTTTTTGTTCTTGAATCCATTTAAGCTGAGACTTGCTTTTGCCTCTGAATATTGCCTATTTTGGTTTTTGTTTGATGTGCACTTGAAAGGGTATATATTTTGCTATTTTAGATGGCGTTTTATAAATGCCAATTAGTCAGATTGGTTCAGATCTTGTATATTATTACTGATTTCATGTCCACTTGCTCTATCAATTATTAAGAGAGGGGTATAGAAATACCCACTTACAGTTTTGGGTGCACCTGTTCCTCCTTACTGTTCTGTTTCTGCTTCAAGTATTTCGAAACTTTGTTATTACATGCAAAATGGCTTATGATTCTTATGTCCTCTTAAAATGATCTATTTTATTATTATGAAGTGATATTCCTTATAGCTGATAACATTCTTTGCCCTGAAATTTACTTAGCCTGCTGTTAATATAGCTACCCTGGAATTAAAATTTTGTGTGTGTGTGTGTTTGCTAAGTGTTGTGGGCTGAATTGTAAATTTGTATGTTAAATTGAATATGTTTTCTCAAACTTATATGTTAAAATTTCAAATCCCAATAACTCAGAACATGACTGTATTTGGAGATTAGATTTTTAAAAATTTTATCTTTATTGTTGAAAGTATTACAGGTGTCCCCTTTTTTCCCCATTGACCCCTTCTACCCTGCCCCTACCCCCAACCTCCCAGGCCTTCACCACACTATTGTCTGTGTCCTTGGGTTCTCATATATGCATATAAATTCTTTGGCTAATCTCTTCCCACCCACTCCCGCCTTCCCTCTGCGATCCCTCAGTCTGTTCCAAGCTTCTGTGTCCCTGGATCTATTTTGTTCATTAGTTTATTTTGTTCTTTAGATTCCACATATGAGTGAGATCATGTGATACTGTTTTTCTAAGCAAAATAAGCGAGTTGGAGATAGGATTTTTTAAAGAGGCAATTAAGTTAAAATGAGGTCATTAGTGTGGACTCTAATCCAATATGACTGGTGTTCTTATAAGAAGAGGAAGTTTGGACACCGGTGGGTTTAGAAAGAAAGAAGAGCCTGGGAAGACATAGGGGAAGATGTCCATCTACAAGGCAGAGACAGGCCTCAGAAGAACCAGCTTTGCTAACACCTTGATTTTGGAGTGCCAGCCTCCAGACCTGTGAGAAAATATATTTCTCTTATTTAAACCACTTAGTCTGTGGTACTTAATTATGACTGCCCTAGAAAACTAATGTACAAGGTATATAATTTTCTAACTTTTTACATTTTTTAACCTATTTGTTGCATTTGTATTTTAAGTGGATTTTTTTGTAGAATATACACAGCCGAAATTTGCTTTTTTATCCAATCTGATAATATCTGCTTTTTATTGGATGGTTAGTCCATTTATAGTTATGCGATTATTCATATGGTCAGGCTTAAGTCTATCATTTTTCTAATTTTAAATTGTTCCAATTTTTTTCTTTGTTCCTTTAATCCTCTGCTCTTTGCCTTCTTTTGAATTGAGATTTTTTAAATGATTTTCTTTTGTTATCTTTGTTGGTTTATTATATATGACTTATGTTATTTTTGTGGTTCCTTCAGGGTTTATAGTATATATCTTTAATTTATCACACTCTAGCTTCAAGTGCTAACATTTCCCAGATAGTATAAGAATCTTACAAGAATAAACTTCTATTTTACCCCTTCTGGTCACTGTGCTACTATAATACATTTTACTTTAACTTATTTTATAAGATCCAAACCACATTTAAATTTTTTAAAGTCAATGCATAGGTTTTTTTTTTTTTTAAATGTATCTTTATTGGTTTCAGAGAGAGGAAAGGAGAGGGAGAGAGAGAGATAGAAACATCAACGATGAGAGAGTCATTGATCAGCTGTCTCCTGCGCGCCCCCTACTGGGGACCGAGCCCGCAACCCGGGCATGTGCCCTGACCGGGAATCGAACCCCGATGGCCTGGATCCTAGGTCGACACTCAACCGCTGAGCCACGCCTGGCCAGGCAGTGAATGGTTTTAAAAGTGTCTAAGCAATAAGTAAAATTCTTACATGTTTACCTCTACAGTTGCCATTTTCAGCACTCCTTAGTCCTTTGTGTAAATCCATTTTTCCAAATGTCATTTTCCTTCACCGACAGGTCTTCCTTGTAGTGGGGGTCTGTTTGAGATGATTTTTTTCATCTTTCATATGCCTGAAAAAGCATTTTTTTAATTTTAATTTTTGAAAGATTTTTATTGTTTTTGAATACAGATTTCTTTCAGTATTTTTGAGGTGTTGCTGTCTCTTGATTACATTGTTTCAGTAAAAAATCTGCTGCCATCATTTTTTCCCCTCTGTCTTTCTCTTGCCACTTTTAATACGATTTTATTTTTCTTTAATGTGATAAAATATACATAATATAAAATTAACCACTCTATTTTTAAGTGTGCAGTTTTGTTTTTTTTTAATATCAAGAACATTCACATTGTTTTGAACTATCACCACAATCCATCTCCAGAACATTTTCATCTTTCCTGCCTGAAATTTTATCCCCATGAAACACTAACTCTCTGTTTCCCCTGCCCCTAGCCCCTGGCAACCACCATTCTGCTTTCTGTCTCTCTGTATATTGCTACTTTAAAAACCACATATAAGTAGCATCATACAAAATTTGTTTTTAGTGACTGGCTTGTTTCACTTAGCATAATGTCTTCAAGGTTCATCCATGTGTCAAAACTGCCTTTTTAAGGTTGAATAACACTAGTTTTGATATGCTGTGTTTTCATTCTTGTTTTATTTTAATTTTTAAATGTTTTGGCTGTTTTTTATTTAAATATTTTTTTCTGTTCTTATTCTTCCCCTCCTTTGGAGAATTTATATACACTTATATTGTTCTACTTTCAAGTTATCCCACTGTTCACTGATACTCTTTCTTTCTTTTTAATTATTTTTTCACTGTTTCTCATTTTTAAAAATTTTATTTTATTTTTTTAATTTATTTTCTTAATCCTCACCCGAGGGTATTTTTTCCATTGCTTGTCAGAGGGAGTGGAAGGGAGAGAGAGAGAAACTTCATGTGAGACAGACACATTGATGGGTTGCCTGGTGCATGTGCCCTGACCAGGAACCAAGCCTGCAACCGAGGTATATAAGTGCCCTCGGATAGAATCGAACCCGGGACCCTTTAGTCCCAGGGCCAACGCTCTAACCACTGAGAAAACCGGCTAGGGGTAAAATTTTATTTTATTTTAAATAGTCTATTGCTGTCTTTAAAGTCATCAATCTTTTCTTTTGCAATGTCTGTCTATCCACTGTATTTTGTTTTCAACCCCAGATGTTGTATTGTTCATCCATAGATATTTTATTTTATTCCATCTTCCATATCTCAGCTTAACTTTTAGATCACATAGAATGCAATTATAATAGCTGTTCAATGTCCTCACCTGCTAATTCTAACATTTGCGTCAGCCTTGGGTCTCCTTTGATTGGTTGGTTTATGTCCTTGTGATGCATTTTCTTGCCCTTTGGCATGTCTGGTTATTGTTGACTGGATGCCCGACATTGTGATGTTTAACTTTAAAATGCTGGATATTTTTGTTTTCTAATCAATATTCTTGAGTTTTGTTCTGGAATGCAACCCAGGTACTTATAAGTAATTTTTTCCTTCTGAGTCTTACCTTTAAGATTTGTTAGGAAAGACCAGAGAGTGTTTGGTCTAAGGCTAATTATTCTTCTCTGTGGAGTCAAGACTCCTGGATAGTAGACCAGTGACCTATCTGTGATTTATAAGGTTTTCCAGACTGGCTGGTGGAAACAGGCAATGCTGCAGGGCCTAAGTGGGTACTGGACGCTGTTACTTCTAATCCTTTTGGACCAGTCTTTTCCTAGCGTCTCATACTTTCTTCTCATGCAGCCCATGATCAATGGTCTGCTAAATACTTGATGGGAACCCAGCCAGTGCAAATAGCCATAATTTTTTGTGCAGATCTCTCCTCTCTAGTACTCTTCCTTGGGAATTCTATTTGTCCTAGTCTCCCTGTACTCTTTAGTTATGTTTTCTTAACTCAGAAGGATGCTAAGCTCTCCTGGGTTTTCCCCTCCCTGTGTCATTCCTGGAAACTCTTTCAAGGCAGTAAGCTTGGTTAGTCAAAGGGCACATCACTTTTGTTTTCTGTCTTTAAGGGATTAACTCATAAAAAATGATTACTTGACTTGGTATAAAAATACTTAGATCCTAGTTTTTGTACTAGATATTTCTTGAGTATAGTATTGTTTTCTGTTATAGGGTGTTTCAAAGAAAATTCTAAGTATGATTTTTCTCCATTTTTTAGATGATTCTCTGTATTTTTATTGTGAAGCATTATCTTTACTTGCAAGTATGCCATTTTAATAGGCAACCAGTTTTAATTTCAATTCTCTTAACTTTTTCTTTTGACATAAACCATCCACTTTTCTAAGTAAATTGCTGATGTTCTTGATATTTTAAATTTAGAGGTTATCTATTTACTGTGGAAGATGTTGATGTACTTCTTTTTCATCCCTCACTTTTAACAAAAACAAATACAATTCTTATTTTCCTACCTTCCTAATATTGTAATATTTCTAGTTATTTCAATAATAAGTGTTTATTATGACTTAACAAATTCCATTTAGAGCTGAGCCAAGTAAAGTACTGTAATTATTTTTCTTGCAAGGCTTTTTGATCTTCCTGGAATAAAAATTGTTTTTGCTTATATGCTTGTTTGTTTAGCTTTTTCAGTGTATTTGTCACTAATTTGTTCATTATGGTCCTCAAGTTGTGTAAATATGTATTTGCCTAATGCATTTGACAATATGAGAAATTCTTCAATTTTAACTATTTGAAAGTGTTCCTGGAAACTTTTGATTTGCTCTACTCTGGTCAGTCCACTTTTAAGATGTGCTGGATGTTTATGATATTGGAGATCTCTTTTGATAAATACTCTTTGTTTCTTGCATTCTATATTTTTCTTTTGTTGTTGTTTATTTTATTTTTGTGAAGAACATTCTTCAAGGGTTTTTAAGTAACAGTACACTGGAGGTAATATTAAGAGTTTTCATTTCTCATACTGTATTCAGCTACTCATTGATAATTTGTTCAATTCAAGAATTCTAGGTTGGAAATAATTGCTCTACTAACTAAAGGGCAGAGTTTCTGCTGAGACCTCTGATAGCATAATTCTCTTAGTTTTTTTAATGAAGACCTATTTTTCTTTTCTTTTTTTTAAGCTTTTTGGATTAGCCCTTTATCCCAAAATTCTGAAATATCATGGAGATATCATGAGTTATTTTCATCCATGGTTTTGGGCATTCATTCAGTGAATCTTTTCTGTCTATAAACTAATGTTCTTCTACTTAAAAGCAGTAAAAGTATTACTTCCATCATGGTTTCCTCTCCTCTTTTTTATTATTCCATGTTTTGGAAATTTATTGCTTTTTATTTTAGACCTTCAGTACTTATCTAGTTAATTAAATTTTTTTTTTTTTTTTGGTATTTTCTCTTTTATTTCTCATCTTGGTCTTTTTGTTTTTCTTTTTATAAAATTCCTTCAACTTCATAATTCAACACTTCTAAGTTTTTCATTTCTTCTATAATTTTTTTTCTAATTTCCATTGTACATCATCTGTTTTTTAATGTTCTTTGAAGATAGAATCCTTTTTATAAAATGGATGCAATATCCGTTCTTACCTTTCTGAAAATATTGATGATAATTATTAATTATGAGATAATTTTCATGCATAATCTTTGTTTGTTTATATGTTTGCAGGGTCTCTGTCTTTTATTTAAGAACATTTTTCTGAAGACCCAACCAAAATTTATGTGTACATGGACATAATTTATCAGTGCTTGCCTGTAATGTAGGGTAACCTCTCCACGCTCATTCACTGAGAAATCTTCATGACCATTATTTTCATTCTTATCTCTTCTTTTGGTCACATTTGTCAAAGAACATTTTAGTGTTCTGCATGGAAAGGTATAAGTCTCATTGTGTGCATTCTAGAAGCCAAAAGGACAAGTGATGGATATATCAGAATTCTAGGTGAAGACTTTACTTAAATTCCTTATTTTCTGCATGGTTACCATTGCCTTTAACTTTGCTGGATATTTGCTTATCAACCAGAAGAAGGAAGGGAGGATTCTAAAAAAAATCCTCAGATTTTCAAAATCAGAAATCTGATAACAAGGAGCTATATTCATACTTGAAACCATTTAGGTAGTGATGATTAATGTCTGTATCTTTAGACATAGCCTGTATTGAACTGTTTCCCCATCCTACCATGCTCTATTGCCTTTGGAAATCTTGACGTAATTATATTAGTCCCTGTAGATATTGAGGTAGCTGGATTTGTTTACGCAGACTACTGAATACTCAAATAGAGGGTATCCCCTCAAAAATGTAAACACACTTTAACAGCTGATCCTATTACATTTTGAAAATGAAATGTATTTTAATAAACACTGCCTTTATACAAAGTGTGTATACATTTCGGGGGACACTCTGTATATTTAATATAAGATGCACATTTTTTTATTTGGTTACTACAGTTAAATAATTACTATATTATATTTTTTTTTCTCAGATTCTTCCAGTGCTTTCTTGCTTTGGTTCTGCAGTAATTTTTATGGATTCCTAGTTTTTTATTTTTCTCCTTACTCATCTTTGGGAAGAAAGCTTTAGAAATTCCTTGTCTATCCACAGGCTGTGTGTGTGGCTCTTTCCTTGGTTCTTTCCATTCATACTTGGGAGATGCTGGAATTTCTTACTCTGCTCTAGGGTTGAAGGGCAGAGTGGTGAGCACTGCTTCTTGCCCAGTTTCTAGCATCCAACAGGCTCTACTTGACAACTTTTTTCTTATTCTGAGGTCTTCTCATGCACTTACTTGTTTTGTTCTCTGATATTCTGGACTGAGGTCCATGAAAAAGCATAAATAAAAATACACCTCTAAGAATATTCTCTCTTGCCTCCACCTAAATTGCTTTACATGTAAGGATAATGCATAGGAGGATTAATGTGTCTTAGTCCGCCCTACTTTCTCCTGGTCCTTTCTGGAAGTTTAAGTCTTTAAATGGATGGAAAATATGAAGCTAAAGGGACTGAGAACGTGATATGGTCACTTTATAAAATTTCTCCTTCATAGTAGGAGGAATAATAGCTCAGTAGTTTTCTATATATAATATCAAGAATGTGTTAAGGGGATATGTAGTGTGCAAAAGAAAATGAATATTTCTACATTCTTTTATGTTGTTGAGGCTATTTAACTTTTTAAGCATGAGCTGGACACTTTGCTTTCCTCAGTACAGCTTCTTAGAGTTAGTAAAATTTTCTTTCAAATTCTGAAATCTTTTTTTGTCCTTTCAGTTTTGGTAGCACATGTTTTTATGTATTTATTTATTGAGCTTGTTTGTATATTTATTTATTACTGATTCTTCAAATGTATTGTAACATGTTAGATGTGTCTGAAGCTAACTAATAATTAGCCTTTTAAATATATATAAATGTATATAACTTATGTTGTCAACATAATTTTTTAAAAATATGTTTTTATTGATTTTTTAGAAAGAAAGGAAGGGAGAGAGAGGAACATTTATCAGTTGCCTCCCACATGCACCCCAACTGGAGACTAAACCCACAACCTGGGTGTCCTGACCAGGAATCAAACCTGTGACCTTTCGGTGCACAAGACTGCACTCAACCAATGGAGCCAACACCAGCCAGGGGTCAATCTGGTTTATTATTTCATCATTGATCATAATATGCCTTCATTTACCAATGATTGTATGCAGACAGAATATTCCTATCAGAATACAATTTTTTGTTTTATAATAACTTCTGCTATCCTTTTTTTGTAATTATTTGATACCTTTAACTGTGTAAGTATAGATTATTTAAAATACTGTTTCTTATTCTCACATTTAGGAGTAAAAGGTAATGTTTAAAAATTAAAGAAACAGTATCATGATCAGAATATTTCCTAATTTAGGATCTGAGCATGAGGAGAAATGGAATTCACTTCCAGCATAACTTGGGAAGTTTGTGAGCTTTGTGTTAGTACCTCCTGCTGATGAGTTTATGATGTAGGCAAGAAAAGCCTTGCAGAGATTAATGAGGGATGATCCCTGGCAGCTATTTTGAAAGAAATGATTTTGCTTATGTACATTCAACAAAACCAAATCAACCAGAAAACAGAAGTCGGGAGTCAGCCCTTCCTTGTGTTTAAATGTCTGTATTCCAGTGTCATTTGCTGAAATGGCCATTACCATGGAACTGGGCAAAAATGAAAACTGTTACATAATTACAGAGATAAGAAGTATACTTGGCAGATTTCCTTTGTTCCTTTTGGATGAATATTTTAAGGCACACTTTTATTTTCAAAGGGAAACATAGCTATGATGAACAATTACTAGGGAAGTAGAAACTAAGTGCTTAGTTTCTCTCTGAACCATTAAAGCCACAAAACAACATGTATTTATTCCATACTTAAAAATGCCAACCTATGAAAATCTATATTTTCAGAGTTCACTTGAATAGTTCTCACCATTAAAAATGCAAATGCCTCAATTTATCTTTTAAAATCTTGGGTAAAGACAGAGAGTTCTATTTGGGAAGAGGGGAGAACATGGTTACCCATGAGAAAATAATGTTTTTAATCTCATTTGAAGGTAGATATGGCCCTGACACTAAATTCTGACCAGTTATTTATAATTTCCCGGGCATGTCTTCAGAGAGAAGATGTGCACCATCATTGCTTGCTCCTTTTGTTTACTGAAGTGCAGAATGGCTGGGCTTCAAAATGCCACCTGGACCAGGTCATGGGGCACAAAGTGTGAATGACAGGTTAACTCTTGACTGTTTATCTTTGAATCTCACTTGTATATGAGAGAAATAAATGTATCTCTTCTTTTTCCAGTTTATTTTTGTCACTTGCACTTAAACCCATTTCGGACCATTGTAAAGTTCTTCACTTCCTGCTACTTTTCAAACTATCTTATTCTTTTTACAAAAGTTCAGCTATGTTAGACGTTCAGTGCTCTTTTAGAAAGTGTTATGCCTTTTCACGTTTGACCTTTTGTTCAATCCACTTTTTCTGAACAGTACAAGATGTTCCCTGGTCTATCTGTTTGAAATTATCTTCTCATATCAAGTACATTTTAGCTTTCTTAGATCATCCTGGGGTGATCTTTGTCAAGTTTTTGTAGTACCATTCATTTTATGGAACTTCCATAAACATATTAGTAAGATCCTTGAGTAATGGAACCAGTTCATGGCAGACAGTATACATCGAGCTCCTGTTATTTGTCAGGCATTGTGCTAGCGATGATTGAGTTAGGAGAGATGACAGGAACAATGCCTTCTCCCACAAAGATTTCATAATTCAGTGAAAGAAAGGTATTAATACAAGTAATAATAAAACAGGAACACAGCAGAATGAACAACACGTAGAATTACAAATGAGGAAGTGATTAATTCTTCTGAGGATGGGATGGGAAATGATTTCTCCAAGAAAATAATATTTAGGCTGACCTCAAAAGATCAACTTGCAGTTATTGAGGAGGCAACATCAAAGGCAACTGATGAGAAAGGCAAAAATGGCGAGACAGCCTCTGCCCCTGGAGAGAGCTCTGGATAACCAGCTGGAGACAGCTGTTGATTTTGTAGTGAAGAGGGTTGGAGAAATGAATGCTACTCTGCATTAGAAAGGAGAGCCCTGAAAGTGGATATAAGCATGGGGCATAGGAACAAATGCTTATCAATGTGACGGTGATATACTTTTTTTTTTTTCATAGAAGAGGAAATATCTGATGAAGAGATGGGAAATAGTTTGAATGGGGGATAATTGATGTGGACAGACTACAGGGCATGGAACTAACACATTGACCAATGGGGCTGCAAATGAAACTGAAACCATTGAAAATGATCATTGTAAGAGTGATTTTGAATAAAACATAAGGGAGAAGAAAAACTGCCTTGACCAATTGCTCTTTTCTTGGTAAAGCTGGAGATATGCTAAGTTTCTAAGAGAAAGTTGGGATGTGATTGTGAACTTAAAAGTTAAGATGACAATTTAGAACAGCAGCTGCGGAGAACTGGGAGGAGAAGGAAAGAATAGAGAGAAATGGCGAGGTCAGTGTGAGTGTGCAGTTAAAGTGAAAAGCCAAGGTGTTGATGCCTAGATTAGAATAGAGACCAAGAGCTGCCTTCATGGACTGGAGAAATAAGCAGCGGTTAAGAAACTAGAGATTCCTTTAGAGCAGATGTGGTAGGAATACTACACTTCCTTGCTTTCCTTTATAATATAACACAATGCCTCCATTTAGTGAATCTTCATATATATCTATTGCATTAACACACTATGATTCCCCCTAAATTATCTTATTCTTATGTTTTTACTTAAAATTATTGTGTTCTTGCCCAGCCAGCATGGCTCAGTGGTTGAGTAGTGACCTATGATCCAGGAGATTGCAGCTTGATTCCTGGTCAGGGCACTTGCCCAGGTTGCGGGCTTGATCCCCAGTGGGGGGCGTGCAGGAGGCGGCTGATCAATGACTCTCTCATCATTGATGTTTCTATCTCTCTCTCTCCCTCTCCCTTCCTCTCTCTGAAATCACTAAAGATACATTTAAAAAAATAGAATTAGTGTGTTCTTAAAGAAGAAAACAAGAAAGAAGTTTTTCTGTAAGAAGAGCTGTGGTCACAGGGCAGATTTATCTCCTTTGTGGGTGTTCAGTAAGACCTTATGGGCTGCCTTTACTCAAAGGAACCCTCACTGTAGCTCCCTAATAAGGTTGAGAGGGTTGACTATCATCCCTTTTCTAGTCTTTTGTTTTGATAAAGGAGGAGATTTTTTTACTTATTTTGTGAACGAAAATGAGCTATACTGAGGAAAACATGGATATGGAGAAGCATACCATCTGAGTTCAGCACTAGATAAATAGCCCAGAGTCCCAGAGATTCTTCACAATATGTGAGGCTTTTCTGAGGTCACAGTATTGCTTCTTATTAGAAAAGATCTAGCGTTCATAGAAAGTACCATTTAAAGGACTGTGTAGCTCAGGGGGAAAAAGAGCAACATCCCAGTAGCTGCCTTTTGAAGTGTAAATACCTTTTATGTCATTTAATAATGGTTTGGATAGGATTGAAGAATTATATGTCAAGTATTCTGAAAATAAGGAATATAAGTTTGGTGAACTCTTTCTGTCATTTGAATCTTAAATCAACCAGTTATGGTGTCTTAAAGCAGCTTATTTGATTCATTTAAGCTTGTGGTTATAGTAGGGTTAAAATGTCCAGGTCTATTGTTCTACATATGATGTGGACGATTAATATACACTACTGTAATCTGCTTCCTAGGACATGTAGCAAATCAAGAAATACAAATAAAGAGGGTCTTATGTTTTCCCCTTTTTATAATGGACAAAAATAAGCCATTTCTAAAAAAAATAAAATAAAAACATAGATCATGACCCCAACGCCTGGTCAAATAAACATTTCTTTTCAATTTGTTTTTCTTCTCTCCCATATTTTGATTAATTTGAGGAATTATTTTTGCTAAGTTGCTCCCAGATTGAAAGCTGAAAATTATATTCACCTAGCCAGTGGTTTTAGGTTGCTACATAATAAATAGGCAATCTCCTCCCTCCCCATCTCAGCCTGTCCTGCATTTTTTTCATATTTCTTTACATACTTTTAATTTAATTTTTATTTTTTTATTATATTTTTATTGATTTCAGAGAGAGGAAGGGAGAGAGAGAGAAAAAAAAAATCAATGATGAGAGGGAGTCATTGATCGGCTGCCTCCTGCATGCCCTCTGCTGGGGATTGAGCCTGCAACCCTGGCATGTGCCCTGAAGGGGAACTGAACCATGATCTCCTGGGTCCTAGGTTGATGCTCAACCGCTGAGCCATGCCGTTCGGGCTTTACATATATTTTAAATAATCTTATTGATATAGGTTCCCTGCTTAGGGAATTTTAATTATGTCAGTCAGACTTGATACAAGGATAATGTTACACATCAGTCATTTCATACGCTATATTCAGTATTTTAGTATATTTTACATTAAAATTATCAAACTAATTTTATTTGAAAAAAGTGAAAGGTATCAAAGTTTAAGGCCAAGAAAGGTCTATTAGGCAATACTTTATTCATGAAACTGGAGCACTAAAAGACTATACTCTCAGGACAAAGATGAAAAAAAAATAAAATAAACCTGCCTCCTCCTTACAGAGAAATAGAATAATACAGCACAAAAATTATAACCACAAGCCTAATAATTTATAAATATGCAGTTAAAATTAGTAATACCTGAATGTACTCAAAATTCTTTAAACAGAAATTCAGTTTAAAATGATTCTAAACTCATGGTTGTCCCAGGTCTTTGACAAAGGCAACATGAATCATCTCTAATAGAATACATTTTATCCTTGGCCTTAAGTAATTTGCATTAATACATTTCTGAGGAATATGATACAATTGTAGGAAAAAAGTGAACACGTTGAAAAGGCACAAAGAGTTAGAAATCAGCAAAACAACAGATAGCAGAATCAGACTTACAAATATTCAAATTATGAAGTAATCAGGCACAGATTATGAGACAATAGTTACTATATTTAAACATAAAAATCAAATTTGAAAATATTTATAGAAAAATAAACAATAAAGTATGACCTAAAAGTACAATAATTGATATTAAAACCTGATGTACATGTTTAAGGATGGATTGGACACACACGAAAAGAGAATTAGTGAATGGGAAGACAGATCTGAAGAAATCACTTCAAAAGAAGTACAGGGGATCAAAGGTCAGAACAAAATTTGAGAAAAAATAAGAAATATGGATGATAGAGTGAAAGGTTTTATCAGTTATGCAGAAAGAGAGGACAGTGAAAATGTGGCAATAAACAACATTTGATTGCATATTGCCTGAAAATATTTCATAACTGATGAAAGTCCCAAATGAATAGATATAAAAGTCCAGAGGATCTCAATCAAGAGAAATAAAAATGAATCCCCACCTATACATATTGTTATGAAAGATAGGTACATAACAACCAGAGGGGGTAAACATACAGAATAACTCTAAAGGAGTAGCAGCTCATTTTTAAAAAATCAGGAAATCTAAAAGACAATAAGATAATTTTCTGAATGCCCTGACAGAAAATAATTATTGATGTAGTTTTCTAAACCCAGCCAAAGTATCTTAAAAGAATGAAGGTGAAATGGATAATTAGCCACTCGCCGTCCAAAGGAAAAAAACAAAACAAAACTCAGTTGTTTTTTTCTCTATTTAATGTTTAACTCCACTTTTGATAGGTGCATATTTTTATTATAAAATTATTTAATGTTTTAAATTGTGATTTTAGTAAAAGATATGAAAGTCTCTCTTTCATCATAGAAATTAGTGGGTTATAATTGAGTCATTATAAGTTCAATTAGTTAATATTCTTCTAAAGGAGAACAAGATTCTAAAGCAGAATCCAAAAGATTTGTTACCTTTCCTAACAACTTTGAATCCCCATGAAATATTTCTCTGTGCCTCTGGTTGATGTGATAAGCTACTTTAGGAATAATACAATGGAATAAAAGTCATATATTCATCGCCAGTATAGACTACTATTCCATAATACCTAGAACATATTGTTAAGCAGAGAGCAAGAAATGAGAGTATAAATAAATCAGAATGAACATGAAACTACCATAGAAAAATCTACTTAAAGGTCCTGTTGTCCTGACAGTGAAGAATCATTCATATTTTATTTCACCAAGGGACTCTGTAGGGAAAGCCAACACCACAGTGTAATTTAGAAGACCATGCTTTTTCTGATGTTAAACCTATATAACTTCGGGCACATTTATCCTCAGTTTTCCCAAAATTGACTATAGCTAATAGAAAATGTTCTGTTCCACTTTCAGATTTTCTCACATTGGTACTTTCAGTGCTACACAAAGTATAAATTCATCTTAAAGAGTTTGAAAGTGCCTCAAACACAGTAATGAGGAAAGGGGGAAAATCTATGAGTTCAGAGGTTTCCTTTGAGACTTGTAAAATATACATTAGAAGTGAGCAATTTAAGCACCATGAATTTTATTACAAATCCCAAAGTTACCCTGAGCCTTATATTTTAGCTGATTTACATTCATGCTGTCTTCAGGGAACAGTAATGAGTTTAGTCTTGCTTATATCTGGGTCCAGATTGTATGGTGCTTGCAGGAGAAGTTGCTTAAAGTAAAATGAGCAGAACACTAAATTATTATTTTATAATTTGCTCTCTACTTCTAAAGAAAAATGGTTGGCCAAATGTAATATTTTTATAAAGTTTTTTCCAAGCCGATATTTTCCTGTTAAACTTTTCCTAATCTTTAATTATACTTTCTCCATCTTTTACTGTCCCACATAATCAAAAGAATACATAATGGTAAACCTGCATCAGTTCATTTTTAGTTTATCTATCTCTTTATCTACCTTAAAATTGTGCCTTGATAATATCATTCCTCTTTTTTTTTAAAGCATATCTTGGTGGTAAAAGGCAATTTGAGTTTATATGGTAAACACACAATGCAATATACAGATGATATAGAATTGTACACTTGAAACCAATATAGTTATATTAACCAGTGTCACCCCAATACATTTAATAAAAATTTGAAAAAGCATATCAAACATGTACATTGACATTATATAGTAAAAAGTTTAAATTAGTGCCCTGGCTGGTTTGGCTCAGTGGTTAGAGCATCAGCCTGAAGACTGAAGGATCTTGGATTCCATCCCTGGCCCCATTTGGGGCTAGTGCAGGAAGCAAGCAATCAGTGTATCTCCCTCATGTCGATGTTTCTCTCTCTCTCCCCCTCCCTTCCACTCTCTCTAAAAATCAATGGAAAAAATATCCTTAGGTGAGGATTAAAAAAAAAGTTTAAATTAGTTTCTTGGCGGATCATATATATTACATACGTGTGTGTGTGTGTATTTTCACTGATTTCTAGAAAGAACATCAAGCAAAATAAAATGGTCAATATTACACAAAGTAAACAATCCCAATTTTCCAAGCTCCTCTTCTATGTCCGATAGCATATATTCCAATCACATGCAAAACAAAAAAACCAAAAAATCCTGTAAAACTGGCTTTCTTTTTTTTACAAAAGAGTAAGCAATGAATACAGCCAGTGTTATATAGAACCTCCAGTTTGCAGTGTTCAGCTGTCACGTTTTCTCTACCATCCTAGATTAATAGTTTAATTTTCCAATCTCAGGCCAAATAATGTTGTGATTCACACTGTGATGTGTCTCTGGTTGTTTTAGAATCCCAACTAAAATTTTCTTCAATATTTTGCCTTGGACATTTATGACTACTCATGTAATATTATTCTAAATATCTGGCGGGTAGGCCAGAGGGGGTAGGCTCAAAAGAAGCCATCTGATTATCAATGGCAAGGCAGAAGCTGTAGCTAAGTAAATAATTCATAATTAGTACAAGATTTTCTCTTTGATAGCATGTTTATAAATTTTGGTAAAACTTTTTAAATTTTATTGACGATTATTGGAAAACAATAGAGTGTGCAGTGTTTAAAATTCAATCCACCTAAAATCTGTCTTTTGAGATGTATCCTTCAATCTGACTTTCCAACATATTTAATAATGTCCTCAAGACTGAGATTTATGATTTTTTTTTTTTTTTTAGTATATCTTTATTGATTTCAGAGAGAGGAAAGGAGAGGGAGAGAGAGAGAGACACACACACATCAATGATGAGAGAGTCATTGATCGAGCCCGCAACCCGGGCATGTGCCCTGACCGGGAATCGAACCCCGATCGCCTGGATCCTAGGTCAAAGTTCAACCCCTGAGCCATGCCCGGCCGGGCAAGATTTATATTTAGAATATAAATACGAATGTCATTATAATCTTACATAAGTAATAGAAATAATGTGTACAGTTATTTAATGAAATCTAAGCCCATGTAGCTGATGATCAACATTAAAATGTTAATGTTAGTTGAATGCTTTCCATGTGCCAAATATCCTAGGAAGCACTTTATATGCATTATCTCATTTAATATCAATCATCCCAATAGTACCATTTATGTCTCCTTCGTACTAATGAGGAAGATGCTATTTAAAGTAGTTAAAGACCTTGCCCAAGGATATTGCATCAGCTACTTAGTGCTAGAGACCGAATTTGAATTTGTCTGATTTAGAGTTTATGTTCTTACCTTGTATGTTCTCTCTTTCAAGATGGAATATCATGGACTGGGTTTGCACATTTGATCTGAATAGGACAATGTGGGTTATTAGGGTCATTTAATAGCAAGTACAACTGTGATTTCTCAAGGTGTGTGCTGTTCTCTGAAATTATGCAATGCTCACCCCGTCTTGAACCATATCATCTTTAGTTGGCTTCTTAGCGATTGTCAGCATTTTTGCTACATGGTTGGAGGCCAGGTATCAGTTTGTCACCACATAATGTATTCCCCCTATCTCACCGGGAGCATAGAGCAGGTCCTTGGAAATTCTGTTGTCATCTATTTTCTACACATGACTGGTCCATGTTCAGCTGAATTATGGTGAATATCACTTGAGAACTGCTGTGGTGGCTGCACTTTAAGACATGGGTATAATCTCACCTACAATTTAATATTCAGCAAAGCATCTAGATGAAATTGTTAAAACAAGTCAAGAAATCAGATATGCTCATATCATCTTTAGGTTTCATCATCTTATAATACATGGTACCTCAAAATAGCTCTAAAGATGCTAAGCTTGACCTTGAGTTTAGAACACAGTTGAAATAGCTACTTGACGGTTTGCTATTAAACACTGTACTTTTTTTCCATAAAATTTCTGTTGTTTTTAATCCTCCCGATTACAATTTAGAAACTAATTTAGATTTAAATTGGCACAAAAGTTTATGTAAACAGAGTTTTAGGAGATCATTTTCATTAATTTAGAATACTTATATTAAACCCATAAAGGATAAATGTTTGCCTTGCTTTAGCAAATGTTTTAAATAAAATAAGATTAAAAAATTATGAATCAGAAAAGTCCTGGACTCTGAAAAAATAATTCCCTTTAAAGTTTCCTTAAAAACACATGTGAACGAATAATAAATGACTTGATTTAAATATATTTATTTTACCTTTCTTGTATCATATACCTATTGCATGTAACAGGTATACTTATATATAGACTATGGAAACTTCATGCTAAAATAGAGAATATGAGATCAATAGCAAAACTTCAGATGTAGGAGGATTTTGATATATTTCAGAGGCAAATGTGTCTTGAAATTAAATGTTGTTGAAGAAAGCATACTTATATAAGAGAGAAGCTTTTTTTTTTTTTTTTTTCATTTCCAAAGCTCAGGTTTGAATTTAATTCTGTTCATTTAGCTCCCAGCAGGTGTCTCTATACAGCAGCTTTACTCAGAAAGAACAAGACTACGAGAACTAATTATATAGAAAAGAAAATAATGAAGCAAGTAGAGAAATGAACTGGTTATAGAGTGCATCTATGTTGAGAGTATAAAGGCAAAATAAAGATATGTGTTTTTCATAAGTAATTATAGAGAATATTTTGGTTTATTTATTTTATTTTATTTATTTTCTAAATACAGTATGTTTTTATTGATTTCAGAGAGAAGAAGGGAGACGGAGAGAGAGAGAGAAACATCAATGATGAGAGAGTCATTGACAGGCTGCCTCTTGCATGCCCTCTGCTGGGGATTGAGCCCCAAACCTGGGCATGTGGCCTGACCAGGAATCAAACCAGGATCTCCTGGATCCTAGGTCAATATGCGGCCACTGGGCAAAACCAGCCAGGCTGATTTTATTTTTTGACCAACTTTTTCAAGAGACCTGAAAAAAGCCTTTAAAGCAGCTTATACTATACTAATGCAACCTCAATACAAATATGGACCTTCTCTAGCAGGATATTGATTTACATTTCTGCATCTTGATCTGAAAACATCATCATTGTGAATGATACATAAAAGAAATAGGACTGAAATCTTTGCTATGATCACAGTGATTTAAAGTTGATAGTGGGCAGTAGAGAGATTAAAAAGTGGAAAGAAGATATAAAGTAATATTGTACAATGATGTAATTTATTCAGTTTTCCTCAATCAATGGATGATTGCAAAAGTCGCTTCGTTCTTTTTAGAATGAGATGGCAAAGAATGAACATTTTTAATGCTTAATTGTCAGTAGGTAAGCTTTTTAACCAAACAAAATTTATGCTTTGATGGATCTCAGTTGAATTTTTAATCTAAATGGAGTAAAGAATTTTAACTTTCCCTATAAAAGGAACTAATCACTATCCTGCCTTTTTATTGTAATAGCAGACTTCATACACCACAGCATTTGAAGATGAGTAACAAATGAAATCAATACATACTTAAAATTCGAAATAGTATTAACTAAGTAGTTTCTAAGTGAAACTTAAGTTTTAGCATGTAGAGTTTATATTGTCAGGCAAGTAAAAATTCAGCCAATTAAAAAAAAATGTATGAGAACCATAAATATACAACATATAATAATAGAAACACAAATATAAAAATATATTAATTTTATACAAAGGTAAACAATAGACAAAGTTTCCAACTGGATCTATATCAAGGACAAAGTTTGCTATACTTTTCTATTTACAGGAGTTTTCAGTACATGAGTAGAAATTTTAATACCTCAGAACCAAGCATGTTACAAAAATATGTGAGTATTTTGGACAATTAGAGAAGCTATGGAAAAATTATACTCAATTTGGTCCCAATTATCTTTTCACTTTGATGTTATATATTTTCATTCTTACTGATCCAGAAATAGATGTGTTGATCTAAAGGCCACTAAAGAGATCTTGCAGGCTGTCACCATAGTTTCAGAAAAGGACAGAACTTTTCTAAATCACTGCACTTAGATAATCTACTTAGACAATCTCTTTAGAAATTATCACGTATTATCTTCTGGCTTAAGGTGATAGACTGAAAATTCATTTGCCATTCTTTCAAAGTCTCTTATGAATCATGAAAACAAAATTACAAAAGCAAATTGATAATGAGAAACAAGAAAGGAAGTAGTACGAAGATGAAAATTTGAGAATTCCCAGGAAAAAGTAGAATGAATAGTTCTTTAAAATTGGAATAGATAAGCTATATCTCAAGAATAAAAATGGTTTTGTCCAGGGGAGCCAAGGAGAAGCTCCAAGTTCTAAGTCAACAAATTAAAAGGAAGGGTCATAAGTAACAAAAAGGTTTATAAGAGAAGGGATTTTATTTGTCTTGTTCACTGCTCTAACTCCAGCATCTAGAATTGTGCTTGACACATAAATCATTTAATACATCATAGAGAATTTTACTCCTGGGAGAGTAAGGAGAGTCATCTTTCTTTTATAGTTAGTTTTTTCTCCTGATGACTAACCAATATACATGTCACAGACACTCCCCTTCCACTCCGCTGAACCTTCTGGTGGATCATGGGCATTCTCCTACATAACCACAAAAAATCAAGAAATTTAGCCCATCTCATACTCCAGAAATATAACCTTTATACAATAATATTATCTCACACCCATTCTATACCTATTCTCAGAATATATCAAAAACGTCTTTTAAATCTCTGACATAGATACAATCAAGGGCCACCCACTGTAACTGATAATCATGTCTCTTTGGCCTTCTTTAACCTAGATAAGCACCCTTACCATTTTATATTTCTATATTTGGTATTTCATGATATTGACCTTTTTGAGGAGCCTGGGCTAGTTGTCATGTTAAATTTCCCATTATCTGAATTGGTTTGTTTCCTCATGATTAAATGATGTGTCTATTTCATATAACATTATATCAGGAGGCACACATAATATGAGTTTGTTCCATTTTATGATAAGTTTAAAAACATGGTTAAGGCAGTAACAACAGTGCTATCCACTATAAAGGTGAATTTTCCACAAAATGAATAAATAATATGGGGAATAACATTTTTAGACTGTCTAAATATCTTGTTCTCCATTACCTTAACCCAGTGGTTTTAACATCTACTGATGATCATTGTCTGAATCAATATTATTATTGTGAATACAGTCAGTTCTTCATATCCACAGGTTCTACATCCGCAGATTCAACCAACTGCAGATCAAAACTATTTTTAAAAAGGTTATATTGTTGCTAACTCATACTATGTAGCTAGGCCTGCAATGGTTGTGTCTATACTGAACATACATGTACGGACATGTTTTATCTTATTGTTTCCAAAACAGTACATGGTAACAACTATTCACATAGCATTTACATTGTGTTAGGTATAAAGAGCAATCTAGAGGTGATTAAAGTATTTGGGAGGGTGTGTGCAGGTGCATACAAATACACTCATGCCATTTCAGATAAGGGACTTTAGCATCTGGTATTCATGGGGGATCCTGGAACCAATCCTTCATGGATACCAAGGGAAGAACTGTACCAAACAATGATATTTTAAATTCTATTTAATGGTTAAGAATTCTTAAAATTATTTGACAAATAAAGCACACGACACAATTATGATAATCAAGAATGAAAATTTTATAAATCATAACTGAAATTAATAGTGCAGGTAAAATTTGAGGTAGATAAGTGGAGAAATAATACAGTTCTAATTATCTCAATTTTCTTAGTAAGAAGGAGTCAATTATATCCAACGTCACAGTCATAGTTATTTTAAATACATTATCTGAAGTCATATAGGCAAATTCTAGAGCAGGAATTGTCAACAGTAGCGTTATTGATTTTTTTGGATGGGATGATTCTTTCTCATGAGGGACTGTCCTATGCATCGTAGAATGTTTAATAGCATCCCTGTTCTCTACCCATTAGGTGCCAGTAGCACACTCCACCTGCCCCTTGACAATTGTTACAACCAAAAGTGTTCCAGACTTGCCAAATCTTTCTAGGTGGTAAAATCGGCCTTATTCAGAACCACTGTGCCTTATGACACAAATGTATCTATGAACCCAAAAGGAGAGGGATGAGAGGCAGGTGTTGTAACTGCTCACCAATTGCAGCACAAAATCATTGTATAACTGCCTAATTATGATAAATTTAGAGAATTCTACCTTTTAAATTGATAATAGAGGCAAATAAAATTATTAAAATATGAGCTTTTCCCATATTGGCTTCTGGAAAAAGGAGAAGTGAGAGGAGAATATTTCCTTTAGTACTTGATTTTTATTTGATAGCTTAGGGTTGTGATAGAAGCATTCCCCCTCCCCAAAGAAAAGGAGAGATGCTGGACTGTTAAAATGTTTGAAAGGAGAAATCTCACTAGCAAAGAGCTAGAAAGTGTAGGGGTACTATCAACATAGGCTGGCACTGTTTTTAGTGTGGAGAATAAAGGAGATGTTTCTTTAAAAGAGAGTTTGGTATGTGTCTTGTGGTGTTTCAAAACTTCAGACTTAATAAAATCCAAACAAAGTCTGTCCAAGAGTAGGGAGTTGTCTGTTATTTTGGAACTATTCCAAGAATAATAACCAAAGATTCTATAATATCTCTACAAAACAAAAGGCAAGACAAAGACAATGAACAATGCCTCAAATATAATTCTTTATATCTTTTTATATAAAAACTGCAAAGAAAAAGGGAGAGTTCACTTTAGAACATAGTGTCTTATGGTATTGAGCATCCATTTGGAGTAAAAAGTAAAATTTAAAAAGGAGTTTTGAACCCATAAGAAGCACCTTGATTAATGTTTTTTAAAATGCAGAGAAAAACAAAAAATAAAAGAAATAATATTCATTACACGGTGAAGAAACCAAAGCAATGACTCACATTTTATGAGATCAATATTTCTTTCATATTTTTTAAAATAAAGAATTAAAACAAAATTACTTACAGAACAAAAACTAAAAACAAAATTAACATTCAAAAAAGAATACCTAAGAATGCCTTTAATAGGATTTTAATTGTTGAAATTACACAGAGAAATTAGAAAACTTTGGGCTATTTAATGAGCAACATCTACACATTGTTATAACCACTATGCACAATGTGAGCTAAATTATTCCTCTTAATGTTATTGACCCCCCCATACTATTAGAAATTATTACAATAGCAAGCATTTACGCAGTACTTAACATGTGTATGTTCTTTTTATGAAGAGTATGTCAAATATTCAAATATTCATAATGACAATGCTACCTTGTCATTATGTGTTTAAATTTGTGTCTTTTATAAAGACAAGAAGCTTTGGAGCATTAATGGATGATGTGCTGTATCTTATAGCCTCATAGATGATTAATAAGCACATGCTCAATTTAAGTGAATAAAAAAGAATCATATCAAAAGTATATGTCAAGTATATTTATGTATAAAGGGATTTATGTATAAATTATCCTGCAAAGTAGGCATTGATCTTTATTTTCCTTGACTTTTTCTGTACTAAACTGCGTACTAAACTTTTTTTTTTTTTTATTCTCTATAAAATAAAGAAAACGTGCACCAGCATTTCCTACCAACAGTGGGTACTAAGAGTTAATTTATTGGCACATTTCATGCAAAATTAATAGCAGTGGAAAAGAAATAAGGAGCTGGGTGTATAAAACGTTCCTATTAGACTACTACCTGATATTTTGTAGGCCCACTCATGTATCTCTTGGGCACAGAGCAGGGCATGAGGCCATGTTTATAGCTATTAAATATTTATATTCAAAAAAGAGATAGTAAGTTCATGAGACCACTATAAGAAAGTTTTGAATTTGGAAGTTAAAAAAAGACTTTAAGAAGCAACAGTTTTTGTTTATGGTTTCCTTCTTCCAGGAGATAAACTAGATATACTAGTGTGGACCTGTGAAAGGAGAATTGAAACAGAAATCAGCAGGCCCGGCCTGGAGCTCTAAACTCGTCAGTAAACTACTGCAAGTCCTTAGGCCAGGAACTTCTCAAAGCGGCAATTTTCTTATCTTAAGAATCTACTCTGTGTATCTAAACTGCTTATTACGGATAACAATAGCACAAATGAATATTGTAAATGAAAACATCTTGTGCATTCTAAAGCACTGCCCTATATTCAGAGTAAACCAAGTGATAAAGCTGATTGCACAGTTTTGCGAGGGGACTGTAGACTTGCTGGTCCAGGCTACTCCGAGGAGCTAGGGACAGTGTAATTAAGGGGGTATATATCATCCTTGCGGTCAAGAAGGGAAGCCAGAAGTCAAGGCCACAGAAGACATAGGAAACATCATTTCCAAAGTGGGAGACAAAGCTGTTAACAGGAAATTATTTATAGAGTCAAGAGCCAAAAGAAACAGGAAAAAGACAAGGAATCTATCACCTATGGTGATGAATGGTTCTGAGGGAGGCTGTTGACAATTGGAGGGCACAAAAGGCACTTTTTTGTGCTTATTTTATGACCCTGAGTCTGGAGTCTGATGAATTAAAGGGGTAATACTGTTCTGGGTGACATTTAAGAGAGAATACCTCTAGGCGGTAACTTTCGTATTAACCCTCATAAGGTTGGTGCCAGTCTATCCTTTACAGCAGGAACTAGAAATGTTATTCCAGTGTGATGAAAGGATACACCAACCTTTGCATGGTTAATAGGTATAGCAACGTGCCCTATTGAACCTGTGTTTTTTTGCTTTCAGGCTATATTATCTATATTCCACCACTGTTAATTTAAAGTTTATTCTTCCATGCCACGAGACAATTAATTTAGTCTTGTAGTGCATTTGTTACAGTAAAATCAACAAACTCCTTTATTTTTATTCAGAATCCAATAACTATAAACTTAAAGTACACCATATTGTATTTTTATGTAATGAACAACATGTTCACAAGGTAGCTCTTACATCAGAATTATTGGTTGTTACCAATCACATGAAATAAATATAAAATAAAATGTTAAATGAGTTCAAGAATTATACTCTAACATAAAGAAGGTCACGGCAACAGTTGCCGCTCTCATACCAGAAGAACAATTAATTGTCAGTTCGAGCTAAGAAAAATAAAGCATAAGCTTATGCTAATCGATTACTTCATGAGCTATAATGAGAAATTGTCAGAGGTAGATAAAATTAAATTCAAGGTTTTTTTCATATTTTAATACTCAAGTCCTTGAAAACTGGTAAATTACATATAGAATCAGGACAATTTCGTAAGTCGTTCATGAATATCTACTTCTTGATATTCAGATTGCTTTATTTTACTAACTCATTGCTTAGTTATCCATATTTTGTTTTGTTAATGAGGTCATCTTGTCCATTCCGTATACACTGAGATACAATATACCAGTGTGAATAAGAAAAGAAATGAATTTGTGCTCTTATGGCTATCAATTTTAACATTTTGCTAAATTTTGAAAAAAGGAAGAAAGGAGTTCGAGGACTAGGTTTGCCCAGTCTGAGTGCTGGTCATGTTTCACAGTGGTTTTGTAATAGTTGGGTTTTAAAGGTCACCCAGGAATGCTTTAATGTAGATTTTAGGGATAATATAATCATAAACTACAATACTTTATGAAATTTTATCTATTAATGACATTTTTGCCTAAGAATAATTATAGCCTCTTTTCTCTTTCCTTCATTACTGAGCAAAGTGAAGTAACTGTTTTTGTAAACAAAGTCAAAGTTTTTCTAAACATTACATTTTTTAAAAAAATAAATGAAATTCATGGAAGGAAAACAGTAATTATTTTTTAACCATTACTGTTGCCTTATTTGTCCTTTATGTCAACCCTTTGCTAATCATGTGAGATAATGAATATTTTCATAATTATTGAACAATTGATTATGCCAAGGTTGATGAAAATAAATCATGTATTTTAGATATGTAGGAAGGACTTTCTATCAGTTCTACCTTTACTCTTCATCTTAACTCAGAAAAAAATCAAAAGCTAGTTGTTATCCTCAAAACACATCATATATTTGAATAACTTTATTGAATAACCCATTCTGTCTGGTCTCCTTCTCTTTGAATTAATAAAAAAATTTAAACTAAGTTCAATTTTATTTTCAGTTGTTCACAGATTCATTAGTAAATTTTATTTTTAGAAATTAATGTTCAGTAAAGTGGACATTTGGCATAAAATTAGGTAAGGTTTAACACATTACTGTATAACTACCTTCTCTTTTGGGATGTATATTCCCATCACTACCAAGAATTACTTCGAACTAGTCTTTTATTGTCACACACTTGCCCCTGACCACTGACAACCACCCGTCTGTCCTTTCAAGAATATTATATAAATGAAATTATATAGTATGCAAGCTTTTGAGACTGGCTCATTCACTGAGCATAATACTTTAAAGATTTACCTAAGTTGTTGGTTGTATCAATAGCCCAGTTTTTCATTGGTAAGTGCCATCCTGGTGTATGAATGTTCTGCCATTTGTTTATGCACTTACTCAGTGAAGGATATTTGGATTGTTTTCAGGTTTTGGTAATTATGAATAGAGTTGCTAAAAACATTTGTGTATAGATTTGTGTGTGAACATAGTTTCCATATTCCTAGGGTAAATACATAACTGTAGGATTGCTGGGTAACAGGATGTATGTTGAATATATTGAGAATGTAGTGAACAACTTTTCTAAATACCGACACCCTTTTGCATTCTCGGCATCAATTTCTGAGCATTCCAATCCTTCTCATCCTCCTCAACATTTGGTATTGTCAATATATTTTATTTCAATTATTCTTATGGATGTGTAGTAGAATCTCATTTCAGTTTTAATTTGAGTTTCCTCCATTATTTTGAGTGGATGTTCTTATGTTGAACATCTTTTCATCTGTTTATTTTGCATCAGTACATCGTCTTTGGTGATATGTCTGTTCAAGTCTTTACCCATTTTTAAATTGGGTTGTTTTATTACGGGAGTGTAAAGAGTTCATAATATATTCTGGATACAAATTCTTGTTCAGATATATGTTTTGCAAATATATTCTCCTAGTCTATAGCTTGTCTTTTAATTCTCCTGATAGTGTCTTACATGAAACAAAAGTTTTTAATTTTAATGAATTCCAATTTATTGATTTTTTTTTTCTGTTATGGACTGTTTTTTCATGTCATGTCTAAGAGCTCTTTTCAACCATAGATCATGATGACTTTCTCGTGTGTTTTCTTCCAAAAGTTTTATAGTATTACATTTTATATTTAGGTCTAGTGTCCATTTTGAGTTACCTTTTGTATATGGAGAGAGCTTTAGGTTAAGGTTCACTTTTTTTGCACCTGGTTATTCAATTGTTACACCATTTGTTGACAAAACTCTCCACTCTTCTTTAAATTGCCTTTGCACCTTTGTCAGAATCTTTTGACCATATTTGTGTAGGTCTATTTCTTAACTCTCTTTTTTCCCGTTGATCTATGTGTCTACTTTTTCCCCCAGTAGCACAATGTCTTGGTTACTATAGCATTATTTAAGGCCTAAAATTAGACAGTGTCATTACTCTCACTTAATTCTTCTTTTCCAACAACGTTTCTGCTATTCTGTTTCTTGTACCTTTTCAAAGAAATTTTTAGAATTAGCTTCATAAGTGAATTTTCTTTGAACTTCTAGCTTTTTTAACCATCTAAATGTCCAGGATCTACATTAGGTAAATTGACTAAAGAAACAAATGAGCTAAAAACACATCACATAATTTAACAAAGAGATAGGAAACTTGAATTCTTACCAATGAAATGAAAGTTAAGCCATATTAATAAACCTAATAATATGTTAAAGTGATTTTTAAAGACTGCACTTAGGTATTAGGATTTATCCCCTGATAATACACTGTGGAGTGGTTTTATGAAATAGTTGTTTAAAAAAAGGAAAAGTATGAAACACATACATGAGGATATAAAACTGTTAATAACACAAAAACATGCACATTATAAAAATGTTTGAAAGTACTGTGAGCTCCTAGGGAGCTTATGTGCACGAGAAGAGGGGAAGGGGTAAGAAAGGGAAGGTTTCCCAGCAAACTGGCTGAAGGAAAAGTACTAGCAATTGAACCTGCCAAGTCAAACAGACATCTGATGTCCCAGAGCAGCTTTGGGGACTCTGTTCCCATCACTGCCTTGGAGCCCTTAAGGAACCTGCAGAGCTGATACGATGTTTCTCTTCACCGCCCCCTGGAGACCTCTAAATGGAACAGCAAGTGTTTTCTTTCAGGAAGATTATTAAGGGGAAAGAAGGGTGTTTAAGACAATAAAAAAATACAAGTAAAAATAGCAAATTTGTATTTCTGGGTTGTTTCACCTTCTAGCTGTGATTCTACCTGGTCCATGTGATGGTTTACTAGATAGACTAGCATATCTATAGCAGAAATATGGTGAAGAAAAATGCAAATGAATCTCTTCTGGGGAATCAAAGTAACAAAAGGAAAGTAAGCTCTTAGGTACTTTAAATTTTCAGGTATAGTAAAGACCTTATTGTATGCTGTTCTAGCATATCACATCCTCACACTGATTTTCTAAAAGCCGGTGTCAATATAATTTCTGTTTAAGAATATTTTCCATACCGTGTAGGAAGCACACAGTATTTTCCCCCTACCAATAAGGACCATTGTACACGTACAGAAATCTTCAGACAACAGGAAACTTCATCTTTGTTTTTCTAACCTCCTCTTATTTTCAGTGATTAATTGGAAAGGGAGAACATATAGCCAGCTAGGTTACATTTCTAGGTGCCTGAGCTTCTATCCGCAGAGCAATTTTTTGATGAAACACATAGTAAATAGCAACAAGGCAAACTCTGAATTGTTACCTGGCACACTTCCACCAAAAAGGATTTCTGCCTCCATTTCAAGACCGATCCATCTCTGCTTCACAAACAATCTAACATTGAAATATTTGAGGCCCCCACTCCTCTGAGGTCACTGGAAAGCTAAAGAACGAGACCACAGCATATAAAAGAAAATTGTGTCACCTTCTCAGCAAATAAAAGTTCAGTCTCAATTTCACGCTGAAGTATGAAGTATGGTCTCTGAAGAGACAGCAGGTTTGGTTTGTTACAGTAGGATTTGTAACTGTGGAGGTGGAAAAGTTTTTCCAATCTGTGAAAGATATTGTGAAACATTTACTGTGAAGAGGCTGGAATAGTACCAACTAGTAGCTATAAAAATAAGAGGGGGGAGGCTTAATTTGAGAAGTTTTATACCTTTTTTTATAAGAATTGCTCCATTATTCTTAATACAAAGGTTGAGTCAGGTTTGTGATGCAGTAAATGAAAAGTTAGCAGTTGAGCTCATCACTTCAAGTGGATCCGCAGAGACTCGCCCTGCGTTTGTTTCTGTCCCTGCTCTCCCTTGCCCTGCGCCTCTCCATCTTGATGAGCTCCTTCCCTTAACCAGCGAAGCAGGCATTTGTCCTTCAAGTCCAATAAGTTCTAACTGTCATTAATCACAAGTTTCTTTTGTAAGTGTTTAAAAAGTCTAATCAGAGAAGAAGAGACTAAAGAGGAAATACACAGTACTTTCTCGTAAAGAATTCAATAAAGGTCAAGAACTAAAGTAGCTGTTTTTATTTATTTTATATATATTTAAATCTTTATTGTTGAAAGTATTATAGATGTCCCCTTTTTGCCCCCATTGATCCCCATCCCCCCACATCCACCCCTTCCCCAGGCCTTCCTCATACCAATGTTTGTGTCCATAGATTATGCATATAAGCATATAAATTCTTTGATTAACCTTTCCCCACCCACTCCCCCACCCCCACCTTCCCTTTGAGATCCCTCAGTCTGTTGCATGCTTCTATGTCTCTGGATCTCTTTTGTTCATCAGTTTATTTTGTTTACTAAAGTCCACATATGTGTGAGAGCATGTGGTACTTGTCTTTCTCTGCCTGGCTTATTTCACTTAGCATAATACTCTCCAAGTCCATCCATACTGTCCCAAAGGGTAAGAGATCCTTCTTCTTTACAGATGCATAGTATTCCACGATGTAAATGTCCCACAGCTTTTTTATCCACTCATCTACTGATGGGCACTTGGACTGTTTCCAGATCTTAGCTATTGTAAATTGCACTGCTATGAACGTATTTGCCAATGACCCATCTGATAAAGGGTTAATATCCTAAATACGTAAGGAACTCATACAACTTAACAAAAGGAAGACAAACAACCCAATTAAAAAATGGGCAAAGTACCTGAATAGACACTTCTCCAAAAAGGACATACAGATGGTCAAGAGCCACATGAGAAAATGCTCAACGTCGCTAATCATCAGAGAGATGCAAATTAAAACCACAATGAGGTATCACTTCACACCTGTCAGAATGGCTCCATCAACAAATCAACAAACAAGTGCTGGCAAAGATGTGGAGAGAGGAGAACCTTGTACACTGCCGGTGGGAATGCAGACTGGGGCAGCCACTATGGAAAGCAGTACGGAGGTTCCCCAAAAAATTAAAAATGTAACTACCAGTTGACCCAGTGATCCCACTTCTAGGAATGTATCCTAAGAAATAGGAAACACCAGTCAGAAAGAATTTAGAATAGCTGCTTTGAAGTCTTAGATTAAATAAAACCAAAAAACGGTATGTCTCATAGTTTAATATATATTTATATATAAAATATATTTATATTTTAAAATATATTTTAAAATATATTTATATATTTGAAAAATCAATGATATCCCCTGTTGTGTTTATTGAATAGTGTAAATTGATTAATTGTATACATTGAATTGTGTTCCCTTTTGTGTAAATTGAACACCATCTCTAATGGTAGTAAAATATGTATGAGGAACATTAAACAAGCAATAGTTTTGGAAACAAATGAAGTATCAGAGATTCCAAGAAATAAAATTCCAAACACAAATTGACATATGCAATGTTTTCTGTATTTTCATGCCTAAATTATTATTTAGTAATTGGAATTCTGTTAGTGCCTAAATCTTAGAGGCTAGAAATTAGACTGTAAGGGGGGCACAGTATTACTGCAATCATGGACTGTTAGAGTTTGCAGAGCCTCTGCTTTAGCTGGGACCTCTGTTTGATGTATGAATCTCTTCTATAAAATCCATGACAAATAACTGAAAAGCTGCAACAAGCATTGGGATATCTAAATTTCTTTTAATATTTCCAGTGAAGGCCTATTTCTACCCCCTTAACAAGACAACCCATGTCAACTGCTTTTTCTTTTTCTACTTCATTTCAACCATCATTTATTGAGCCCTATTACATACTAGGTTAATTAAAGGCTATGTTGATACAAAAAAACCACCCTTGTTTTTATAGAATGTTGATTAGTTGGAGAAAGAAAAAAAGAGAGAGGAACATAAAGCAATATTTTATTGCAAGAATCAAGATGTCATCAGTGTGTTGCATAGGGTATTATGAAAAATAGATGAGTTATAGTTAAGCTAATAAGGGAGAAGCTTTCGAAAAATCTCTGGAGGACATGATATGTGAGTCTAGTCTTCAAAGACAAGGTGTTGCTTATGAAGGGAAGAAAGAATGGCATGCTTATGTTTATTTTAGGCAGAAGGAATTATTTGAGCAAAGGATATAATCATAGCTCAGAAGGATGTATTCAGTGCATTTTAAGTCATTGTTCCTAAAGTGCAAGGCACACAGGATGAGACAAAACTGAAAAGCAGGTAGGGTTAAGGCCACACAGATCATTGTATACATGTTTAAAAATAAATAAATCTTTGGGTTAATGAGAGACTTTGAAGGATTTTAGGGTGATGCATGTATTAGCTCCATGCTTTAGGTTAATTAAGCAGTCTGTTAATAGTGTGGGGAGGAAGGATTTGAAGGGCCTGGGATATAAATTCAATAGTATATTTGAACATTCTAGGCCAAAGAAGATAAAAATGGTTGTTCAGCTTTAGTACATAATTGGTAGATAAAATTGTCCAGTAGGACTTGTAGTTTTGGTGTGGGGGTAAGGCTGAAGCGCTACTAAAAAAAGATCCAAGATTTTTGGCTAAGTGTCTGGATTGTTGGTGGAAGGAATATAATTTACATTTTAGACATCTGGACTTTAAAAGACCCCTGAGATACTAAAGTGGGGAGGTGCAGAAATTAGGTATTTATACACGTTTAATATTCTTAGGAGACATCATTGCTAATACTATAACTTTTGAAATCGTAAGAGCATATAGGTAGGAGTTAAAGTTACAAAAGTGGTAGAGAGAGTCAAGGAGAAATTTAGAATAAAAAAATGCATTCAGTGGGGAGGAAAGAGTTGAATGCACTACCAATTACAAGATAAAAGAGACAGAGAAGACTAATGTTATTTAGAAGAGAGTTATAGGAGTTTGGTGTTACAGAAATGAGGGAGTAAAAAGTTTTAAGCAATAAGGACTGTTCTATAGTATTAAAAAGTTTTAAGCAATAAGCAGCAGAGGAATCAATTAAAGAAAATTAAGGCTGAAAATGTTGCTTTAAGGGGTCAATAATGTCTGGATTAGGAGTAGTTTTAGGGGAGGCACTAAATGAGATTGCAGTGGGCCGAGTAGGAAATGGCGTGAGGGAGGGGTTTGCAAAGGCACAATACATTGTCAGATACTTCGCACAGGAAGGATATATGACATGTTATCATTGATGCAAGGGGCATGTAATCCATTTGTAAGTCACCTCATTTTTCTGCTACATACTATTCAAAGTTTTATAATTAGAGTTGGGTTATTTGTTGCAAGAATTTTTTTTCATAAAATGAAACCATCTTTCAAGAGTGAGAAATACAATGAGTTGTCTAAGTTGTAAGTGCCCTAATATGTATTTAATTTTACCTTTCTGTGAAAGTTAATTTTATTATTTCTAATAGAAGGGATTTGAGGGTGGGCTGGGGCTGGGGCAGGGCAGAAGGGGTCAATGGGGGAAAAAGGAGGACATCTGTAATACTTTCAACAATAAAGATACATTTAAAAAAACACCCACAAAACCTGGCCAGCGTGGCTCAGCTGTTGAGCATCCGCCTAGGATCAGGAGATCATGGCTCCATTCCCGGTCAGGGCACAGGCCCCGGTTTGGGGCTCACCCTCCAGTAGGGGGCGTGCAGGAGGCAGCAGATCAATAACTCTCATCATTGATGTTTCTCTCTCTCTGTCTCCTTTCCTCTCTCTGAAATCAATAAAATTTTATTTTTTAAAAAAACCCACAAAATGTAGCTAGTGTGACTAGGACACTGAATTTTCAATGTTATATAGTTTTAATTAAATTTAAATATAAATAGCCACACGTGGATAGCACAAGTAAATTGAACCTAACTTCAGGCATTTTGAAAGACAAGAGCTAGGTAACAATGTGAAAAGTATAGCCAAGAGACTAAAATCTGATGAGATTTTTTTTAAAAAAGAAAAAGATTTTATGAATCTTGACTTTATGTTTTTGAACCACTTTGAATTATCTTTTTTAAAAACCTCTGGCTATGAGACCAAGCCTACATTTGCTGGGTTGGTTATGACAAAGGCAATGTGTTTGATGTGAAGTGAAATTTCTTATTTTCACTTCAACAAGTATATTCTAGGTAGCCTGAATCAAGTCCAGAGGAACAGATTTCCTTGTTACTCCCTCTGACTTTTTTTTTCTTCAATTATAGTTTGCATTCAACATTGTTTTGTATTAGTTTCAGGCATACAGCACAGCAGTTAGACAACCACATACTTTACAAAGTGATCCCCCCGACATTTCAAATACCCACCCAGCACCATACATAGTTATTACAATATTGTTGACTAGATTCCCTGTGCTGTACTTTACATCCCTGTGACTCTTTTGTAACTGCCAGTCTGTACTTCTTAATCCCTTCAACTTTTCCACCCAGTCCCTCAGGCTTTTAAAGATGAAAATATCAGTTCACCAAGTCTACAATTTATCAGGGACTCTATGATACCACTACCTGGAGTGGGTGGCATGATCCTTACTTTACTTTTCTTAATGCTAATTCTATTCCTAAACCTTATTCAACATGATCTCTCCCAAGCCTTAAATTTAATCTTTACATCTTCAAATCTGCTTTAGTTGGAGTGATCCGTTATTCTTGTTGCGTAATATTACTTCTGTTCACTTAAACTTACTTTAAAAATTGTTTAAAATAGGATTTTAAACATACAAACTAAAAATGTAATTTTCTAAAGCCAGAGAATGTTTACTCCTACATTTTTTTTAAAGTTTAGAGGGGAAGGAATTGACTACAAAGGAGAATAAGGCAACTTTTTTTGGTGGCATTATGCGTTTGTAAAACACATCAACTGTACTTCAAAAAAGGTTGAATTTTAGTGCATGCAAGATTATATACATCATTAAACCTGAATTCTAAAAATGCCTCTTAAGTTCAGATAATTTGGATATTGAAAAATATATGTAGGATATCGAGAGAGAAATTACTCTACCAAATATTAAACATATTATAAAACTGCAATGAAAGCATTATGGATGTGGTCCATGAATTGAGAGAAAGAACAATTGGCTAGGAAGATAAAGAACTACCTAATACATAAATACATATCAATGCATAAGCATTTAGTTCAAAATAAAAATAATAAAAGCAAATATGCCAGAGTCAATTTGCCTCTGTTAGAATTCCAGATCCACGATTAGCCTGCTGTGCGATATGAATTGATAGAAAGATTCAAACTGTCCGTTCCTTGGTTCCTTTTTATCATCAGTTTAATAGTAATAATTCTTACTTCACAGGGATCATGTAAAGATTAAATGAAGTAATACACATAAAACGGATATATTTTAAGGGCTTGGTATTTGATGGAAAAATTAGATCTTCATGTTGATCAAGCTATAACTAAAACATAATAATCCCTCTTGTGAATGAAGGCAGTAAGCCATAGAGTATTAACAGGAGCTGTGGCATTACCATTAGAAATCTCAGATATTTTTATACCACATTACAGTTTTTGCAAATATCTCAAAATCTTGTTTATAGTCATCATTAGCCAAAAGCATACTTTTATTAGAACCACCGTCAGGTCACATGTTACTGAATGCATGGTTCAGGTATCTGGCTACTCTGTATCTAGCAGCAATTTATCCACCAAGTGATAAAGTCAGATGGTCTCATATCAGTGACTCAGTCACCTACATTGTTTTTCAGTCCTCAATTATTTGTTTATCAACACAGAAAAGAGGTAAGCCACGTTTATTGTTTGTCCACGTTTTAAAAAAATCGAGCAATTCAAATGAGAATTTTTACCTCTTGGAAGATGGTGCTTACTTTTAGATTGGTAGTGCTACCAATATAATTCTAGCCGGAACCCCCCATCTTGGGTGTGGTCATAGGAGAAACTTGATTCGGGTTAGCAGTTTGCAAACTAGGGAAATGCAGCCTCAGGTGGTAACCAGAAGAAGCATGCTTCCCTGAGACAAAGGAAGCATGTCTCTCATGTAGAGAAAGTGCCTGCCCTGGTTCCCGATTGGCCAATTCTTATGCAAATGAGGGATCCAAATTTCCATAGCCTGATTGGTCCAAATAGTACTGTCCTGCTTGGTTGGAACTGGCCGATTGGTTGGCTCTGGCCTATCTGAACCCCTTGGAGGGAGCTCCAGGGACTCCTTCCTAAGGGTGGGCCAAGGGGGCAGGAGCACAGCACAGAAGGTTCACAACTCAGTCTGAGGCTTCTCCAGGATGTGCAGCGTGTGTGGTGTTGAATTCTGCCCAGTTAACCACACGGAGCTCTTCTTCGCAGATGCATTTCTTCTTGAGGCCCACAGCATGCCTATAAGCCACAATATTAACAGTGCCCTTCCTACTCTGAATTTCTGATCCCTCTTTTTTCTCCTAACCTTGGCTAGTATTCATTTATGGTTGTCATTTTATTTTCTTTCTTTGCCAATTGCTTGCAGGCGGAGGGGTTGCAATATTAACTTAGCCTGCCATATTGTTGTATCCTGTTTTTATAAAACATACAAATTCTTTACTGAATTTGGGGTTTTCTGGATTTTTATCCAGGTAGACATTTTTTTTAAACATACAGGTTTCTGAGTCCCCTGCCTTCTTTTAGGCTTGTTTCTTTTGAAGGATTTTCCTTTCCATTGTCTCCTTAAGGTCATGAAGTTATGTGCTATCTACTCCAGTGCTCAGAAAAAGATGAATTCACAGATGATATCAACTTATATTGTGTTATTTCTGTAAATCTTCCCCTCTGAAAGCTGAACCTTATAGAACTCTTATTCTTAAACTTATAAATTTAATGGTATTTTAAAGAAAGTATTCTTTGCCTATAAGGCTCTTAATGAATCGGGTTTTCTACATCACAAACCTACACTCAGGAATATTCATGTGCTTGGTAAACTTAATAGGTCCCCACTCATTGCTACCAATGTTTCCTGACAGCTCCTGACAAAGCGAGACTTCAGTTCTCTGAGCTACCTTGAATTTTATGCTTTGTAATTCAGACAGTTATGTGAGAATGTTCTGAGTCATCCCTAATCCATGGATGATGATACTTTCTCTTGTTGTTTTTTTAAGCATTTTTCCCCCTGAAATATGATGCTTTCTTGTTTCTGTTCTCCTCTGCTGTTTTCACCTAAATTTTCCAATCTGTGAATTATAGCCTAAGAATATCGTAAATATGTAAATAGGTTTATAGACTATCTCAGCATTCTTGGTTGTCGGGAATAAAATACCACTGGCAGATTTAGCACTCTACACAGGCGAAAGCATCCTATAATACCGAGGAAGGATTTTACCATATGGCAGACTGCTAGGTTGTGGAACACAAAAGGTCCGCCAAAGTACTTTTTGTAATTCTTTTACCGTGAGAAACTGACTGATGTTTTGTACCTTTTTTAATAAGAGGTCTTCTCACTGCTGTGTCTTTCCCTAGGCCTGGGTCTCCTAACTTAGGATATAAAATTCTTAACAAGTAGCACCACATATCTTTTCTCAATTCCAAAAAGAGAAGAAAATAGGTGTCTTGAACTAATTAAAGGGCTATCATGAGTAGAACTGAAAGAAATGTTTAAGATGGATGGAGGTTGCACCAGAATTTTAACCGACACAGAAGACAAAAGGCAAAGAGCAAAGAGGTCACTGAACAAATATTTTAATGATGCTTTATTTGAAATTCCATCAGTTACACATTATTACCTTTACTGTGCTGCAGAAACTCAGAAGGGATAACATGAACAGTATTATTTATAATACAACAAACCTCAGCACCTCCAGGGCACACGGCAGCCACCAAGCACTCTGCCATGCATTGCCTGATTTTCTGACTTTAAAATGTTGTTTTTTTCAACAGAAGGAAACTATGTGTAGAATCAAACTAAAATGAGTATAACAAAGAGGCTTTCTTATTGTCAGTTTAACACAATGAACTTCTTAATAACAGTATTAGCATTTACTTAGTCACTTCTATGCACAGGGAGTATTTTCAGGGATTTACATGTTTTTACTCATTTCATCCTCACAACCCAACTCTGAGGTACATACCATTAATTTTTCTATTTCACAGAAGAAAAATACCTGAAAATGTATAGAATTTGAAATTAGTACACCAGTGTCACCCAGGTAGTAAACATGCGTTGGGGGTTTAAATGTAGATGCCACTGCTATGCTTCCTCGCTAGCTCACCAGAAGCTACTGTAACTTTAGTCTTTCGTTGAGGACAGTGGAGCAATGACAGACTGAAGCCACTTCAGAAAGTGCAGTACACTCTCCGTGAAACACGTGAGCTTGTAGAGTATTGAAACAGGCTGCTCTGGTTAAGGCCGGGCACTCTCGCACTGTGAAAGAGCGAGCTCAGGGAGATTATTTCGCCCTTACCTCTCTTCATCCTAAAAATGGGATGCACAGAGCATGTGTATATAATTGTTTTGAAACTTAAGGAGCTTTATATTTATCCTAAGCTAATCAATTTCCAGAACACTGTTTCCCATGTTAGCTGATTACCACATTGATTGGCACATTGGCACATTGGAAGCCTCAGAAAAGTGTAAATGAAAATCTGCTCATATGTGGCCTTATGGGATTCAACACACCCTAACCGGAGCCCTTCAAACAAACACAGATGTTCTTACTGTTTACCTTGCTTTTATTACTTACTGCAATTTATGGGGTAGAGGGGTAGGTAAGCAGAGATATGGGGACCTATTTTTAAAGTAAAAGTTTTATATTTTTTCAAACTCAAACAGGCCTGTGACTTTTAGCCATAATTTATATTTTTAAGGTCTGTAACACTGGGAAATGCAGATAATTGTGTGTAAAACTAGATAACATGATGCTCCTAATGAGAAACTTGTGTTCATATCAATTTGCAATCCTCTGAGGATCACTGCCAGATCTTTTCTGTGTCATTAAGCTTTCATGGCTATTAGATATGAGTTAAAGCCATCATTGTTCTATGCTGTCAAACAGCTTTTTTTCATTGTTGTGCTGTGTGTGTGTATGTTTGTGTGTGTGTGGTGTGCTGCTGGAACCAACAACTAAGATGTAAGACTCATCACATAAAACCTTAATGACTGCTAGGAAAAGTGTGAAAATATCTGGAACCCCGAATGTTGGTTTGAATTGTCTTTGAATGCAATTTGATCACCAAAAAACCCACACAAACAAAAAAATCAAACCAAAACAAAACAAAAAACTCTGATGACCTGTTTGAGGCAAGAGGAAGGAAAAAGGGACCAACCTTCCATACACAGAAAATTCTGACGACCCTCCCTTTCACTTATATATTCACAATCTGAGCACTTCTTACCTCTCTACCTTTAAGACCCTCAGTGAAGTTCTTGTTACCTCTGACTTGGAAGAATGAACCCAACAAAGCAAGCAAATCAAGCCTGGTGGAGTGTAAATCAGACCTTCTCATTCCCGCCTCAAAACTGCAATGGTGCCCCGATCAATCAGAACAAATGCCAGGGTCCTTTCAACCTGCAGAAAGAAGGCATTTACTTGTCTGGATTCACCCGCTACTCGACCTCCCCGCAGTGTCTGTTCCAGCTACATCAGCCTCCTGATTTTTTCTTAGATGTTTCAGCTTGCTCCCACCTCAGGGATGCTTCACCTTGCTTGTCCTTCTGCCAGAAACACTTTTCTCTCAGATACTCGCAATAGGACGGACACTTATTAAATTCAGAGCAAGGTCATCTCTCCTTCACTTGCTATTGAATTGCTATATTCTCATTTGTTAAAATGTCCCCTACTTTGTATATATGTGCACATACATATTTACATTCTCAAAAAGTTTTACGTAACTTAAATTCATAGTAGATTTAAGTTAGTAAAGATTTAAGTTTAAGTAAATTAGAGTAGATTCATTGTATTAGTTATATTAAATGGCATTGCACTATTTATTGTCCTCTTGATCATCAGTAAATTGGTTGGAGGATAATTGGTATATATAATTTCCTCCATATTCAACATGATACTAATTATGTTCAAACATACGAATATACTTTGTCAGAAGAAATAGTCATTATTTCTCTATTGTGGGATTTAGAGACTTGTTTTCTTCTCTACATATTTCTGAGTTCTAAAGATTTATGTTATAATATATATATATTTTGTCATACTAACATTTTATTTTTACTTTAATCAACAAAAAGTTCACATTTTAAGAAGTCAAAGTGTACTATAAGTTTATATAAAAATAGAGATCCTTTGTTCTTTTTTGCCCCACCCTGAAAGTTGCTCCTTAGGAGTTTTGACTTTGCTCATTAACCTTGTCTTTGGTTATTTATCTCCACTGTACAAAATGTGTGCATGTACTGATATTTATTGATGCACTCGTTTTCTTGATGCATCTGTCTATTGATGTCGTCTTATGGAAAGTTAGGATTTCACTTTCTTTCATACCCTTCTCCCTAAATCCTTCAACCTTTAAAAACTTGATTTCAATCAAATTTTCTGGTTAAATTCATTGTCACTATTACATATTACATGGCAATATAAACATTATCCACTAGTAAGTAAAGTTGTATAAAATGTACATTTTATCAGCTATATCATTTATTTTTCCTGAAATTAATATTTGCCTTGGTTTTTATTTGCTTAGTTTTCATGTAAACATTATCATTCATGATTAATCTGTGAACAATAATATTTTCCCAAAGGTCTGTTCTACCAGAGAGTTTGTCATTTACATTGTTTTCTGAAGACTATCTTCCATCCTATTGCACCAGCCAGGCCATTTGCTTTCTAAGGCTGCTCTGACTCTGGGGACTTCTGTCCTTTGGAGACTTAACTTTCTTCCTCACTCTTCTTAAAGCTTATTTCTTCCTTCTTAGTCTATTTCCTGGAACACATCTCCCAGTAGTTCTGTAAAAACGAAAAATGGGTTACATTTTTCTTGAACATTTTCATGAATTTATTGTACTCTCCCTATTAATTTATAAATGAGATGAATTAAGAATTCTGAATTGAAAGCCATGTCCTTTCAGAATTGTGATGGCATTAGAGTTTTGGCTGCTGCTATAGAGAATTTCTGTATATGGCGTTTCTCTTCCTTTGTGTGGAGCTTTTTTAATCTCTGATGATTTTAGAAACTTTACCCTTGAAATGTGGAAAATTCAAGGCAGGATGCCTTGATGTAGGATTTCTTAATCTTATTGTGCAGGATCCTCTGTCAGCTCTTTATATTTTATAGGAAATACCATTGTATTATTTCTTTGATATTTTATTCCAACTGTTTTTATTAATCTCACTTAATTCCTATCACTGATATAATGAACATCTTAAATGGTCATGTAAATTTTTAAAAGATCTATTCTCTTTTAATGTCCATCTTTTTGTTTTTTCTGGAACTTTTCCTTAACTTGGTCTTCCATCACGTCCCTTTTACAATTTTTCAGTGTTATATATTAAATTTCTAACATGTGTCTCATGTTATCTAATTGCCCTTTAATTTAGTATTGTTATTTTAGTCATGTAATATTTTTCTTTTTCTTTTCTCTTGCTGTGGCCTGGCACTGTTCTGCATAAGCTGGCACCAGCTTTTTGTACAGCCCATTCCTTGTCATACTTTAAATCTTAGTTTAAAAAACACCTCCTTTATAGTAATTTAAATTTTGTAATTATTAGTTTTTTTTAAATATATATATCTTTATTGATTTCAGAGAGAGGAAGGGAAAGAGAGAGAGAGAGTTGAAACATCATTGATTGGCTGCCTCCTGCAGGCCCTTGACTGGGAGCGGGAAACCCAGGCATGTGCCCTGACCGGGAACTGAACCATGATCTCCTGGATCCTAGGTCTACCCTCAACAGCTGAGTCACACCCGGCCGGGCATTATTCATTTTTTTACTTGTTTATTATCTCTTTACCTCTGCTATAATGTTTTGATGGTAGACTATCTTTTGTTTATAACTGTATACACTAATGCTTGGGACATAATCAAGTAGAGGTTAGTGTTGATGAGGAAGAAATTAAAACAATACAAGAGTAGGTAAGAATGTATTAGGAAAAGTCAGAATCATGTAAAATAAATGTTATATTAATAGAAATTGAATGTACTAAATTAGTGGACGCAGGAAAACCTATGCTGTTAGTTATCAGAAAACATAAAAATAGAAGAAAGCCAGAGTGCCTAGATTCTTAACAGTTCAAGAATAATGTGAGCCCAGCCGGGCGTGGCTCAGTGGTTGAGCGTCGACCTGGGATCCAGGCGATCGGGGTTCGATTCCCGGTCAGGGCACTTGCCCGGGTTGTGGGCTCGATCAATGACTCTCTCATCATTGATGTGTGTGTGTCTCTCTCTCTCCCTCTCCTTTCCTCTCTCTGAAATCAATAAAGATATATTAAAAAAAAAAAAAAAGAAGAATGTGAAACAAGAATAACAATGTGTAGTCAAGTGGTGCAGAGGGCCCAGCTGAGCTGACCCTAGAGTGAGCCGTGCAGGTCCATTTCAGAGCTGGCCTGGCTCTAAGACTCCCATTCTCATAATGATATTAAGATGAAAATGCTTCCTTCAGATGAAGTAAATTATAATAAAGTGTGTAGGACCAAAAGATCATGTTAGCTTCACCTTGGAATAGTCTTTTGGGAATAAATTATGAAGGTGTTTTGCAGAAAGAAGAAAATGACTTTGGCTATAAATAAAATATTTTGCACTGAGCTTGTAATCCATGGAACTTCCTGGTTCCTTAGACTCACCGTGACTCCCATAGGTGCTCCTGTAGTCAGTGTAAAGAAACATTAGTTATTAGTTAACCTCTTCTCCTTGGATTCTTTTCTTTTCTTTTCTTTTCTTTTCTTTTCTTTTCTTTTCTTTTCTTTTCTTTTCTTTTCTTTTCTTTTCTTTCTTTTCTTTCTTCTTTTCTTTCTTTTTTTTTTAGTGAAAGGAATACAACTCATTTGACTCAATCTTCTGGTGGTTTTGTATAACAACTTGGGTAAAAACAATTATAATAGCTTGCTGCCTTCTTAGCTTCCTGCTGTCACCACAGACAGTAAACCCTACATAGAGGTGAAAACAGGTAGAAGAGACCACTATCAGAAAAATATACTGAATGAACTCAGAAAGGTAGCACATTGTGCATTTCTCCATCAGAAAGCTATGTGACTTTGTGAAGGTCATTTCAGCTCTGAGTGCGTTAACTCCTTGAGAATTGCAACATTTGCAATGTGATCTATAGTGCTTTTGCAGAAAAAGTGGCATGAGGATAATAAAGTGGAATGGGCCATTACCTAGATAGAATATTAAAAGGCGTTCTGAAATTGAACTGAGTGTGTGGCAGAAGGAGGTGGTGGCACTATTATATTTTGGTTATCACCAGGACCTAAAACACAGTAAGAGGCGCAAGAGTCATTTCTGATGTAATGAAATTTCAGCGTTAAAGCTACAGGAAAGCTGATGCCATTTTGACATGGGGGCAGCCTAAGTTCAGGGATCTTCCAGTCTAGGAAATTTTATTACTAGGAGACTGCAGAGTGCTGTGCAGGATTGAGAAATGACATGAAGAAGAGAGATAAAGTTCCAAAGACGAACTTCTGACAGGCATGAAAAACCGAAAGGAAGTTATAAGTAGAAAATCAATCAAGGGATAGGTCTAACTCATTAATCAGAATTAAAGCAGCAAATAAGTGATTACTTAGACACTTGAAAAAGAAGAATGAGCACCTCTAGGGACCTTTTGAGGTTAAAGTTGTTTTAAATGGAACTGTTTATTTAGGAAATGATATAAGTTCCATCTTTTCGGAGGGCCACTGGCATACACATCCGGTAAAAGCATTTACTCCTACAGAGCATTACTTTATTCTTATTCATTTTATTAACCATTTATCTCTTGGGGGAAGGGTTTAAATATTTAATGCTCCTTTATATCTATTATGCAGCAGACCAAAGACTGCTGGGCTTCCAAGGAAACTAGAGCATCTTCCGCTGTAATGGCCTGGAAGTTTGTGTTCACGCCCAGGAGTTCCTCCTGCTCTTCTGCAAACTCACCCTTTCTTTCATTCCTCATCAGCATAGGGAAACACTGCCAAGCATAAGTAATGGGTTCTCTCTCTTTCTCTTGACAACTACTATAAACTCATTCTTAAGAAAAATGACTTAAACTCACTTCTAGCCGGTTTTAAAATTTTTCTCTTTATAGTTGAAAGTCTTACACACGTCTCCTTCCTCCCCCGATTGACCCTCCCCCTCACTCCCCACCCCCAGGCCTTCACTGCGCTATTGTCTGCGTCCACAGCCTATTCATATAAATTGTTTGGTTAATCTGTCCCCGCCCCTCCCCTCCCCCCTGAGAATCAGCAGTCCCTTCCATGGGTCCATGTCTCTGGACCTATTTTGTTTGTCAGTTTATTTTCCTCATTAGATTCCACTTGTAAGTAATATCATGTGGCACTTGTCTTTCTCCAACTGGCTTATTTACTTAACTTAATACCCTCTAGGTCCATCCATGCTGTTGGGAAAGGTAAAGGATCCTTTTTTTTATTTTTTATTTTTTTTATGGCTGAGTAGTATTCTGTCGTGTAAATTATGTCCCACAGCTATTTTATCCACTCACCTACTGATGGGCACTTAGGTAGCTTCCAAAATCTTGGCTACTGTAAATAACACTGCAGTTAACATAGGGGTGCATATATTCTTTCAAGTCTGTTTTGGGTTTCTTTGGATATATACCCAGAAGTGGATGTGCACTGTTGGTAGGAATGCAGATTCATGCAACCGCTGTGGAAAACAGTGTAGAGGTTCCCCCCAAAGTTAAAAATGGAATTGCCTTATGACCCAGCAATTCCACTTCTGGGAATATATCCAAAGAAACCCAAAACACTAATTTGAAAGAATATCGTCTCTTTTTAAAGGCCTGTCTAGATTCTAAAACTGTTAAAAACTCCCTAAGCCTACTTTAAACTAGGGACCAATATCAGATGTTATACTCCCTGGAAACTTGGTGAATATTAACTATTTAGACATGATGTTCTTCTCATTTCTAAGTAGAGAGTGTTTCATTTTGTTTTGGTTTAAATTTAACATGATCTCCTTATTTACCTAATACCTCTCCCTTCAAAAACAAAACAAAACACATAAACTGAGAAAGTAAGTTATCAGCCTAGGAATTTAATTGACTTTGAAATTACCTTTATTCATCCATTCCAAGTCTAAAATATGAGAGTCTAAAAACCCAAATAATAATGTCTTTAAAATTCATCTTTTGGAAGCATCCAGTATTCTGTTTGATAAACTCCACATTTCCAATTTACTAAAAACTATTGTTTTTATTCAATTAAAATTAAAAACACACACAAACGAGTGTGATACTGTCTGATAAAAAGATGTCAGGAGCCACAGGTTTGAAAACATTTCGAAGTTGTATAATATCATGGTCTCCTCTGCAACATTCAGCAGTGTCGCGGAGCGGCCCACAACCGGCCTGTCAGTTGGTGCTATATGGTTGTTTCCTTGCTTGCTCCATTTCCCAGCCAATCATTTTCAGCAAAAGTCACTACATTTTTGTGGTCTTAGGATCTTGTCTCAATCACTTGCCATTCTACTAAACCTTAGAATTTTTTGCCCACGCTTTTAAAATGTTGAGCTCCTAACTTAAAATTCTGCTACATTTGTCCATTCTTTATTGTTTCAGGTTAACTGAACATGTGACATCATTGAGAAACCTCAGATTGTAAGGAGGGATCAGGATTAAAATTATGGGCCTGAAATTTACCAGCTTTTTGAACTTGGACAAGTTTCTTAACCTTCCTGAACTTCAGTTTCTTCATCTGTAAAATGGGAAAACCAATACCTATCTCATAATGTTGTGGTGAGTAGCAAGTGAAGGAATATTTTAAAGGACTAAGGGTAGAAGTGGAAATGTTAAGGCTAAAAATGCAATTCCCTGGCTTTTTCCACTGCTCTTCTTTCCTCGGCAAAACTGGGTTTCACTTTTTCAGCAGCTACTACAACATAACATGCAGTGGAATATGGCTGTATAGTCTGAATTCTTTTGTTATTGTCAGTGTTTTAAATAACCTAAAACTTTCAAATTCTGTTAAATGAGTTTACTTATAAAGCAGGACTCCTAATTTCCGTTGGTCTGCTCCTTTATGGTCCTCTTCTAAAAATTTCCTTCAAAAATCTTTACCCAGCAATAGCATCAACTAGTGAAAGAATGCAGTTACAAGGAAAAAGGTGCTAGGAGATTATGGCAAGATATAAATAAGTGAAAACATGTCTGTATGCACATACACTGTAAAATACAGAACAACGCCCCAGTTTAAGGACCTAGTGGCAAGTACTTGGCACCTTGACATCTAATTAGAAAACCCTGTTTTTATACCTCCTTGCTTTGGCAAATATAAGTCCATTTCACTTTGGATTGTCAAGAGGTTGTTAATATACAGAATGGACTCCGTGGGGTAGAGACATGTATATGTGCATAACAGATTGAAGGAAATGATGACAGAAACAGCTCCTGCCTCCTCTCTACTGCCTCAGAGACATCTTAATAGAGGTGAAAGAAATACTTTTCTTTTTGAAAGCCATTTTAGGAAATGGTTATAGACCTCCAGAGCAGAGCAGAGAGGCAGATCAGGAAATATTTATGCAGAGCAAAGATACCTATAAAACTGTAGAACATTGATCACAAGGGATTGTAGAATTACCCTGACACCAACTCAAATTGGAGCAGGACAATGACCGCTAACAGTGTGTATTTTTAAGAGAGCACTGGCTGGTGGCTAATAAAACAGCTATTGGAATAAAAAAGTCTTTGTCTTAAGAATTTGATCATATAAGAATACAGACTTTACTTTTAAATAGTACTAAGAGTTTTAAGAAGCCTTAAGAGTCATAACCTGATTCTTTCCCTTGCTTAAGTCCCTCTTTAGTAATACGTTGGTACATAGAAGAAGCAGCTCATTCACTCTTGGAGGCCAGGAGGACACCGAAGCAGTATTGTGCTAAATGCCCTGCAGTGGGATGAAAAGCCTAAATGTGCTTCCCTGAGTGTAAAACGCTACCAACAAAGACGGAGGCACTAAGAAGGTCAAAGTCCCATTGAACACCCAGGTATGTTTTCTTAGACTCAGCTCTACAGCATCAAGGTTAGACAGACAAAACTATGAAATTTGACTTCAATAACTGTCCCACCCTCAGCTCTGCCGTTGATTTTCTGAGGACAATAGCTCTACATCACTTCCTTCCTTGCCTTCCAAACAAACTTTGAGCTAGTTGTTACATCAAATGGGAACTGATGGAAGAAACCAGTTCACATTAAGGATTTATGACATGATGGTTTAATTTTCTGGTCTGAAAGGAAATTTCAGACACCAGAGATAGGCTCTTGGAAAAATCTTTTTTAAGGTAGCCCTGTATGACTCTGCACATATAGCCGCCTAGAATCTTGTCAAGTAGTTGCAACCTAGAGTCACTTGTCACAGTAACCTTCTATTGAGACTGATAGGGAGGTACTTTACAGAAGGAGAATTTAAATTTGAATTTAACTACATGTCCTTGAATGAAATGAAAGTGCTACATAGAATGGAAAACAGCTTTGAGTTACCTCTCCTCAAGAGTGCACCAGGAATACATTTACGAAACCTATATAATCTAACAGAAGTTGGTTAAATAGTGCAACCAGTACCACAGTTTTTAATTTTATCATTTAATTGGAAAGGAGGAAAAGAGAAACAACTCTTTTTTTTTGAATTCTTACCCCAGGATATTTTTTTTTCATTGATTTTAGAGAGAGTGGAAAAGAGTGGAAGAGAGGGGTAAAGGGGAGAGAGAGAGAGAAACATGGATGTAAGAGAGCCACATCAATTGGTTGCCTCCCACATGGGCCCTGACTGGGGCAGGGGAACCTGCAATCCAAGTACATGCCCTTTACTGGGAATCGAACCCACAACCCTTCAGTGCAAGGGCCAGTGCTAAAACCACTGAGTCATGCCAACCAGGGCAGGAACAACTCTTGATAAAGTTAATGTAGTTTGATTAATCAAAAGAAGTGCCTTCAACTCAGGTAAATATTACAGTAATTCTCAAGCATATGTTCTTGAACACTTTCTTCCTTGGACCTTGTATCTTTTATACCAAAACCTGCTTATCTACTTCTGTGTAGTTCAGAACCATTACTAGACTGTGATAACAATATGTCTTAGATTCCTTAAGTAGGAACCAACTCCTTGGAGGTATACATTACTCCAAAAAGCCACAATGTGAGCAAATGTAAATGTACTGTGTTTAAAATACACAGAAACAATCACACACACACACACACACACACACACACACACTATCAAACACAAAGAAAGTCGCTGTTCAAAAATATCCTGTTATGGTTAACTGTTGCTGCATCACAAAAAAACTAAAAATGTCCTGACTTAAATCTACCATATTTTGTTTAGCTTACGAGTCTGCACTTGGGGCAGGGCTGGGTGGCGGAGTGCTCCCCTCTGTTCCGTGGGGCTGGCAATCAATCCACTTTCCATAGAGCTCACTCTGGCTGGCAGAGCGGTGTTGCCTGTTGGCTGGAAGCTCACTGGGGCTGCGGGTCAAGGATTACATTTTTTCATTCTCTAGTTCTCTCCATGGGCTACCTGGATTACTATCGGCATGGTGGCTGTGTCTCAAAAGTGAGCATCTTAACAGACTCAGGAGGTGGCTGTTGCCAGCTTACTGAGGCCTAAGTCAGAGTCCAACACAGTACTACTTCCTCCATATTTTATTGGTCAGCAGCCCCAGAGCCCATGTTCAAAAAGAAAAAACAAACAAACATATACTCTACCTTTTGATGGGAAGGGGGTGAAGAATTTGGATTCCATATTCTAAAATACTACACAGTTCTTTTTAGAAACTCCCTTGGTAAAATCTACCACGTGATGTCAAAGAAGATTCAATATACAGAAGCTTTTCAGAAATAAGTCTGCTCTTTAAAACATAGAATGCCTTTACAAAATATTCACATTATTGTTAATAATATTCTCATCATTGATACTGCATTATTCCTATTACCATCAAAACCACTGCTGTGATTTCTTACCTGATTTACCAAAACAGAAGTTAATTCATTATGCTGTGAGAAATCACCCTTTCTGGAAAGTGACTTCTCCCTGGCAAAACATTTTAGCAATATTTCATATTCTTTTGTAATAATCTGAGTTAATGCACCCCATGAAGGGCTAACAAACAAGTACCATCAGGAAGGGTCCTAAGTGCTGAAGGAATTGGGTTCATTATGTAAAACGGTGCATGAGCTCTCCCTAACTCTGGGAGGACCTTTTGAAGCAAATGGAAATTTTGTGCTTGCATTAAATGTACCATACAGATTACTACCGATGAATTTAAAATCTTGACCAAATGACTTGACAAAAAATAAAGTAAAAACACACACAGATGCCCCAAATTTCAACATACAACATAAGCATATCTATTTTTTTAGTCCCATGTATAGGTTTTCCAAAAATTTGAAAATAAAACCTTCTGGCTTTGCATGTCTGTGGGGAGTTTGGGGCTTTAGGTACACATATTTGAGACTCTTTTGCATAAATCTGCATATGTTTACATGCAATGAAAGACATACTGTCGCTTCCCGAATGTGGCTAGGGTAATTTAATCTTCTACAACATTTTGCATAGCATATGTAAGTGTAATATGCTCAGTAACATTACCTGAATATATGCAAAGTACACTTAGCTCATGCTTACATAGTTCTCATATTAAAAGATGTAGTTAGAACTGAGATAACATTTTGCAGCTTTACCCTGTGCATTTAAACAACTCAAACCAAATTATCCATAAAATGAGCTTTTAAAAAATTTAAATTAAAAGTACTTCTAGATTTGCTTATTGTACATTCTTTGACCTAATTTGTATTTCTTTATCTAGTTTCTTGCTTTTCCTTTGCAGTTATTACATTTGTTTTTAAGTTATTCAACATTGTGAGTTGGAGATTGTTGAAAGTGTTATAAAGAGGAATCATGAGAGCATTTACTCCAAAACAGTAAAACAAGAGAGCAGTAGAAATTAAAAAAAAAAAAAAGTATTTGCTTAAGCACAAATTGCTGTTGAAAATAAGATGCTAATGCATTTTTTAAAATGGGAGATATTTTAATACAAAATGTATTGAATCATGCAGACACTGTGCTTTTAATTTTTTGTTAGAAACATCTATTATAGAATATTATAAAAATACAATCTAAAAGAACAAAAGCACCTATCGTCCTATAATCTGTTAATAGTCCACCCAAATTTTTCTTTCATTGCTATACTTAATTGATACAAACTATCATATATATATTTTATATATTTTGTATCATAAATGTTTTCCCATGTCATTTAAGTATTCTGTAACATTTTGTTTACTAGCTGCATGGCTTTTAATTATCACTTTTTTAAAAGCAACTTTCTTGGAAGCTCTCTTTGGTTAGAGATAATCTCTAAGTAAACATATCTTTTTTAGCAAAGCAATTAAACAAATTTATATCATTTATTAAAAAGTTCTGCAAGTGGCTCTTCATCAGCTCATCATTTGCACCCTTCCAGTCATCCTCTCTTCTTGCAGGAGTTGAGGCTTCTATAATGAATGGTTGTCCTTTCTTCATTCATGTATTAGTCTCCATTTACCTCATTACTACTTGGAATAGCACCTATGCCTAGAATGTAATGACCATCACTGGAGCCCTATTTTTTCATGTCCATAAATATAGAGTTGCATTTTTAGGTGTTTATTTATAAATTAATAAGACTTAAAATTATGCATGGTGAAGATAAAATTTTAAAAGCTCTTATTATTTTATCTTATACATTCTATCTTAAACTCTCAGATAGCTAACAAAGAATTTTTGATACCTAGAAAACCTGATTACATTACCCCTCTACTTAAAACACCTCACGCAGTCCTGTTTCTTCTGGAACTAAAGCTAAAATTCTAAGTGGGGTCAGTAGTTCCTCCATTATCTGCCTCTCCCTCGCTTTCCAACTCCTCTTTCCAACCTTGTTTAGCCCAAAACGTCTCCATCCCTGTGGAGCCAGCTGAAGTAAACAGGCAGCACCTTCTTCTTGAAACGTCTTCTCTTTTCACTCGGCTGGTGTCTTCTTTTCCGTCAAGACTCAGCTCAAGCTGTTTCCCTAAGAAGCCATCCTTGGCCTCCCTATAGTGAGCCAGGTTCCCTGTCTCTGTGAGCTGCATCGCTGTGTTTTTACGCTCCCATGTGTTCCTTCTGCTATAAGCTCCTTCAGGACAGAAACGAAGGAAAGAACTTAGTCTGCGTGTACCTTTGTAAACAACATCTTCAGATACGTGGTTGTGTAGGTGGCCCTGCAGATGGCCCTCCTTGGGCTCTTTTTGAAACCTCCCGAGAATAAACCATGCATGTGTGAATCTCTTCTCTCTCCCTGCATATTGCAGAGCACATGTTTGCCAGAGCCCAGTGGCTTTGCTGCTGCTGTCCATAAGCTGGCCGGGGTAATATGTCCTGTGTTATATAGAGAGTCCTCAATTTTTTTCGTCTCTGCCTCTCAGGTCTGTGGCTAAAAGAGTCCATAGGTGACATTTGTTAGTGTCCCTCATTCATACATGAAGTCCCTGTCTATACCATGACTACCAGGTACCAGGAACAGTGATGAGCGTTGGAGCCACAAAGAAGTAACAATTCAACCATAGTTTGTCTTCAGATTTCTGAGATTTGCCTTTGACTGAGACCCTGGGAGCTATGGAATATAATGAAAAACATGATTCCTGCCCTTGAGATGCCTTCAACATAAATGGCAGTGGAGGTGCAAAAGGCTACTGTGCATATGGGCCACAGGGACATAGACATATTTTAGAGATACTAGTAATGTAGGTAATAATACTAACTAATATTTAATGCCTACCTCATAAGTTGTGAGGATTAAATAAGCTAATATAGGTAGAACTTGGAGAGTGCCTGGACATATCAAGTGTTTCATAAATGCTTGCTATTACTACTGTTTACTAATTATAGGCTAGATGCTGTCGTCAGCATTTTACATACATGAGCCTTATATACTTCTCATTCAGATCCTTACATTATCCTATGAAATTGTTGTATCGTTAGCATCTTCGTTTTATAAATAAAGAAGTTGAGGCTTAAAGACATAAGTAACTTAGCATCAGTTATCTAGAATTCAGATCCCTTCTGTCTCAATTTACTTCTCTTTCCACTACAGAGAGCTGCCTCAAATTTATCTAGCAGTTAGAGTCCCTTTGATTCTGCTACTCTAAAGTTAGCCCTAAAATGATTTTACTTTGTATTTATTGAAAGCACTAAGTGCCTCTTGGTTGTAGATAAATAGAGGGCAATGGTGTCAGTAAGAATAAAGAAAAATGGTATAACTTTTTCATTTTAATTTTTTACTCATTTAATTTTTTTTACATCATATGGCTCTAGTAAAGTTCACATAGAGTTCAGCGTTCAAGGGAATGGTTATGTTAAAATACTTTACTGAAGACTCCTCTAATTCAACATACAATTAATTTTAGATTTTGTATTGATAATTTTCCTCGGCAAAGATAAATTAACTCTTTAAATCAAAGCTATAGAAGTTGCATTTCGAATGCAGTGAATAATAATGCCTCTTTAATTCCAACAACCTCTAAAGAGTTCTCAATTTTCAAATCTATGCTTCCATGGGTGGGGAGTTCAGTTATTTTTAAACATAAATTACAAATCTATAACCAGCTATTGAAGAAAAAAATTTAAGTAACTTCATTATTGTCAGTGTTTTCTTAGTTACATTTTACTATTGGAAAAGTTCCCTTAAAGGTTAGTTTAAATGCAATTTTAAGTGTAAACCTTCATAATACTTTGAGGATCTCTGACAGGATTAATCATTCACGTCTTTGTTCCCTCCAAATTCTAATCCAATTGAAAACTTAACACAGGAGTCAAACAGAGACTGAGCTACTATCATTATCACCATTAAAATTGGAACAGGGCACATGGCTTAGATTGAAAGCTAAATCAGGCTTAGCTCTGACTTGACTTCATGCCCCTAGTTTTACATAGGAAGGAACCCAGCAACTCAACCCATCTCTTCAAGGGACAGGGTCTGTCACACTAGATTCTGGGAGACGAGAACATGGCACACTGCTTCCTGGTGGGGAGAGTCAAAGAGAGGCCTAGAGGCCCTCTTCCTAAGCTACATCAGATCACTTCATTGTTCCTCCATTTGAAGTGATGAGGGGGGCGTAAGGCATGGTTTGGAAGGTTGCAGAGTGGAAGAGAAGAGCAGAAGCTGTCTTCTAATATTTCTTAGGAACTCCCATTTTATGGTCTGAGGAAAGAACATGGATATGTGATAAGGGAGTTTCCTTTACATATTTATACGTTTCTAAATTCGTTAAAGATCTAATGAAAAAGCAAAGCATTATGTCATATGATAAAAATAGTCTAGTGGGACAGACAGAATTTTAAAAACCCATTACAATGAAGAGTATTAAAACCAATAAATGAAATGAAACAGAAGCACAGGATGTGATGAGAGAAGCGGTGAAGAGGCCCTCACTCATTTTAGGGGGATGGAAAGCTTGGGAAGGGCCCCCAGAAAGGGACCTATACTATCTGAATTGCCACCATAGAAGACCACCAGGGTAATAAAAACCACCTGGTCATGACGGTCGTTGGGGGAAGGGCGCTTATAGCATTTAGGGCTTAGGGAGGTCCAAAAGCATCTAAGAACAGTGACTGTTTAGAAAGAATCACATAGGTCAACAAACAGTTCAGTGTCAGAATGTGGTAAGAATGAAACTGGTGAGGCAGGTCAGAACCAGGTCACAAAGGTGCTGTACATTATGCTGAGAAGTTCACATTTTGTTGGAAATGGAGTGGAGTCATAGTTAGACTTAATGACGGTCGTGGCATGGTCACACCTTGGTATGGCCATAGCTGAGATTTCCTGATATCTACTTAGAGAACAGATTGTAGGACCATGGTCAGGGAGCAGGAGAAGCTTTAAAAGTTTATGGAAATCTAGATGAGAACAAATGAAGGGAGGGAAGGAGGGAGCTTTATGGGACACGATGCAGTGTGCATATGATGTTTAATTGAGTTGTACACTTGAAACCTGTATAGTTTTGCAAACTAAAGTCACCCCAGTACATTCAATAAAAATTTGAAGGAGAAAAAGAAATATTAAGATAGTATAAAATATGATCTAAGTAGAAAGGTATTTAGATAGATCTGGTAGATTATTGAGTATGGGGTTGTGGCAGGGAGGGCACACTGTTCACCAAGATATGTGATAGCTCTAACATAACAGTTAATATACTAGATCCTGTTGTTTTTTTATAAGTTTACTCTCTGTACTTTTCCTAAGTATATTACCAACATTTTGAGGGGTACAAAAAAACTAAGAAACTTTAATGGTAAGTTTTAATGAAACTTGCTAATTGAACAGTCTCTCTGGATCTGTTTTTGCAAATGTGAATGTGGATGAGTAGGAGAGAATAAAATAATGTTAATATTTAGTTTTAGTTTCAAAGTCCTAAAACTATATATTGACAGACAACAGTCTTTTAGCAGCTGGTAAAAAGCCTAACCAAGAGCAGTAATTTTTGTTTCAGCAGCAGCATTTATATTTACAGCATTTACATTACATACAACCCAATGATATTCCTATTTTTTCTAAGGTTACATTCTAAGGGCAATTGCTAAATATATACTTTGGGGATCTGTGTCTTTATAGTGACTGTGTGTGTGTATGTGTGTGGGTGTACTTATAAAATTTACCTTCAGCATATGTTTTAAAAACACATCAAAATATGTTTTATTCTAGTGATGGGAGCATCTGATTCATTTATATTCTTGTGCTTAGTCCCCTTTGAAGAGAAAAAATTACACAGAGCAAACACATACAGAAAACATTATCCAAAGTCATTGTACAATGTGGTGTTCACCAGATTTATTTGTCTGTCTGGCCACTCTTCCTTGCTCCTTCCACATCCCTGCGAGAGGATCTTCCTCTGACCTTCTTCATCTAGATGATGCAATTAAAGAAATGTGCACAGGTTCTTATGGGAAACATTTAGAAGCGAAGGTCACTCAGCCCAAGGAGCAGCAGGCCGAGGAAAGTTTTGCAGAAGACACAGTAAGATCTGAATGGGGTGGTCAAGGTAGAGAACACCATGTAATGAAGTGTTTGGGAGGTGGTAGCAGTCAATATGAACCTGCATTGAGACAGAGTTAAGTGATTTTTTCCAAGGTTAGTCGGTATGCTCTTTCTGTGCTTAATAGACTTATTATTTGAGAACATATAATACAGAATAACAGATTCCATCTCTTTCTGATTACTTGTTTGAGCAGAGAAGTAGGGACCTGGGAGTTGTTAGTGAACATTTTATTCCTGATAGCAAGGGGATAGGAAAAAGCCTGCCCAAAGCCAGTGGGAGAATGCAGCGCAGCTGTGCGGTGGATCCGAGGGTCTCCACTGCCTTATCTACCGTATGCCATGCCTGGCTTCAGGCCATTCCTAACGTTCAGCTGCATCCCCACCCTTGGGTTTCATAAGACACCAAATATTCTTAACACACACAATATAGCTCAATAAGTTTTCTGTTACTCCCAAATGAGAGTTCTTTGCAACACAGATATGTAACACAGGAAGTTTTCTTTGGCATTGTTGACTGGGCTGCCAGAAATGACAAAAACAAAAAATCAAAACAAAACACGTTTAATAATAATGTGGTACATCTTCTTTAAAGCTCTTTCCTACCTTTTTGCCATTTAAAAATACTTTCAACAAAGTACTGTAACTTTCAAGGTGTAGCATTTTCCAGAGAGAATGGGGAGCTAAGGTTTTGTGCCACAGATGCAGTCGGCATTTTTCGAAGAGGTAGGATTACCATCTCAGTAAAGTTACTATGAATCCAACTAGTTTAGCGAAGGCATAAACACTATATCAAAGTAAAATTTACAAGACCGAGAAAAATTTACAAGAGTGAGGGAAGAAAGAGCAGAAATATATCCCATGAAGTTTGTGGAAACTGGGCAACAACAGGTTCCCTTGCCTGGGGTGGATGTAGACAAGACAAACAGTGGGGAGAAATGTGAGCAGGTTAGGGAGGTAGGTGTTGTGGATCATCTCTCTCCAGTTGACATACTGTACGCTCAGTTTTTCTCAATTTTTGTTCCTAAAGTAGTGATGGATCCACTGAACCAACTACTTTCAATGGGGATTGAATGCCTGGGTAATTGAGATAATATCCAGTGATTAAAGTCACATGGATATACAACATCTTAACCCAGAATCATCGTTAGAGTGGTGAGAATTTCAGATGTCACAGAAAATTGATGAGTGGGGTTTATGGCATCTCATACTTTATGCCAGATGTGATGTGAGTTTCTTGAGCATAGAACAGAGATTATGGTTCGATATCTTTCAAACCCTAACAACTGGCTCAAGGTCGGCTCTTAATACTTGTCTGGTAAGTGGATAAGTGTGGATGCTTGCTTCTGCTTCCTGTGTAGAGAATACTGTGTCAGTCAGGTGCTTATTGGAAACAACAGAATTACATTCCCTTTGGGTTACTGAAAGTGTAGTGTGTAAGGTTGGAAAACCAATTCTGAGATGACAGAATCAGGAACAAAAAACAAAAATAACAAAGCAGGACTGGCCCTTTGAGAACATTATGCCACCAGCGTTGAGCATTACTCATTGCAGCTTACCCCTCAACACATCCGATAAAAGAAATTGGATGCCACTTCTACCACCATCTGTTCCTATTGCCCAGAGACATGTGCAAAGAGCATGGGGGCAGAGCAGATTTTTTAGCTAACATCTAAAGTCTGGAGCAGATTCATCTGATTGGAACAGCCAAAGACACACTCCCTAGGCATAAGAGAGGCTGTGAATATAAAAATCTACCACTTTTAGATTGTTGGGTGAGAGGTAGGCTATGCCTCCCACTAAGAATCCTAAAATGGAGGATTACCCAAATATAGAAAGGAGGTTTAATATAGGAGCAGCCAAAAAGAAAAGAAAAAGCCTACTTCAAGTATCCCCTGGAGATGGATTTCGGTTTATGTTTACAAGGTGTTGTCATGCATCAGCCCCAGTCCCGTTTCTGTAGCTAACACCTTATAAGTGGAGCCCTTCTTTACCAGCTCCTCTGCGCTTCCCACATTGCACAGTGATTATCCAGCGAGCCGTCCACCCCTGCTTCCCCTCCTCACCCCACTCTTCAACCACCACCACCAATATGACTCAAACATTTTTTTCAGGTTGCAAACATTGACAGACACATACAGAACTAATGTTTCTTTAAAGAGACACATCGGTGCTCAGAAACAAGGGATTTTTGACCATAATTTCGTTACAAAAGAAAATTATACTATTTTAAGTACCATATTTAAACAGGAGAGCAGTTCCACAGAGAAATGGGGAAGATGAAAAAGAATAATTGTTGGAAACATTTAAGAGGATCAATGATGAAAATTATCAGACAGACTGGATTTAAATCCCAGTTTCCATCACTTACAATGTGTTACTTAGGGTCATCTACTTAACTTCCTCTTGCCTTTGTTTCTTCATTATTACTTAGCTCTGATGATTGTTATGAGGATTAAATTAATATGTGTTTTTTACTTCTATGACATACTCTTTGAAAAAAAGATTGCTTGTAAAAGGTAGAGAGCAGAGTATTTAATATACTATTGTGTGTAAAGTGGAGTGGATACATTATATTCACTTTACCATGTGTGCAGAAATAAACTTGAAATGATACAAAAAACCTTTCACAATCATTGCTGCAAAAGTAAGGGGAGTAACTAGGCAGACGGGAGACAGAAATGAATGTATTTTCTTTGATTTTTAAATTTGAAACATGTATGTATATTAACTAATATTAAATTGTATATTAAATAAAAAAAGAAAATTAAAAATGTGTAGGAAGCATTAAAATATGTAGAAAATGGAAACAATAACTAAGAAAATTATGAAAAGGAAGAGTATGAGAAAATTAGTCTAACAGATATTTGAATAAAACACTGAAAATTAAAATGGTGTGATATGGGTACTACAACTGAGAAACATATCATAGAAAAAATAAGTCTTCAAGAAATAGATACAAATCCATATGAGGATTAAGTATATGTTAAAGGTGGTATCTAAAATCAACTGAAGAAAAGACAGACTATTTAGTAGGTGGTATTAAGACAACTGAGAAGATATCTGAAAAAAAAAATGTTGGCCAATATCACAATGATCATTAGGATATATTTAAAATAAGTAAAATACTTAAATATAAGAAAAAAATTATAAAAGTGCTAGGAGAAAAAAATGAGGGCATACATTTCTTTGAGGTGAAAAGAACTTTTGGACTTTGACTCATATTCCAAAGAGCATAAAGGAAATGATTGTTAAACCGAAGAGACAGAGACAGACAGAAAGCTGTAGACACAGAGAGAGAAAGAGAGAGAGAAAGAGAAAAGAGAATTGAAATCATTGCATTGACAAAATTCCCCAAATTTAACAGTGCTGTGATGCAGGAACTATGGTAGACTAGGCACTTATATATAGCTATTGAGAGTATCTAAGTTTGCATAATTCTTTTGGTTGGCAAATTAATAAGATATATTAAAATTAAAGAAAAATATATTTAAATTATATATTCTTTGACCTAGTACTTCCACTTCTGAGTATTTATGCTAGATTTATGTTTTTCTCTGTATGGAACTGCAAATGTACAAGGCAATTTACTCGAGCAGTGTTTATATCAGTTTGAACTACACGAAGTGGACATTTTATGTGAATCAAAAGTGGCTGAATGTTGGCAGATTTATATGGCTCAGCTGTAATAGAAAATGACTGAAGCGCATGCTCACTGGTAGAATATGGTTCAATAAGTTATGCTGCATGAAGGCAAAGTAATAATATGAAAATAATGAAAATAATCTGTTCTTACCCCTTTGAAAAGATTTGCAAATGTATGTTGTTATTTGGGAAAAAAAATCACATTTTTAACGTGTACTATATACAGTGTTTTCTGCAAAAATTAGGCCAATTAATAGTATATGTTATATTTACATGCATAAGGATAAAAAAAACCCTTAAAATTTATAATAATGGTTCGCTTTTGGGAGGAAATGACTCAGAGCTTCTGTATATGGACATAGCATTTGGAGGTGAGATTCACAGGAAATTAGGAAATGCATGGCCCCCATGGGAGAGGGCAACTTTGCGGATAGGGCCCATGGGTGCGTGTGAGAAGGAATTTGCATTGCATACATGTTAATATGTTTTTATATTTGAATTATTGCTCTGTGGATAAAGAGTCCAAGAGAGTTACACTATGTGGACTGCTATATACATATAAAATAGTATCTTACACATCCAAAGGGTCAGTGGGTAGAGAGTAGGGTAAGTATGTCACATAACAGGCCATGATACACTCAGACTGGGACAGATATTCTGCTTGTGCATCCACTACCACTCTACCACTGCCAGTAGCAATATCAACACAAGAGTAGCTTGTATTTATTAAGTCCTATTTGTTAGATTCAGTATGACACATCTTACTTGTTACAAAATTTTCGCTGTATAGTTGTCCGGTATTGGGCAACCAATCAAAGTGGCAGACCTGGGATCTGAAGAGGTTTTCTTGACCCCAAAGCTTTACCAGTATTTCACTTAGTTTCAGACTTTACTGGGCATTAAACTATGTCAGAAGTGTAGATTCCTGACCTTGTCCCAGAGATTCTGGTTTGCTGGCCCTGAGTTACTTGCATTGTACCATCTTTTCTAGTGGTTCAGATGCTGCTGGCCAGTAGTTACTACAAGTAAAGCTATTTTCAACTGCCTCCACATCCTTGGCAAAGAATCTGCAACTGACTACAATGGCAAGCTTCTGTATTTGTAGGAAAGATGGCCACCAAGGTGGGGTCTCCAGGGTTAGCCTCTCATGTGACCTCAGGTGACGGTGTAGTGAAAGAGAAGGGATAGGAGAATGGGGCTTCTTTGGTGAAATGGAGACAGAGAGGTTAGAAACTATCTGTATAACCTGTGTTTTAAACTTATCCTTGTAGATTAGAATTCATGTCTGTAATAGGGCCTTAGTATCTGTAGTGCTGAAAGGGCTCAGAATGATTCTGATAATTAGCCAGGTTTGGAAACAACTGGGCTAAATTCTTTCAAACATTTTCTCTCTGCTCTTGTTAATATGATTAAATAATTTCAGAGCTACTCAAAAAATCAATGGTGAATCTTATGCAATTGTATCTTGTCTTATTAAGACAGTATTTTTTTGGCCTGGCTGGTGTGGCTCAGTGGTCAGAACATCAGCCTGAAGGGTCAGAGGTTCAGTTCTCAGTCAAGGTCCCTTACCTGGGTTTCACATTCCATCTCAAGCCCTGGTTGGGAGGCAGCCAATTGATATGAGTCTCACATAGGTGTCTCTCTCTCTTTCTCTTTCTCTCTTTCTCTCCCCACCCTCCCTTCTAGTCTCTCTAAAAATCAATGGAAAAATATCCTTGAGGGAGGATTAACAAACACAAACAAACAAAAAAGATAGTATGCCCTTCATATTTTTAACAATTAATTTTTTGAATGTGTGTTTGTACAAGGCACAGAGCAAGGTGCATGGATGGATGCAAATATGGATCGGGCGTATGGAAGATGAGGTTGTCCACAAATAAAGTGTATTACAAAGTAAAAAGTCTGCTGAGAGTCAAGGTGCATGGGGAGTGCTATGAGAAACTGAGAGGAGGAAAAGAAACAGAATTTTCAATGGGGGGATTTGGGAACACAGAAGAAATGATATTGGAGTAGGCCTTGAAGGATGGATATGCTTTTAATGAGCCAGTATGGCATGGAAAGTCACACCAGGCACAAAAAGCACCATGAGCCCATATAGGGCATATATTTAGATATGACTAAAACTTGATTTTGAATATCAGTAATAAACATGGATATTTATATATAATATAATTAAATGATATATTTCTACCCTAATCAACTTAACATTAATAAACACTAGATCAGATTCAAAGAATTGAGAAAAGAAAGACTAAAACAAATTCCTATATAGACACAGGTGATAGTCTAGTAACTACAATACAATGTAGGAAGTGCTTTAGAAGTATTTGTCAACTACAACGAGACTATTTTCAGAACTGTATTCTTTGTAACATAGGAAATTGTTCATAGATGCTAAGGGACAAAAGTTAGAGTTGCTTAGTTTCCCTTTCTGATAGTTCATTATTGGTGCATAAACATTTCTGGATGTTTATTTTGTATCCTGCTACTATGCTAAATTTATTTACCAGCTCCAGTAGTTTTTGAGTGGGATCTTTAGGGTTCTCTATATACAGTATCATGTCATCTCCAAATAATGACAGTTTTATTTCTTCCTAAGAAAACAATCCCATTTACAATTGCATCAAAAAATAAATAAATAAAAAATAAAATACCTAGGAATAAGTTTAACCAAGGAGATAAAAGACCTGTACTCATAAAATTATAAGACACTAAAGAAAGAAACTGAAGAAAATACACATACGTGGAAGCATATACCTTGTTCATGGATAGGAAGAATTAACAAATGTCCATACTACCCAGAGCAATCTATAGATTCAATGCAATTGCTATAAAAATACTCATGACAACACACACTCAAAGGTGAAGGCAATTTGAAGTCAGAATTTGGAGTGATGCCATCATATACCAAGGGATGTCAGGAAGCCATCACAATTGGAACAGGCAAGAAACAGATTCTCCCCTAGAGACTCCAAGGGGAGCACAACCCTGATGACACCTTGATTGCAGCTCATTGAAACTTACTTTGAACTTTAGAAGTGAGAAAGAATGAATTTCTGTTGTTTTAAACCAAAAAAAACACAAAAAATACCCATGACATATTTCACAGAACTAGAATAAATAATCCAAAAATGTATATGGAAGACAGAAGGCCCTATATAGCCACAGCAGTCTTGAAAACGAAGAACAAAGTTGAGGATATCACACTCCCTGATATCAAACTATAACTACAAAGCCATAGTAGTCAAACAACATGGTAATGGCATAAAAACAGACATATAGATCAATGGAACAGAATAGAGAGCCCAGAAATAAACCCACACCTAAATGGTCAATTAATAGTTGACAAAGGACACGAGAAAATACAATGGGGTAAAGACAGTCTATTCAATAAAGGATGTTGGCTAAATTTGATGGATACTTGCAAAAAAATGAAACTAGACCACATCCCTATACCATATAGAAGAGTGAACTTGAATTGGATTCTTAAAGACTTAAATGTAAGTCTCAATATCATAAAAATCCTAGAAGAAAACATAGGCAGTAAAATCACGAACATTTCTCATAGCAATATTTTTTCTGATGTATCTCCTTGGGCAAGGGAAACGAGAAAAAATAAATAGGACTACATCAAACTAAAAGTTGTTGCACAGCAAAGGAAACCATCAACAAAGTGAAAAGACAACCCACTGAAAGTGAGAACATATTTGCCAATGCTACATCTGATAAGGGTTTAATATACAAAATTTGTCAAGAACTCAACACCAAAAAACAATCCAATTAAAAAGTGGTCAAAGGATCTAAATACACACTTCTCCAAAGAGGACATATAAACATATGAAAAAATGCTCAATGTCACTAATCATCAGAGAGATGCAAATTAAAACCACAATGAGATGTCACCTCACACCTGTCAGAATGGCTCCATCAACAAGTCAACAAACAGCAGGTACTGGTGAGGGTGTGGAGAAAAGGGAACCCTGTACACTGCTGGTGGGAATGCAGACTGGTGCAGGCACTCTGGAAAACAGTATGGAGTTTCCTCAAAGAATTAAAAATGGGACTGCTTTGTGACCCAGAGATTCCACGTCTGGGATTATGTCCGAAGGAACCTGAAACACAGATTTGAAAGAATATACCCATGTTCATTGCAGCATTATTTACAGTAGCCAAGATTTGGAAGCATCACAAAGTGCCCATCAGTAGATGAGTGGATAAAAAAGCTGCAGGACATTTACAAAATGGAATACTACTCATCCTTAAAAAAAAAAGGAAATCTTACCTTTTGCAACAGCATGGATGAACCTGGAGAGCATTATGCTAAGTGAGATAAGTCAGTCAGAGGAAGACAAATATGAAATGATTTCACTTACATGTGGAGTCTAATAAACAAAATAGAAATAGACTCATAGATACAGAGAACAGACTGACAGCTGTCAGAGGGAAGGAGGTTTGGGGGGCTGGGTGAAGTAGGTGAAGGGTTTAAGCAAAAAAAATAAACTCATAGACAAGAGTATGGTGATTACCAGAGGGAAAGGGGGTGGAGGCAGGTAGAAGATGGTAAAGGGGGGATAAATGGTGGTGGAAGGAGACTTGACTTTGAGTGGTAAACACACAATACACTATACAGGTGATGTACAGTATTATAGAATTGTACACTTGAAACCTACATAATTTTCTAACCAATGTAACCCCAACAAATTCAATAAAGATATTTTTAAAAAGAAAAAAATGTATTGGAGTTGCTTGTTCAAACAAATTCAATTAGTTATTATTAATGTGGGGCTTTCTAGAGCCATTAATATATCATTCAGCATTTCTTCAATTTCTTTGTCCATGATGTCCTTATTTACTTGTTTCTCATTATTTTTATTTCTTTTATACAGTACCTATTAACTTCTTGAAAGTTAATGTTCTCCTCGACACAGTTTAGGAAACAATATGCTGGAAAACAAATTAGTCAGTCAACTTTTTTCCTGGAGTAAGGAAAGTTATTTCATGGAAAGTTAAAGATAAATAAAGTTATAAATATTCATTTGAATGATAGTATATAATTTTCATTTATTCTTAAATTGCATGTTACTTAATATTTTATATTATATTTATTAAATAGAAATTAGACTGATTCCTGTAGAATATCCTTTCTTTACATTAGGGCTGCTTCTCAGGATGAGAAAAAAAAGTTCTTAATTATAGTAGTGCATCTAGTTCCTACTATAAAAATGTGAATATTCATTTCACCAAAAAATAATATTCAAGAGAACTTACATGCATATATGTATAACCCTTGGATACAGACAATGGTGTGGTGAAGTCCGGGGACGGGGGTGGGGGTGGCAGGTGTGGGGTAGAGGGGATCAAAAGGGGACATCTCTAATACTTTCAACATCAAAGATAAATTTTTAAAAAAGAATTCTGGCATTTCTTATATTTATTTTGAGCCTCTTCTGTTTAGATGAGTAACCTCAATACTTCTAGGCTACCAAGTTAAAGGAAGACTATATTGGATGTATTATTTTAAATTTTTTATTAGATTATCCTTTTATTATTAATTAAATGGTAGTGCCAATACTGTATTTTCAAATACAAGCAAAAGTTTATTCAGAAAGTCAGAGAGGTAGAAAAAGTGAGCCCTAGAAGAAATGGGTTGAGGAAACAAGTTACAGAGGCAAGAAGATGGGCCTTGGAACTTAGGAGAAAGAGAGAAAGGCAAAGGTAACACCCCTGGGGGGAGAGAGAGGAGGGGAAAGATGAGGGGACTGGAAAGGCATGGGTGTGTCCCTGCGCCCCAGAGGGAGAGAGCGCCAGTTTTGTTTTGTTTTATAAGTTTAAAGGCCTGACATTCAGGGTGCTCCATGATATGGTCTCAGCTTTTCTTTTCAGCTGTGACCTCTGCAAGAACATGAATGTGGACCTGAACCTTCCCCTGCATAAACCTGCTCCCAACCATCTGGCTATTTAAGTGTGTCCCTGCAATAGTCTGGAATATATGTAAAATTTGTTTATAGCATATCATTTTTCTGGAATGTCCTTCCTCATTCAACCAGTGTCAGACCAATTCTTGTCATTTTTTTTTTCTAGAAAGTCTTCCTATTTTTACTCTGGGAATCATGATAATAATTTATCAATATTCTAATTTAATCAAGGATGGAGTCTGTTTATTAATGTGTTTGTGTACCCCACAATATCTAGTTCACATCTCTATTTGTTCAATATTAAATAGATATTTATTGACTAGCTGCTATAAGCCAGGCACTGCAAAGAGCCAAACAAATAGCTTCTGGTTGAACAACTGTAGTTGCTTCCCTTTTAAGTGCTGACATGAGCCCATTTGACAGAGTACAGAGCTTTAGTATTCAAGGTGAGATACTACCTAAGCTTCTATGGCTAATTTCATGCTTTTCTGTTTGTTTGTTTCTTGCACGGCTTACATTACTTTCCAGTGTCACTGTTTAAGAAAAGAACAATTTTTCTTTCCTTTGAAAATGATGAAACCTTAGTATTTAAAGCCTCTCTGTGCAAGCTGTTGGTATGAAATATCACAACATCGCATCTGATAGTTCAATTTAAATATTAATGAAAACCTTAAACTTCATCTGGAATAGTTCATTTGGAATTTCAGCTCATGTTCACATCCTCATGCAAAAAGGAGAGCGAAGTAAGGGGGAGGCTGTGTATTTAAAAGGATTTGTGAGTAAGAGTCCCCAGCAGATGAACTGTTTGCAGACAAAGCAGCACAGATGTTACTTGTCTGTCACAAGGAATGTCAGCCTGTAACGAGGCTCGCTTGACTCGGGTGTGTGTCTGTGTGTATAAATTGTGTATGACAAAGCTAACTCACTGCAAAATCCAGTAGCAAGTGCCAGCCAATCTGCCATGTACACGCCGCGTTCTGGAGGAGAGCACCCGGGGGAGAGAAAGCAAGAAAACAACGCTCCCGTCAGGGAAGTCCAGTTTAAGACGGGTAAAATTAGTGTGGCTTTAAGACTATCTGACATCTGTGAATCTATTTCCTGATTAATAAATGGCATTAAAGTTTAGTTACGTGACATAAGATAGTAAACATTTACAAAGTATGGTTTTGTATAATATGTAAGAAAAATCTTAGGTAAATGGCCATTTGGAGAACATATTTCTGTGTCCCTGTGAATTCAGCCACAGGAACAGCCTGCTGCTTTTCAATCTTTTTATGGATACCCCCAAGAAAATATTCTTGAATTTGGCTCATTGTGTTGTATGAACAGTGATTGATCTTGTCAGGCGAAAGTCAACCACACTTAGCTCCTTGCAAAGCAAACAGCACAGCCAATATCTTAGTCAAGTCCTCTGCGCTGCTGCTTCAGCTGTCAAAGTCGCTGGTGCAATGCAGCATTCAAGGTAATTTCCATTTAGTGGTGAAAGCTGTATTCTTCAATTCCTCGGCTTCTTTGTCTTTTTACTTGCCCCCTATCCATCTAATACTATCCCCGTGTCATTGGCACCCTTACGTTTGCCTCAGCTCGCTGAGTCCCCACCTGTGTGACATGCCTGGCACCCCGCGCCGCGGATGCGCATCCACCCAGGGCTTTGTTGTGCGGTGACATTCCAGAGCAGGGCTCAGCCGGGCTCCCGCCTGTGCTGGGAACTCTCCTCTCAGGCAATTATTCAGTTTGATTACACACGATGATAAGCTATTAAGAGGCACTCATGCGTAGACCTTTATTTACCAATAGTGGAAATCTCTGTGTTTGCTTCCACGGGCTAAGAAACTAATTGTGCTGAAGTAAACAAAAAGGGAAGGGCAGTCACCTGTGGTGGAACCAGTGCTGCAAGGTTGAGGGTGAAAGTCTCCCAAATAAAAAGGGTGGCAGCAGCCCTAGCTGGTGTGGCTCAGTTGGTTGGAGTGTCGTCCTGTAAACCAAAAGGTGGTGCGTTTGATCCCTGGCCAGGACCCTGCCGAGGGCAGCTGATGTATGTATGTTTCTCTCTCTCTCTCCCTCCTCTCTCTAAAATCAGATTTTTAAAAATGGTCTCAACAGACCCATTGGATCCATTTTCCAAACCAACATGTATGTAGAGCAGCTGGAAAAGAAGTATATGTAGTGGGTATGACCCTATAAGTTAGTTTTTAGGACCCCCATTCCTGTTTCTAATCATTTAGGTGAACACTGTCTTAGGCCGCGAGGGGATGATCTTACACTCATATCCCATCCGCGGAAAGCAGATTAGGGCTTTGAAGAAATGCGTGCTCAGAGAAAGTTCTCTGTGACAAAGACCAACAACAGCTATGGAAAATTCCATGTTTCTTTTTGTAACCTGTAAACTGCTGCTTTATTAATCTGGGTGCAGTTATATTTTCTCTGTGAATATTCACAGCAAATATGCTTCGCATAGTTATTCCTATTATTACCCTGATGTATCTCTAAGAAGTGCCTAACGGCAGACTTCCTTGTTGCGTGCATATAGGTACCGGTTGCTTGTGAGTCTCTCTCCACTGTTAGATCTAAACAAGCAGTTTTAAAGCAGAATAGGTTCTTTTATCTGAAAATAAAGCTATCTGTAACAAGGCACCCTTAATTCCCTCAAATTCAGTCCCCATAAATAATCACAAACATCCAGGCAACAGACTCCACCTTGTCCCTAACGCCCCTTTTCCCCTTTTCACAATCCCATTGCCAGCTACCCTCAGCACAGGCATTTTGGAGCCTGCAGGAAGAAAGAGGAAATTAATTTGTTTATCAGGGAGTGTTAGGAAGCAAATGGCTCTCCTTTGAGGGCTCCTTTCCTTCTTTTTCAGGCACTGAGTTTAGGGCCCTTCCTCCTCTGTCTCCCACTTGTTAATGCACCAGCGCCTCCCAGGGCTGCATCGGCAGAGACCTGGAGGTCCTGTTTTGAATTAATTTACTCCCAGCCACAGCCAGGAAAATAATTTCTAGCAGTATACAGTGGTGCCTTGGGTTTCGAATGTAATCCCTTCTGGCGGACCGTTCCAGTTCCGAAAGGTTCGAAAACCGAGGGATTATGTCCACATGGGAAGTTGGTTCGATAACATGCACAGGTAAGGATAACTGTAGGGATGACAGGACTAGCATATTTTTTGTACACTCCAACAATTGTGCATAGGTACTAAGCTAGCATGTCTGTTTTCTTTTATGCAAATGTTTTCCAGTAATTCATCTCAGAAAGTCAGCAAGTGAGATAAATATTTTAAATATAAATATGACTAACTCTTAGAAGCACAGTTCACTCTCTGGAAAAAAAAATCTAAACACACTATCTTCTCTAAGTAAAGACTAAAGACGTCAAATCTCAACTATTTTGGGGTGGATATGAAAAGATAAGATATCTAATTAGTATGCACAGGATGTTTGCAGTACCTATGTAATGTTTTTATTCTGAATCGTCCAACTCCACAAGCATATACCCAGACTATCTAAACTGTTCTCAGAGAATTATGGTTAAGTTGCTATTATTTTGGAAATACAGACATTATGAATTAGAAAGTCATTTCTGGAAACCTGTAACACATTAATATATGAGTAATGCAAAATTTAATACTTGGAAATCTTTTTGGGAACTTGTGAAATAACCAAAATGACTCTTATGTGTTCAATTTCTATGCAGATACAGCAATATTACCACTTCTTTTTAGCCCTTCTAAACCAAGGTAAAGGGGATATCTCATGTCCAAATCCTCCCTGTTCCAATCTGGTTGTGGTGTCACATGGTCATAAACAGTATTCACAAGGGCTAGAATTTCTGTTTTCTAAATGTTTTATTTTTTTTCATTAGAAATGATTCCAAATTCATCTTTAAATGTTTTTTAAATTAAAATGAATATAGCTTTAAAATGAAATTAACAACTTTATTGAAATGTTACAAAAAAAATTATGTTTACAAATTCTATATTAAATAACATTCCCAGAAACAAATCAATCCAGATACTCTCCAGGTATTTTAAGAAAGATGCTAATATTCAGAGACATAAATCTACGTATATAAACATAAAAAGTGCTTTTTATGAGAACTCATTGAGAATTCCAATTTCTTCCATTTCTGACCAAGAAAATATTCTTCTAAGTTTTATTTCAAATAGAAGTTTCCCTTGATGTTGGCATTTAATAAAGACTATCATCCCTCAATCTAATAGGACATTGACTCATACTTTCTAAGCCTGAAACACAGACGATCTTTCCATATTCTAAAGAGTTCATAGTATACTGGACATCTTAAATTGATTGGCTTTCCAAGTTATTACATTTTTCAAGATGTGTAATCAGAGGGAACATTTTCTTATGGTGTGTGTGTGTAGATCATTCCAGCAGTGAAGCTATAAATCAATTAACCCCAGAAGATACTAAGTTCAACAATGTCAAAAAGCCATTGGTAATGGCATTGGTATCAACCTATTTATTACAATGACCAATATATTAATGCTCTTCTATGGTGAAAACACTTACCACAGTGATAAATAGGATCATTATCAGTTATAAAAATGCAGAAAAAAAATTTGGAAGTTATTAATTTGGAAGTTATTATCTCCAGTTTGTCCTTTGGTATTTTCTGCTATAACAATTTTCATGCATTAAAATAAGATTCAATCATATCCTGTAAAGACTGCCTGTCTTTTTCCATGCAGTTTCTTCCTTTTCTAATACAGTTACAGTTTATTACAGCTAGTGGTTACAGATTGAAATCAACAATGGGAAAAGCTTGTGCACTTGACTAAATCTACTTGTCCTGCAAGAAGACCCAGCTCTTTGTGGCTGTTGTATAAAGCCATTATCCCTCTGTGCCAATTAGCTCTCTTCATTGTAAGTGTTCCCAAAGACCTTTGTTCCCAGTTCTGGTAATGCCCTGACTCCGTTGTGCAAGAATCATCTTACGTCTAGCCTGTGTTCCTGACTGGAATATGTGCTTTGTGAGGGCAGGGGGCAGAGACTCAAACCGAATCTGACATATAATAAAATGCTCCAGAGAGATACAGACAAAGTGGTAGGGAAGTTTTTATTTAAATATGCACAACACTAATAATATATTACTATACTTCTCATTGCTTTCAAGCTCTTCTTTTGAAGGTGTGGTGTCTCCCTTGGGGGTACTGGAATAAATTGCAAACATCTGCAGGGCAGGGAACTTGCCTTACTTGTGTCTTCTCAGGGCCCTCAAATACAAGTGCTCCCTGTAATGAGCAGTCAGTGAGTATTGTAATGAGTAACTCGTCTTTAAAGCAGGTAAGGTCTCAATTGAAAATATCTTAGGCTTGTCAATTATAAGTGTTATAATAAAGATACTCTCCATAAGTTAATGCACTGTCCAGTATTAGAAAAGTATTAAACATTATTAAAAAAAAAAGTGCCTTTGTTATAGATAATCCACAATTAAAGCAAAGCAAATAGATATATTAACATAAGCATTGACTCTTTATTGTCTTTAAGACATTTACTTATTCATTGATGTGTCCATTCATTTATGTCTCATTCATTCAGTGATTATTTATGATTCATAGGCGACCTATTGTGTGTACACAGGGCTAGTTTTCATATGGTTTGCAGTGTGATGATGAAGACAAACGTTAAGGAGATAATTACACAAATAATACAAATACATCTGTAAAAACTGCTGATTGCTATTAGAGAAAGTGTAAGGGAGACTTACACTTCTCAGGGATGGGGGTGGATTGGAAGAAAGGGGTAGATCAAAGAAGAAGTCCCTGAGGAAATGCCATTTAAACAGGAGTCCAGAAGTAGGATGGGAAATTGTCAGTGAAAGGGCTGAAGGGAAAGAAGAGAGGAGAGGTGGGCTTGTAAGGTACAAGGGATGATAAGGTGAGGCTCTAATGCGTCACGGTGCATGTCACACTAGTGGGATGTGACAAGGGAAAAGTCAAGATATATAAATTGAGAATTAGATAGGAATCAAAGGAAAATATATAGCATTCAGGAAGTTGTCCTTTAAAATCAACATTTATAAAAATCAGCATTTATAAAATCAACATTTATGTTTTAGTATTTTGAAAATATTTTAGGCAAATATATAGAAATTTGTAGTTTTCAATGCTAAATTAACTTTATTTTTTATTTTGGTAATCTATATTTTATTTACATGGATTGCCAATAACTTATTTTTAAGGGATTTGAAATTGGAAAACCCAGGAGCTGGTTTTGGAAGTTTGTGACTAAATAGGTTTGGCTCTTACAAATGGGAAGGTGAGGGTGGGAGTGATGAAAGTGTAAAGAGGTGGAGCCAGGCCTATATAGTGTCTACCCCCAGGCCACTCTATTTCCCAGGCAAAATTGTCTAAGATTTTCTGTTACCGAAAAAAAAAAAAAGATATCTCCACAAGCTCTCAGCAAGCAGTGGTGAGAAATTGACCCTACAAGAAAGACTGTACAGGAGGGTTCACACAATAGGAGCTCTCGGTGTAAATTCCCGTCTCTAGCTTCTCTATATAAACCAAATAGGTGACAAGCCGCTGTTTTTTGCTAGAGTGTAATGCACAGCCTTTGTGTACCAACAGAGCCCAAAGCAAGTTATATCACTGTGGCAACCGTAACTCCAATCTGGAGCCAGAAAGTGGACATTTTATTATGACATGCAGGATTTTATTGAGGTGGTAGTTTCACACGCTCGCAGGGGCCTGGTCGCAGAGGCGGGGCAGGGGTAAGAAGGCGCCATGTGCTGTTTATCGTGCTGTGTGTCGGCTGGTCGGCACCGTCTCTGTGCTGCTCATTCCCTCTACTCTGTGCTGCCGTTGTTCAAAGATGGGTACCTGTCAGGAAAGCATGGCTTTCACATTGTGGGGAAGAGGCTGGTTACTGACGAATGTTTTGCATTGTCGTGACTTTCTATATTATCCCGAATTGATTGTAGGAGGCTTTGGACAGATTGCTAGGCATTCTCATGCGTTTCCTTTTTAATGTTATTCTTGGAACACTTCAGGTGAGAAATATCAGTTTTTGTCTGTTCATGTTTGTCTACTGATTTGCCTGTAAATAACACACTATAGGAGACTTATAATAGCTAAAAGCTAACCATGGCATGGCCCTATGCTATATTAATGCATTTGCTCTGTTTGATGGATTAATGTAGAGATGATCAATTTATTTGTAAGTGATAAGTTAGTTACTAGGAATCTCACGGAAAGGGATTAAAGAATTAAGAGCCATACTGCTAATTATACAACCTTCTGGAGAAGTTCAATTTTTTCCACGTCTTTGGTCAAAATCAAACAAAAAAACTTATGAAAAAGGAAGTTTTCACTTTGAATTAATGAATCGCGTGTATGAAGAGACTCACAACTAGAAGAGCAATATTATTCCAAATTTTTCCTACGTTAATAGAAGGTATCAAACGTTTTTACAGGAGAGGTTCTAAATTGAAAAAAATATGACTTTTATAGTAACTTACTATTTAAAATCTGGAAGTCCTATTCAAGCATATGAAACAGCAGGTGAGTATATTCACAACTTTCATATTTATAGTTTAAGCATTCACAGAATTGCTTCTTTTTCCTCAATATCAATGATTTATTGTCTGTACAACTCATGGGCAAGTGAATCCTGAGGGAAAGATGAGGGAAGAGAAATGACTTCCAAATATCTTTCATGTCTAGAAGGCCCCCCTTTTATTTACATTTAATTTGCATTTGACTCCTCATTAACATATGCCCTTATTTATCTTTTCATTAGCAGGGATTCATGGCAACTTAGAAAGAGACAGAGAGACATTGTAAGCTTTGGTGCACAATAGGGTGGAAGACAAAGTTGTCTTGTTGGTATAACTCTAGCCTTTTTGACATTGCTGAGGGGTAATAGAGCACCCTCACACAGAGGGACCCTGAGTTACAGACGGAGGGATGGTGAATGGGCAATTCAGCCAAGGCTTCCTTTGGAAAGCCAAACAGTCGTAGACCTGTGTGTGAACTACTCCCCAGGCAGCTGGGGAATGGGTCAAGGCAATGTCATTCGCCCTCTGAAAGTGCTTTCTGTCCTAGGCATAGGGTCTTTTCAAGGCAGCGAGAAGCATCACGCAGATGACTCAACGTCATACACAGGTGCTGGCTGGATTCAGGCTTTAGACCTGGGGTTATAGCCTATTCAGATCATCAGTGAGATGTTAAAGAGTTCCAGTCCAGGATCAAAAATAAAGCAAGCATTCTTCTTTTTTTTTTCTCCCAGTTGGTTTTCTATGACCCTTTTTAAGTGTAAGTATTCTATTTATTTTCCTAAAATTCATAGTCAAGTTATTGCCTTTGATCCTGATTTATCAACCGTTTCACTTCCCTTTGTGATATTACTAAACTATCTTTGTTCGTCTTTATCTTCACTTATAGAAATGGGGATAAAGTAAACTAATTCACAGTGGTATTTCCAAGATTCAGCAGATAACACATGGAAAAATATTGCAGAATCTTTGCGACATAGAAAGTTAGTCCTCTTGCAAACATAAATCAGGGATTTAGCTCTCCTGAACATTTTGTTCTCATTGTTTAACTGTTTCTTATAGATAAATTATTAAAGATAAAACCTTAACTAACATGTCTATATGAAAAACTGGAATTCCATTAAGCAGTTTTAGGCCAAGGATTTTATGGTCTGCTCTAACAGTTCCCTGGTTCTATATTATGGCCCTATTTTAGGTTGATGAGAGATGGACATCTTCACAAGATTATAACAGACATAGGAGAAGTTAGAGGCAAAGTGAAATCTCCAATTCTCTATCATCAGGTAACTTACCTTCTGGAGTCTCTCTCTCCGGGAGGGTAAGCTAGATTGTCCTGATTCCTTTTGAGTTCTTAAAGAGAGACTATAATTGGAAGTTGAAGCAGTACTTCCAAATTTCTTCATGATGATGGGTAATCATTTAAAGATGGAACCAAGTGCTTTTCCATGTGTAAATCCATAGCCTGTTTTAGAAATCAGTAGGAAGAAACTAAAACAAATGCTCTGATCAGATAAAAGTTGGAATATATTTGATATTTTAAGGGATTATTTTAAAATTTTTTGTGTAGACATTTTAAGACAATGAAACTTGAGTAAGAGAAGACAGAGTGTGGTCAAGTCTGTATCTCAAAAATTATGTTGAAAAAATATAGCCAGAATTGTCATTTTAAGGTAGGAATATTTTTTTATCCGCTTTTATTATATGAACTTAATGCTTCCTAAAATTCCACTAGATGGGAAAACCCAGAATTGCTTAATTTTCTCTTAATGGTTGCTGAGGGTCTTGTTCAATTAAAAAATAAAGCTATTAATGTCTTATTGTAATAAAGAAATTAACAACATAATTTTTGTCATCATGATTCCAAGATCTGGATTAACTTTATTCAGATGGAAGGAATCAATAATATATATCACAAAGTAAGGGGCTGTAGAAACAAACCGTATATTTATATTTATATCCTAATGATTACCCGAATGTACTTAAGAATCAAGCGCTATCTTTTTCTAATTTTGAACTTAAGTCTCAAAACTTTTGTTACAATTAGTTGCTAAGTTACTGCCAAGGTTGACTATGGTCATGAAACTAGACATCATGTAGAAAATATCCTGGTACCTTACCAAGCACTGCAATGCAACAAATTACCTTAATGATTTCCAAGAATATATCATTATTTCTGCCCCCTCTCTAATAATATTGCAGTTCCCGAGTACATGTTTTTGGGAGACAACTTTAAAGTATACCTTCTAAGACCTGTTTTGGGGTTGGTTTAGGGAGGAAGCTGATTGAAATTTAAATGTTTCAACTTTTCATTACAAACAAAGGCAAAGAAAGGAACGATTGATAAAAGAGAACATTTCTGAAAATAAAGTTTACTTTGTGACTTTTTATAATATCTTGCTAAAATTTCAACTATCAAAAAATCTAGTCAGTGAAGTGAATATAACAGCAGCTACATTTCACTAATGTATAGGTTAGTATCTTATTAACTATTATTTATTATTCTGCTCAACAAACATTCACTGAGTCTTATAAGGTGCACTGTATCTTGTTAAATGTTGGAACATTCAAAGAAACATAGGTTTTTTTGGCAGGGGACTTCAAAATAAAACTCAGATACAGATTTATACAAACTAATCAATAATTCAAATAAAAATAAAATATTTGGTAATGGCAAAGGAGTTCAGGGAAAGGGGAAAGCAATTTAGGAAGGAAAGCCAATTATATGTAGATAGGCTATATAAGCAAGAGCTGAGGAGAATGGGCATGATTCGTATAGGCAGACAGGGAAATAAGATTTTAAAAACACATTCTGAAATAAAGAATAACATAAATAAAAGCCTGAGATAAGAAAGAGTGTGTTGTATTTAAGAGAGAGTCAGGAAACTATAATGGTCTCACTGGAATATTTATAGTGATCTGAAATAAGGTCAGGTAGAGATTTGAAATCCATGCTGAGGTTTTAGAATTTACACAGCTAGCACTAAGAAATTATGAGATTAAAAGAAACCCTACCCTGCTGATGCTAGTAAAAATTGGTTCAGTATTTCTGTAAGTTTTCATAGCCTTTAACCCAAAATTTCTACTTCCAAGAATTTGTCCTGAGGGAGAAAAATCAGAGGTGATTTAAAAATGAGTGTTCTATAATACTATTAATAATATTGAGAAATTGAATTTTGCTTTAGTGTCCAATAATAGAGATACAGTTAAATGAGCTAGAGTACCTCTTGGAACATGAAATGCTCATTTAACCCCATGTTTTAAAAGAATATCTAGGACACCAAAATGTAATACTACTTAGTAAATTACACAGGCTAAATGCAAATACTGGTAGTATTGAAAATACACAAAAATATTAACTGCTTATCAATGGAAGAGTAGTATTTTGGATGATTCTTCTCTTTTGTTCTTTTCTGGGTTGATTTACAAACTTTGTACATTGAGTATCTATTATTTTGTAGTACATAATATTAGTCAAAAAATAAATATTTATAAAATAATTTGTGACGAGATGTTGACATAAATACTTCTATATTTTAGGAAGACCATTTTATGAGAGTTCAGATGCTGGGAGGGAGGAGGCATCTATAACTCCATACACTTGAAAGGATGATTGAAATGGAAAGAGTAGATGGGTGAAAGAAACATGATCAGAATTTGGTATTTGGCTGGATATAACATATAAAAGAGAAACACTGTCAAAATTTCAAGCCCCAAAATTGATTGAAATGAAAATAAGTACTTTCAGTAATGAAATCAATGATAATTTTAGTATTGACTTATTATATTTAGGACTATAGTAGATTTATGATAGGTACCAAATAACGAAGATAGAGCTTATGTGAAAAAGGAGCTAAAAATATGCATTTAATGATCACCAAGTAGTATTTTAAGCTGTTAGAGATGATCAGATAGAAAATGGAAAAAGAGCATAAAGAACACAGGCCCAACCTGAGCCTTGGAGAATAATTCAGTTCCAGAAAGGAAGTGGGGTAAAATAGCAAATAACCTAGAGAAACGTGGTCAGTGAGCAGGAACTTGCAGGAAGGAGTAGTTCACAATGTCACTGGAAAACAAAAAAAGTGGAGGGGAGTGTTTTAATGTGACAGCATTAAGTGTTGTCAAATATTGTAGAGCTCTGAAAAAATTCTCTGCAAAAAGTCATCAAAATAGAATGTTAATAGGGGATGGACAGAGTAGAGGTTTGTGTGCATCCTTAGCAACTGCAGACTTCGTGTTGGATTAGAAACTGTTAGTGAAAAGTTTGGTACAGCACGGAGAAGCTGTGAATATTTGAAAGATGTCTCTCACTGCCTGCCTAGAAGAGTTCATGGGCACAATGGTGTCCTCAGATGAACTGCATTATGCTTTCTTTATTATTTTTATTTCAGGCAAATTGAGAGAGAATCAAGAATTCACAACATGTTTTCCAAAAAAATCTCTACTTCTATGGACTATTACTAGTGTGAAAGTTACACAAACTGATCTGGAGTAAAATGATCTGGGGAAATACTGAGTTATACAAAGTTAAGGAGTTTTCAAAGAAAGTCTTTAAAGAAAGACTTCATGTGATTTATGCTATTTTTATATGTATTGTGAATTTCCAAAGATGGGTTTTGGAACAAAATAATTTCCAAAATTTATTGAGGACAGAACTCATTCTTAACGGCCTGCCTCCTAGACTGGTCTTCTGTGGACTTGATAGTGGGAAATGATGACAGGCTACTATAGTGACTGCTTGTCCTCCCTCCACCCCCAACTGTCCCTATTTTGCAAATTCAGTTTGATTCCTTTAAGCTCAGGATAACAGAAATGTTAATTTATTGTGTAGTTATAGGATAGTCTCCTCATCTATTTTCACAGTTTTTATTTGGAATTACTTAGCAAATTATTCTTCAGAAGGTACCTGAAGCCAACAGAAGACCAAATAGATTTTACTCTTTAAAAAAAAAAAAAAACCCACATGATTTTTTTATCTTAGACTATATTTAGCATTTCAATTCTTTCCTTTAAGAAGAGCTATAGTTTGGCTATGGTAAATATTTAACAATAATTTGAGGAAAATTTTTTTCGAGACTAAATTATTAACATCATAGTCAATATTTCCTTTCCCATTATCCCATAAATATGGGCTGTTTTTCAGTCATACACCTAAATTGGATTAACTTTCTTCTCTTTATTTACTGACTTTTGTTTCCAACAATACTGTCATCAAAAGATTTCTAGGACTTCTAGGCTTAAACTCCTGTAGAAAAGACTATGTGCCTACTGCTATCAAATCATTTATCATTCTGCATTGTACTTGTCCTCTCTCTGGTTTTTTCTTTTCACTGAATGTGTTTTGAACCCCTAAATGCATCGTATCTAGGATCTAGTTATTATCTAATACTTTTAAATACATTAGTGAATTACTGAAAGGGTCTTTTATGCATTTATGGATTCTGAACTTCCATATAAAGTGATGGTTATGAGAGGTTATAGAAAGGTGAAATAATTTGTAAATACAATTGTATTTTTTTACTTCTTAAATTATTTCCTCTAGAATTTTCTCCACACTAAACAGTGTCCCAGGATTCATGGATTTTTATTTAAAGTTATAATTTACAAATATGTAACAAGAAATGCTCTCTATATGTCATCTCCCTTCTTCTTTCTTTTTCCTAATTACCTTCCTTTCCTTCATTCTTTAAAATGAACAGATGGGCTATTTCAAAGTTTTTGCAAATCTAATTGCTGAACATTCTTACAGACTAAGCAACAATTGAAAATGAAATCCAACAGTTGTTTCACTGCTCTCCCATCAACTGGAGCAATAAAACGATTCCTTGGGAGCGTATCTGCCACTAGAAAATGTGATAATGCCATTTTCCATCTCCTTTTACTTTTATAAGTGATGATTTCTTTCATAACAGATGATTTCTTCTTGTTTCTCCCTCTCATGTCTTCTTCTACACATGCCAATGATTTAAAATTCTGTTAGCTGCAGAAACTTTCTAAAAAACATATCTTATGTATATTTCTAGTTTCAGAAAAGTAGAACAACTCTGGATGGTGATTGAGGAAAAGTAGTGGGGGGTGAGCTCCCATCTTCTCTTTTCTAACCTCTACAGTGGCCTCTGTGTATCCGTGGACCACCATTGCAAAATCACTGGGCTGAGAGTTTAGCTTTTCCCTGAAGAATGCAGGACTTGCTCTGGCCCATGTGGCTAAGTGGTTAGAATGTCCCCTTGTGCATGGAAGGGTCTCGGGTTCGATAACCAGTCAAGGGCGCATACCTTGGGTGCTGATTGGATTTCTGGCCCCAGTGTTTCTCTCTCTCCCCCTCCCCCTTTCACTGTCTCTAAAAATCAATGGAAAAAATATCTTTGGGTAAGGATTAGCTAACTAAATAAATAAAATAAAAGGACTCTATAGTTGACATTTCAATGTAAAGACTGTCATTTTATAGCAGAACTTGCTGGCTTCAGAGTTAATGGCGAATCCTTCAATAGTAATAATAAAGTGATACAATTTTTAAAGTCGTTTGATAAACTGAAAACGTAAAATCGTATTCTAGCTTGTTTGCTTGTGTGATGTAGGATCCTATAAGCTGTGTTTATGCTGAAAATAAATCTAGAACTTTAGAAGAGGAAATAATAGGGTGGTCTAGATCTTTTAGAATATAAATATAAACGAGATACAAAGAAATATTCCGCTAGGCTAGTAATCTGAATCTTTCCCAGAGAAATAACTCCAAAAATTGTCAACCTCTGACAGTTGTTTGATAGTTGATAGAAAATGTGGCAGGATGCTCCATTTAGTTCACATTATGCTGGTGTCCACATTTTTAAAAAATCATAATTGGCACTAATTAAGACCATTGTTGGCAGCTTCAGCAAGAAGGCCAGACACTGAGTGGGCAGGAAGACCCGCTTGGCCTCTCAGCCCCAGACTTCCCGGCAGGTCACTGTTGAATTGCATTAACAGAGCTGTTATTCTTGCTCTGCTAATTCTTTAGAAAGAGAAACTCAATTTGCTATTACTAGCAAAATAAACAGTTCCAGTAAATTTATTACTATACACCTATTACGTGTATTGTACGGCCCGGGCTCAGGATCATCTTTGATGATAAGACTGGGTGAGAATATTCCGCATTCTGTTTGTCCCCTCTGAAAAGGCCGTGCAGCTGGATCACTGGCACAGTTCTGCACAGTTAACATCCACACAACTGACAGGACTGGTAGTTCTATTAAGTGTGTGTGATGGACCTACAACAACTGATAAGCCATGAATTTTGCTTCTAGGACTTCTGTGAATACCTTTGTATTTCAATGTAATATGTGATTAATATGTTCCCCCAGACTCATCTGTGACTTTTATATTCTTTATACATGAAAATAAAGTTGACAATTAAACTTACTGTTTTGTGAATTCCCGTCCTGAACAGTATTTCATATTTTCAGTGATGATAAGATTACAAGCATAGAAGATTCTTCTTAGTTGAGAAAGTAAGACTGTGTCTATATAGGCCACTCAATGTGAAAAAGATGCTTGGGGGGGGTTGCTTTTCAGTAAGTATATTTACAAATTATTCAGTCTTACAGACCATCATTCAGTTCTACACTCAGATGCAGGCCTGGGTTGGGGGTAAGGGGAAAACAAAGCTCTGAAGTGGGGTATCTAATCATATGAAGGTTTGCGATTTTGTCAGGAATAATGGAGAAGCAATATCGAGAGAGCTGCAGGGTTAATGAACACGGATGTGGCTTTCATTTGCAAATTTCTTTTGATTAGATGAAACAACAATTCCCAGAGCTGGTACTGGTGTCCACACACCCAGGCCTGCATCTGCATGTAAATGGCTTCATTAAAGGCCAGATCCATGTGCAGTGATGAACTGCACAAGGCACTCACAGAGTCTCTGCTTCATGGGCTACTTTCTTGCTGTGTCTGTTTCCTGTTCAAAAATAAGTGGTATAATTTTCCTTTCTGCCATGTTATTGAGAAAAGGGACAGTTTGAGAACACAAAGGGGCGAAGCAGTGGACTGTTAATATATTTGTCTTCTTTTACTTATTCTTACAGGCTGTAGATTGGAAACATCTTTTATATTTCTAAGAAAAATTAAATTTCCTCAAACTTATCTGGTATTTATTAGTTTGCCATTTATTGAATGCTGACAGGAGAATGGCTCTTGTGTCGAACAAAGTTATCGCTACATATAAGGGGGTGGGAGGTGGAAAATAATACAATAATTAATACATAAGAATACAAGAATAAACTCTGTGCTTCAAGTTCTCACAGCTGTAAACCTACTTTTGCTCCACTCTGTGCAAAGAACTTGACCTTCTGTTCATTCTCCCTAGGTTGGACCAGATCTCGGAAACTTCCTATGCTTTTATTTTATGATTCAAGACTTACTGCTAAGGAGAACAGCCTTCTTTGTGAGAGAAAATAATGTAAGATGTTCTCAATATTTGATTAATTAAATCTTGAAGCACCATTAGTTTATAATATTTCTAGGGAATTTTCACCCATAATCAGTTAATGTATTAATTAGACTGATTTGCTCTCAACTATTGTCCATTTATGTTAGATGGAAATCATAGGTGCCTGGTTTGGGGTAGTGTTAACTTTGTGGGTTCTGAAATAAGACCAATATTATATAATAAAAGTAGTTGTCATATTATTTCTGATCTGATTTTTTAGGAGAGTAGTTTTAATAAGCTTTATTGAGGTTTAATTTGCAAACTATAAATGAATAGATTTTAAGCTTATTCAATCATTTTTCTAAATTTTTACACAATAATCATGATATAGAACACCCTATGACCCCAAGAGATTTCCTTGTGCCCTTCCCAGTCCATCTTCCCCCTGACTGTTTTTGTTAGCATAATGTTTTGAATATTTATCCATGTCACTGTATGTATTTGTAGCTTGTTCGTTTTAATTGCTTAGAAATATTGGTACAGATATACTATATTTTGTTTGTCCATTTATTTGTTGATGTTCTTTTGGGCTATTTACAGTTTTTGGGTTCAATGACTAAAGCTGCTGTAAACTTTTGTGTACAAATCTTTGCTTGGACTTATGTTTTCATTTCTTTGAGTAAGTACTGAAGGTGCCACTCATGGTTCATATGGAAAGGTTATGCTGGACTTTATTAAGAACTTCCTAAGTGTTTAGTGTGGCGGAACCATTTTACATCCACTAGTTCCACATTCTAGGCAACATTTGATATTGACAATCTTTTAAATGTTGGTCCTTTTATGGTTGTTAAGTGGTAGTCACTGTATTTTAAATTTGTATTTCCCTGGGGATTAATGATGTTGAGCATCTTTTCATATATTTTCTTTTGTGAATTCTTATTCCTATTTTTAATATTTTTGCCTATTTTTAAATATTTTTGTATTCTTCTTGATACATAAGACTTCTTTAAATATTCTGGATACAAGCTCCTTTTCAGAAATATGTATTGCAAATATTTTCTCTTAGTGTCATGTCTTTTAGGTTTCCTAAGAATGTCTTTCAAAGGAGAATATTCAATATCATAAAGGTCAATTTGTTAATTGTTTCTTTATGTTAATGATTTTTTTGAACTCTAATAAATATTTGTCTTCCCCAAGGTCATGACAATTTTTCTTCTAGAAATTTTATTTGTTTAGGTCTAAATTCATTTTAGGTGAATTTTTTTTGTGGTGCAAGGTAAGATTTGAGTATTTGGTTGTTTTTTTCTCTTTCCTATATTGATATTCAGTTCTCCCATCACTATTTTTGGAAAAACACTATCTTTTCACCATTGAATTGCCTTAGCAACTTATCAAATCTCAAGTAAATATGTATTTATTGTTTAATTTATGGAATTTTTCTTTTGTTCCACTGATCTGTATCTCTCTCTTTAAGCCATTACTATATTGCCTTGGTTATTGTAGCTTTAGAGAAAATCTTGAAATCAAGTAGTGTAATACTTTCACTTTTGTTCTTCTTTAACAAAATTGTTTAGTTATACTTGATGCTTTAAATTTTCATGTAAATTTTAGAGTCAGCTTATTAATTTCTACCAAAAGAAACCCTGCTCACATTTTATTTATAATTAAGTAGAACCTAGAGTTCAATTTCGAGAGAATAAATATTTCAACAATACTGAATATTCTGATTCATCAACATGGCATTTCTGTGCAATTATTTAGCTCTTATATTTTTCTCAGCAATCTTTTATAGTTTTCATTGTGCAGGTCTTACAAAAACTTTGCTAATTTATTCATAAATATTTTATGGTTTTGGATGTTGTAAATGTTTTGTTTAATTTTGATTTCCTTTTTTTTTTTTAGGATGTAGAAATATATCTTTGTATGTTGACCTAGTATTCTGCAAACTGGCTAAACTCACTTATTAGTTTTTAATTAAAAGTATTCATTTTATTTTATTCTATTGTGTAATTTTTTAATGATTATCCTATGGAACAAACATGACCTTATTCAAAACTTACAAAAATACTTGATATAGTTTCTGTTATTATTTTCAAAAGTTTTTTGATGTACAAATAGCTGGACATATTTAATGTGTACACTTTAATTAAGTTGGATGTATGCGAACACTCATGATACTATCACCACGATCAAAGTAATGGACATATTTAATACCTACCAAGCTTCCTTGTATCCCTTTTTGGTGTAAGAGAGTAAGAAACACACATGAAAACCACACTTTTAACAAACTTTTACATGCACAATACTGTCTTTTTAAATTCTGGCCATCACTATGTGGCACAGGAGATATCTAGAACATATTCATCTAGCATAACTGAAACTTTATACCCATTGAGTAACGCCTCTGCATCCCCCTTGGCAACCCCTACTTTATTCTCTGCTTCTATGAGTTTTACTGTTTTAGATTCCGCATATAAGTGGAATCATGCAGTGTTTATCCTGTCACTGGCCTGTGGCATGAGACGTGTTGGTGAGGTTGTGGAGAAATTGGAATCCTTGTACACTGTTGGTGGAATGTAAAATGGTCCAGAATCTGTGGAAAACAATATGGAGTTTTCTCAAATATTTTTAAATAATCCAGCAATCCCACTTTGGGTATATATCCAAAATAATTGAAACCAAGATCTTGAAAAGATACTTGCACTCTTCTGTTCATTCTAGCACTGTTCACTATAGTTAAAATGTGGAAACAACCCAAGTATCCATCAACATATAAGTGGATAAAGAAAATGTGGTATATACATACAATGGAATATTATTTGGTGCTAAGAGAAGAAAATTCTGCCATTTACAATACCATTTATTAGTTCTTGAATGACATTTTTAGCCTTAAATCAAACTATAAGGTTTTATTTTCTCTCTCTTTCTAAAAACAAATCTAGCAAGGGATTTATCAATTTTATTGGTCTTTTACAAAGTTTCATTGATTTTTCTCCATCCTTTGTCTATTTTCTATTGTATTTATTTCTTCTTATATCTTTGATATTTTCTAAGTTTTATTTCCTATGTGGTCAATTTGCTCTTCCGTTTTAGTTTATTCATGTGAAAATTTAGATCATTGGCTTGATACCCTTCTTTTCTAATCTAAGCATTTAAAATTAAAATGACATTTTTTCTATATGCATTGCTTTAGCATCATCCTACACATTTTGATATATTTTGTTTTCCTTTTTGTTCAGTACAAAATATTTTTTTGTAATTTCTTCTTTGAACCATGAGTTATTTAAACTTGTGTTTTAAAATTTCCAGGTTCTAGGGGTTTTCTATATATTTTTTCTGTTACCAACTTTTAATTTCAATCTGGTCAGAAAATATGCTATTATGATTGTAATCAGTTTAAATTTATTGAGGCTTATTTTATGGTCTCTATGAATGTTTCATAGGTTCTTGGAAGTAATGTGTATTCTGATTATGTAAAGTGGGGCAGTTTATCATGTCAGTTAGATCAAGTTGGTGGGCAGTGTTATTCAGGTCTTCTATACTGTTCCTGATTTTCTGTCAAGAGCGTTAAAGTCTCCAACTGCAATGTGGATATTTCCTCTTTCTGTATTGTTATATTCTGCTTCAAATATTTTGAATATTTGTTATTGGTACATACACACCTAGACCTTTTTGGTTCTCTTAATGAGTTGACTCTTCAGTTTTTACGCATTATTCATTTTTATCCTCATAAGATCCCTTGGTTGAAGTCTACTCTTTCTCATATTTACAGAACCCTTCCATCTTTCTGTCTTTCATATATATGTATATATATATATGATTTCAGAGATAGGAAGGAAGAGAGAGAGAGATAGAAACATCAATGATGAGAGAGTCATTGATCGGCTGCCTCCTGCACGGCCCCAGCTGGGGATCGAGCCCGCACCCCGGGCATGTGCCCTGACCAGGAATCGAACCTCGATCTCCTGGATCTAGGTCGATGCTCAATGGCTGAGCCATGCTGGCCAGGCCCCTTCCATCTTTCTTATGATTAATGTTTGCAAGGACTGTCTATTTTCCAGATTTTGCTTTTAACTTACCCATTTATTAGTACTAAAAATGGGTTTCTCATAGAGAGCAAATAGGTCTTGCTCTTTTTATTCAGTGTGTTCATTTTTCCTCTTTAATTGGGGTACTTAGATAATTTACATTTAATGTAAGTATCAAATTTGTTAGGTAGATATTAATATCTACACTATGCTATTTGTTTAAAAAGAATTTCTGTCTGTTCTTTTACCTTTTTCCCCCTACTTTATTTTGCATTAATTGAGGAAGTTTGAATTTTCTCAGTCTGTTTGATTGGTTTATTTACCATATCTCTGTTTTGTTTATAAAGAGTTGCGGTACATTTTACACTATGCATCTTTAACTTGTAACAATCTACTTTTAAATGATACTATATCACTTTACATATAAGAACAATTTTATTTTATAATTTAAGCAAATAAGTTGACATTTATATAAGAAAAGTTTAATATAAGGTGACATTCAAGTTTTGTGTGACAAGTTCAGCTTATCGGTGCTGGCCTACTTTTCATAAGTAATACACTGTTGCTATCCTGAAGATTTATGCTTTTGGTCACAAGGCTGGGATAAGACAACAATGATGTAATGACATATGCTTTTCAAGTAGCATAAGACAATTAGACAATAGGATAGGAACATGGGAGTTGTGTTTAATATAGTCATTGTACCTACAGAGCACAGCACAGGGTCAGGGGAGGTTGATCTGGAGTTCTGAAAATATACTTAATTTTAAAATGAATATATGATTTAAAGGGTGGCTTAGCATCTCCTGGACATACAACCAAGAGCTGTAGTACAGTATTAAATCATCTGGAGTGCCTTTGCCATATCTTTTGGGCAGGATCATCAGACTTATTAGAATTTTATTTAAATAATTTTATATATCTGAAAATATTTTATGAAGAGGGATGTTAAACTTGTTGGGTAAAGGGTTTTAAAATCTTTTTATATAAAACTATCAAATATACTCCTTTGAACTTATTTATTCTCCTAGGATGCTGAAGGCATCATAAGCTTGAGCAATTTTTAGTAGACATGATAAGTCACAGTGGAAAGAGAGGAGGGAGGGAGTGCTAAGACAAGGTTTAGAGGCAGGAGAGATCCCTAAGGCAAAAAGATGAATTAGAATTTTCTAAAGAAAATTGTCTTATACTGTTTATCTATCTATCTTTTTATCCAAAATGTCATTTATAATAATTGCTATTTTTGATACAGTTTTGTGAAGCCGGTTTTGTTCTGTTTGATTGCTTGTTTTTAAATTTAATGTTAAACATCATACCCTTTTTGGGAAGGCAAGTGAGCAAAACACATTTCCAAGCCATGTTTAGGTTAAGTTTCACAAATTATAAATGAAAATATTAGTTCCGAGAGTTATGATCATCACTTATTTCCACTGTTAGGAGAAGAAAGGTGACGTGTTTATTACATGACATATCTAAGTAACTTCTTGTTATATTCAGTTATTCATTGTTACAGAAGTCAAAACATCTATTCTCCCCTAGATTCTTAAAGATAGGTCCTTATCAAATTCTTATTTTTTATTAAATACATGGCTTTAATAAATGCCATTATATATTTTTTAGTTCTAAAGTGGAATTATCATAAGAATAAGTATTTTTAATATTCTAAGAAATAAATTTGACCCTTAATTTTTTTTTTTTCCAAAGTCTCATTGATGAGTTTATTCAATATAGTTTCATTAGAGTTTTTATTTGGTCCAAGGAGTTATTTTGATGAAAGAGATAAGTCACATAGAAATTTCTTCCCTCTCTATGACTGTAAGCTGGTAGTGACCCTTCATAACTCTGAGTCCCAGTGAATCAACACATGTGTTGTAGGTCAGCTTCTTATGGAACTTCATCCAAGCATATTAATTTTATTTGACATATGTAGCAAAAATTTAAATCTCTTATCGTTTGATTTTCATATCCTATAATTTACTAAATCATTTAATTTATTCAGGACCAATAATGAACAAGGTCTCAAGGAGGTGAAAGAATGGAAGAACCATGGTTTCTGCCCACTTGATGCTTAATTTGAACAGGGGAGCTGCTGCAGGCTGAATGTTTGTTCCCCTCTCAAATCTATAAATTGAAATCCTAATCCCCAATATGATGATATTTAGATATGGGACTTTGGGGATAAAATTAGATCATTGGGGTAAAGCCCTTTTAATGAGATTAGGGCCCTTTTAAGAAAAGACACAGGAGAGCAAGAGACATATGGGGACATTCTCTCCCTCTCTCTCTCTCTCTCTCTCTGTCTCTCTCTCTCTCCCTTTCCCTCCTCCTCCCTTCCCTTCCTCCCTTCCTCCCTCCCTCCCTCCTTCTCTCTCCAATATGAGGATATAATAAGAAGGTGGCCACCTACAAGTTGGAAAGTGAGCTCTCACCAAACACCAGATCTGCCAGCACCTTGATCTTGGACTTGCCAGCCTCCAAAACTGTGAGAAATAAGTGTTTATTATTGAAGCCACCTAGTCTGTGGTATTTATTATAGCAGCCATAACTGATCAAGACAGGAGTTAAGACATAAATGTGGAGAATGCAGTGGTTTTTGTAAGAGATTTGCCAGGAAAGAGAACTTTAGCTATAGTAGCTTGAGCAGAATCCTAATAAAGGGCAGGGTTTTGGTGGACTCCTGGCCTGGAAAGACAGTTTATGAGTTATGGCATTATGATTACAAGCATGTTGTTAGAAATACAGATCATATTCTAGAAATAGCCAGTTGTTTTGTTTTTCTTTGGTGGTATTAGGTGTCTGAAGTAGAAAAGTAGGGGATAAAGCTGAAAAGCTATATTCAGCAAATATTGGTTTCAGAAGGTGGCCACAAGACTATGCAATCTAAGCTGCATTTATAAATGAGGACAGTGAGGGACACAATTGTTTGATAGTCAGTGCATAGCTCAGATTTTCTTGAATTTTATTTCGCCTCTGAAGAGTTTGGTGTCTAGGGGGTCGTACTCCAGGGAGCCCTAATCACTTTGTCATGTGTTCACCTTTGATTTTGTAAAAAATGGTCATCACTGAAGGTTTTCGAGGCGGGAAGTAACATGATCAGAGTCACGCTGAGGAAGATTCCTCTGACAGCCCTCTGGAACACGGATTAGAGTGTAGAGAGCTTGAGGAAAGGACATTAGTTATGAGTTAATTTAATAGCCCAGAAGAGAAATGAGAGTCTATGCTATAATAATGACAATAGGAGTAAGAAAGGGGAGATGGGAATATTCACACACACATATATATACCAAACTTTGCTTAGTACTATTGATTGAATGTGTGTGTCCCGCTAAAATGTATATGTTGGAACCCAAATCCCTAATGGAATGGTATTTGGGGGTGAGGCCTTTCTGTCCACTATGTGAGGCTACAGGAAGAAGGCTCCTGTCTACAAACCAGGAGTGAACCCTCACAGGACACTGAGTTTGCATGCCCCTTGATCAGTCTCCACAGCTGTAAGAAATAAATGTTTGTTGTTTAAGGCACCCAATATATGGTAATTCATTACAGCAACCCAAGCTGACTAAGACACTTAGGGTAGAAGTGGCTGGATTAATTGCCTGAATGTGGGATACCAGAGTGAAGGGCCTGTGGACAACAACTTGGAAATTTGGAGTCATGGTGATCTAGAGTAAGGCAGCATTATTAACAGAAATAGGCCAATCCATCTCTCTCTCTCTTCCTCTCTCTCTCTCTCTCTCTCTCTCTCACACACACACACAAAAAAAACACTCTTAAAAGCTGTATTTCTACTATGGGAAAATCATCTTTTAAAGAGCTGGACCAGCTCGACAGGCTAGAAACTGGGACATGGAAATAATTCCTCTGGATCCATCACCCAAGAGGGCCAGCTGTGTGGACAAGATATATCAGAGGACAAGTCAGGCACTCAGAGGAGGAGGTATAGCGCATAGCAAAATGAATGAATAAAAAAGAGCCTAGGCTATGTTCAAATGCGCCAGATTATAATTATTTTTAAAATTAGAGCTGAAAGAGACCTTGTTATCCAACCTAATATTTTCTAAATTTGGAAGCAATACAAATATACAATTATATATGTATTAATATGACTGAGTTTGACTGGTTGGTCTATATTGTGGATGAAAAAAACCTTGCTCTAGAACCCATGTATCCTGACTCTCAGCACAGACCTTTTTTTTCTTCATTGCTTTAAGGATTTTGAGTAGAAACACACCAAAGGCAAAATCACAAAGAAAAATAATATAAAAAATTTAAAAACACACGAAAGGTCTAGGATAGGGGTGAAAATTTGTGTTAGCTAATTGTGAGCCAATTTCTCAAGCTCCACTGTGAAACACACGATCCTCCTCTTCTTTGGTTCAAGCAACTGCTTTCAATTCACTGATTCTAGCAGCCTCTGGTTGTTTTGGATAAACTTCCCATTCTCTTAATTGAAAGGGGTGCAAGTGAGGCATGAGTGTGTCAGACGGCTTCTGTTGTCCATTCTTCCTACCTAGGGGAATGAAACCTGAGAAAGGCTGGCTTTGCTGTAAGGGATTCCAACTTCCAGTTACATCATCTTGGGCAGGCCACCTGACACCCCTGCCCTATTTTCTTCAATAATAGCAAGACCAAATTATGGGGCTGTTGTAAGACTAAAGGAAGTAATATACAGAAAGTACTCAGAGGAGTACATGGCATGTAAGTGTTCATTATTTTTCTCAAAGTCAGCAAATTGTTCTGATTTGAGCAAAGCAATGCTCTCCCCTCATAGTGAACAGTGGGTTATTTGTTACAGCTTTATGTATCCTAAGGCTTCTCCGTGACACCTTTTTACCCCTTGGATACCCACTGTTCTGTCATTTTCTTTCTCATGGCCAAGACTATTTGATAGAAAACAGGTGCAAACAAGAGGGGGTAAAGTTGTATTTGTCATGATTATTTATGCCCCTTTTCGAAGCTTTGTAAATGGGTGAGGAAGCAGGATAAACTGAATATATAGCAAACGAATATTGTTGCATTGGTGTAATTGTTGGTGTCTGGTGGTTGATATAATTAAGACACATTTTTGAAATGTTCTTTCTTTTTTCTTTACTTTTGAGCCCACAAAATCTAGACCTGGGAGCACATTCGCTCTTGGAAATTCTAAGGAGACTTGAATGCCTGATGTAATTATAAAATGGACTGGAGAGCTAGACATGTTCTGTGACTCATAGGCCTTACTCCATGCTGAATCAGAACTAATGTTTCTTTGTGACATTCTAAGGGTTTATTTATTTAATACCTATTTAATGAGGATATGCCAAGATGTAAAAATGAATGAATGGCGCCTCCATTGAAGAAAGTTGCAACGGTCTCCATTCACTGTATGCAATGTTATATATCCACTTAAGCCTGAATATGATTTACATCTAATTCATTATTACCAAGGCAAAGCCTAGTAAGCAGGAGAAGGTGGTTTCATGGTAGATTAATTGTATAGGGAAGGTAAACTAGTAAGTTATGTCTTTTTCCCTGTGTTCTTCGGGAAGAACTGGGGGAGATTAATTGACAGATTAAAGTCCTAGGGGTATCTTGACCACAGCTAAGAAAAGTGACCTGTGACAGGAAATAATTGAAAATGATCGCAAAAAACATAAAATTCAGAAAAGTGACATTTCTGGTCCTGGGTTAGGACTATAGAGGAGGGCAGAACCAGGTGGATTATGCTTTTCACTTCTCAAAAACCAGTGTTTTGATGGAGTTAATTATTCTGGAGAGAAAAAATGATGGTATGTGAGAAAATCAAACTGTACAGATAAACACTTTTTTTTTTTTTTTTAATAGGGGAAGTTATTTACCAACAATTGTACCTTTTGGAGGTAGAATTAGGCAGAACTAGGATTTTCTATTTATTTTGGCCTTGGGCAGCTGAGCAGCAGTTTATCTACTGGTAACACACACACACACACACACACACAAACGGCATCCCTATCTCAAAAAGAGATGTGTTTAAAACAGTATCTGTGCTTCTTTATCTTTCGTCCTTCTTAGCACATCTTCTTCTACTTTCCCTCCCTCCCTTCCCTCCCTCCCTTCCTATCTTCCTTTCTTTCTTCCTTCCTTTTTCATACTCAGGTTGGAAACTACTCCTTTTAAACTGAAAAAGCACTGCTGTAATCATTCTGCATGCATCCGCTCAGTTCACTGCATTCAGACCGTCTGCTGCCCTCTTGTGGCCATATAATCCACTTACTAATGCCCCGGCTCTAAGCCCTTAATGGTTTTTGTCAGTTGAAAGGGTTTTTTAAGTCAGATGAAGCTGACATCTCAAACTATAACTGACCTATGTTTTACCGCCTTATATTTTTCAACCATTGTCTTCTAATGCTATTTGGTTCTAAAATGTGTAAAACATTATATAGTGTTAGTGATCAGTCTAAAGACAACATGCCTTAATGCGTCGTGGAGTGATTAGGTCTTCTGAGGGAATTTGAAGTAATGTCTTTCACTTTCTCATGTGGAGTCATGGCTAAGCCATTTTATATTAAACCCTTTTATACTAGATAATGTACAAATATAGAAATAAACGTCACTTACCACATAGTAAAAGTTGTAAAATTAAGAAAGACAGGAAGATCACTTTTAGATCAGAGTGATTTGATTAAAACAGATCTTCATATAATACTTATAATAATAATGGCAAAAAGAAATTGTTTCTGGTAGAATTATTAATTATAACTTTTTAATAGGTTTGGAAATTTGGTTTTCTAAGAGATTCTAAATTTCAATACCAAGTAACACATGAACCAATACATTCATCTCTAAAATCATTACACTGCATTTATAGCCTTCTCTTTTATATCAAGATTCCAATGTTCTTTTTGCTCAAAAGAATAAAGCTAAAGCTAAAGCAAAGATAAAGAATCCTTTTATTAAATCGGACGTGCATGTTTCTGATATTCCTCATTGCTCTGCCTTTTATTTTCAGTTTCTCATTACCATTTTAAATTAGGAGCAGAGATATTTAACTTATTCAATATAACCCTTTAATGAAAACTAAAGAGCTAATTTTGAGGAGCACCATATACTCAGCTACTCTGAATGCTCAGCAAAACTGACAATTCCATTTAAGGGGAACATTTTTTGTCTTTATTTGGGCTGTTGTTTAAAGACTATATTAGGTAATTCAAATGTTTCTATTAAAACGAATCCTAATTAAAATATTCACAAAAATGAAGAGAAAGGAAAGAGAGATTAAATGTCCAGGTCTGGTGCTACCTCAGTGTTGATGCTGGAGACATTGTCACTCCAAGAGGCAGGGCAAGGTCGTGTTTAGGGCCCAGCAAACAAGAACGCTAAATCTTTTTGAAGTGATTTTTATATATGGTTGAAAAAAATCAAAGTCTTTATGAGAAAAATCAGAAACATTGCAATTCCCAACACTTTAGTACTGGTCAGTTTGAGTGTGTGGAGGGGCATCTTCTTTACATTATTTAGGGCTTCTAAAGGCCTTAAACTAGCCCTTAGCATAATCGCAGCATATGATTAAACCGAGTCTTTGGAGACAGATAATACAGGATAATGACTGAATAAGCAGACGATGGGCTGTTGCAAATATTTCTAAGCTAATGGCTGTGGTGGTTACTGAAGCATGAATCACTGGTTGTTGATCACGGCATCCAGCTCTTCAGGAAAAATAAATGCCCTTTCACTTTGGGCCTTACTGTGCATATCTCTGGAATGGGAAAGATAACTGTGGTAGTATCTGAAAGTGTGATTTATTTTTATGTATCTGCATAAACTTAAAGACTTCTCTTCTTTAGAACTGAGTACAAAGGGACGACATCTCTCATCTGGATTAAAGTTATGTTACTATTCGATTACCATTTGAAGCTCTCCTATGACCTCTATTCTTTACCATGAGAGCATACGTTAGCCAGAACCAAAGGGGGTTGTCTTAGGCTGTTTTAGAGAAAGACTAACCCTCTTAATTACATACTTCAAGCACACAGAATTCTTCTTTATTAAATAAATAGACATGAAGGCTAGCTTTATGTGTGCAAAAACTAAGTTTTTCCAATCTGAAAGATGATTGGTGTGTGTACAGTATATAAAATCTGCTTTAAGCATAAGATATCTATTTTTTCAAGGTCATGTTAGTTTATTACATTAGCATTCAGTTTCACTAACTGAATCTAAATCCAACCCAAAACTAAAAGAATATATTTTTCTTTGCAAAGTATTTGTCTTGAAGAAACAAGTCAACAAAAAGACACTAAGTAGGGAAAATTCAGGCCTGCAAACTCCATTCTCCCCTCAGTAAACACCCCCAGTTCAAATATGCACATGATACCAAAGAGTCAAGCTTTGCATCTGTAAAATGAGCTATAGATATTTTTCTTCCACTACAAAGAAAATATTATTTCTAACCTCCTTTCCCCAGGGGTTCACAGGACAAGAAAACAAGCAATTAAAAACAATCACATGTGTAAAGTAGTATGTTATATGAGTTGTCACAGGTTAAGCAAGAAACTAAATCACTGTAAGTTGGAATGTGGTTGCATTATAAAATTAGACCTTCCTCATTGTGTTGCTCACTTTTCCAATTTGTGAAATAATAAAAATGCTTGACCCTCATTACAAATTTACTGCTATTTGGAAATAAAAATTTAAATTATGAATTATGAAATCCCTCAAAGACAAATATTTTAAAATTTCAACATTGGGGGCACTTTATGCAGCAAATTAGAAAGAGTATCTCAAAGGCAAGATTTTTAAAAAGCAATTAATTTGGAATAATTAGAAATATATAACAGTAGAAATATTCCATACATTTTTCAATATGCATTGGAAATTAGTCATTAGATTTTTTATTAAGCATTGATATTCTTTTATATGTTTGATTGATGTTATTTTCTATGAAAGAACCATGCTTTGTTATCCAAAAGGTTTAGCTGTAACTGTGCCATTCTAAGAAAACAAACAAGATCATGGCTCTGTATCCTTCCCACCCCTTTCCTCCCTCCCTCCCTTCTTCCTTTTTTTCCTGCCTCCTTCCCTCCTTTTCAACCTTCTTTCCTTCTCTCATCCTCTCTCTCTCCTTTTTTTTCCTTTTATTTTTCCATCTCATGAAATGCCCATGTGCACAAGCATGATGGATGCCTCGTCCTGGGAATAAACCGGCAGCGTTGATCTACAGCTGTATGCAGACCACATGTTTCTCCTAAAGCTGCAAGGCACACATTTAAACTCAGATCTCAGAGACTGCAGCTCCTAGATTGCAGTACAAATTGGTATGACCAACCAGGCCCAGCAACCATCGATCTTCATTCTTTCTGCCACCCTGCAAACCGAAACCTTTTGTAGTGAGAGGTAACTAAAATTCTAAAGTCGACTTGCAATAAAGGGAAGCAGCGACTTTAAGATTGGACTGAAATATCTGACAGCTCTCTGAAACAAAGCAAAAACAAAATGTACCCAGGTTTCATTTAGGCCGTATTTTGTTTCTTTTCTCGTTAAATAAGCACTGGCATATAACTCATTAGACACCTTGTGGGCAGCCACACAAAGAAGTGGGCAGTTCAATTTAGAGTAAGTGGGAGGCGTATCATTCAGTATTTATGCTTCTGGGTAAATCAGGCTCCAGCGTATGAGATTTTTGCCATATACTTCAAGTATTCTTGTTTCTCTAGCTGCTGGTTCAAATTTGAATTTAAACAGGCACATAAACCATGCATGGAGAGAAAAACCACACCAAAGTTTTTTCTATAACAATTTTCATTAATAATGAAACCTTGTTTGAGGCAGTAAACAGAGAACTTGTTTCCCTGATTCATTCCTTCAGTTTTGCTGTGGATAGGAAAACTGTGTTCAGGAGGATGACACCAGAAGGTCATCTGTTTGTACCATTCCCAGGTAGTTCTAAAATATTTTTACTTACCCTTGGAGACATTAATGGTTGCTCAGGGAATGCATTTTTAAGAGAGAGGACTTCAGCAGATTTTCTCAGTTTAGTATCTCATCATTTCTGCCCTGCCCGTGGCTTTTCGTAACACAGACAATATGTCCAAGCCAAATGATCACATGTCTCCAAGAGAAAATTGACCTAAATCTGTTAAATGGACAGACAGGGGATTAGAGATTGTGGATTTTCCTTCTACCAGGAAAAACAAACAAACAAAAACTGCAGTGTTTCTTAGTTGAGAATCATCTCTTCCCCCCTGAAGACAATTAGAATATTGTGGAATGTGATTTCTACAGTTATCAATATGAGGTTCATCACTAAGCATCAACAAGCAAAATAAAACAGCAACATACTGTTATTTTCCAACCAAACTGTGGAAGATTTATAAATGAATGACTGACTTACTCAGTGCTAGTACTGGTATGATGGTACTAGTGTTGCCCCTAGCAGTAGACTATTGGCAAAAAGCGGTAGAGGCTGTTCTCCTGTCTAAATGCACACCTCTGGCCATGTCACCTTGCAACTCCTCTCATTAAGAGATGAAGTATAATTGCCCTCCCCTTGAATGCAGGCTGACCTTGTGACTTGCTTTGACCAAGAGAAGGTGGTGAAAGTGACGTTTGTGTCAAACATAAACCATATTTTTATGTCTTCATAGGAAATCCTGGAAGGCTTTCTTTCTCTTCTTCTGCCCTTGGCATAGTAGAGAACCACCTGTCACTGTTTCTTCACATCACTAGTCACTCCTTTACTGAGGAATGAAGTCTGTTATTAAACCAATTCTCATCCTTTTGGTCTTGTTAAGAATATTGGTTTCTCCTTTCAGAGACACTGATTTCTACTGCTTAATTCTATGTATGGCTTACTTTCAAAATAAACATTTTGGCTAAACTTTGTAATTTGTGTAGGGTGAGACTAGGATGGCATAAGATAAGTGAGGTACTTGTCTCAGGTGAAAATTTAAGAGGGATCCCAAACCACGTTTACCAAGAAAAATAACTTAATGCAGTTTTTTCCCTGTTAAGGTTTTATTTATTTATTTTTATTTATTTTTAATTTATTAATGCAATATTTTTTTAAATTAAAATTAATTCAGAAATTTATGATAAACAAAATGTGAACATTTTAAATAAAGACAGGATGAGTATGAGACCACATAGCATAGGCTTTGGGCTCAGTATATCTAAATTCCATGTCTTGATTTTGCCACTTTTACTTTTTAAAGCCTTTTTAATTCTTCTCTCCGCCTATTAGTTTCCTCACATGTATAAGGACTACTGTTTTCATTGCGTCATTTAAAAGATTAAATAAGATGTACAGTCCAAGTGTTCAGCCTGTTCTTACTACTGTTCAGAAGTGTGATTGATTTATTCCTCTTTTTCGGTAGGTATGTCTTTTTCCCTCTTGGGATTTATTCTTCACTAAAGGAATGTTTTTTTGAGCACCTATCAATGTTCTTGAGATTGCTCTTAGAAAAGTTTTTGGAATTATAACTGTAATGGTAATAAATAAAACAGGCATGGGCCTTGATATCAAGGAGCATTCATTTCCATGGGAATGATAGGCATTCATCAAATAATCACAAACCCACATTTAAAACCACAGCTGTGGTAAGTATATAATAGAGGGATTATACTTAAGTAGTGTTTTCCTGTGTACCCTTCTAAGATACGTACACTAATAATCAAGTGAAATGGAGGAAAAAGAGCACTCCTTGATAAAGAATTCCTTTACAAATGGTTGGATAAAGAATGTTTGAAGACATTGGGACAGGTCAGCAATGTCAATTGCTCCATTGGATTTGGTGGCATAGAGTTCATTGGTCACGTTTTAGTGAGTTATGACTCTAGGTTTGACTTAAATAAAGAGAAGGAGATGACAAATGGACCCATGAAGTAGCATTACTTATATTTTAGAGAACATTTTTTCCCCAAGGTGCTAGATAGAAATAGAGTAGGAAACAGAAAGACTGGTTTTGTTGTTGTTGTTTGCTGAAGAAAGAGACTTGATAATGTTTAAAAATCACAGCAGGAAGTTTTCATTCCAGAGGGAGGGGTTAAATACACAGAGCAGAAAAATAATAAATTCAGTCGAGTACCTATGTAGATAGAAGAGAGGGGGGTTCCAATTATCATCTTTAGATGGGTGGAGAGGTAGTAAATCCTTCATTATGACACAGAGAAGGATAGGATAGGTGTAAATACAGGTGATTTGTGTGTTGGGTAATGTCAAGACAGAACACATTTCCATAATAAAATCAGGAGCCCTTCCCTCACTATCGCCGTCCTGTGATTGTGTGGAGAGTGAGCTCAGCCTTACCCACCAGTACCAGTGCGGGACCTTCTGGATACTGTTCTGCTAAGTGACTAGGGGCTTCCTTTGTTCTTAGCGCTGTCCTGTGGGAAACTGGGAAAAAGACTCCCCATGAAGTAGTCATGGTGGCAAAGGGAAGTTCCTGGCATTTGTAACTGTATTGGTTTTCTATTGCTGCTGTAGTAATTTACTACAAATTCAGTCGCTTAAGACAAATTCATTATCATATTGTTCTATAGATCAGAAGGCTAACACCGATTGCGTCTCTTTCTGGAGGCTCTAGGGAAGAATCCATTTCTCTGCCTTTTACAGCTCCTGCAGGCTGTCTGCTCTGCTTGCCTTGTAGTTCCCTGTCTCTCTCTTCAAAAACCAGCAAAATTGACCTGGGTTCTTTTAACACTTCCATATCCCTGGTACTTCTACTAATTGTCTCATCTACTTTTAAGGATTCTTTTGATTACTTTGGTCTCACTTGAGTAATTCCAGATAATATTTCTGTATTAAGGTCAGCCGATTAGTAACTGTAACCATTTCTGCAACCTGAATTCTCCTTTTCCATGTAACATACTTATTCATAGGTTTGGGAATTAATATTTGAAAATCTTTTGGGGGCTGAGGATAGTAGTCTACCTACCACAGTAACATAATGGTAGATTGTCTGAGACTTTGGGCTCAAATTGTGCAATGTTTCCTTAGTGAAGCTCTTAACACAGGTGCTAAGAAGACGGGATGATCCCTACCCCAAATTCTGATCCAGTATTTATGAGCATTTAAATGACAACAATCGCAGGCTCCCTTTGAGTCACTTATCTAGCACTTCTCAATCTACTCTTTTAACCTGAGATCCTAGTCTTCCACTCCACTACTTCCAGAACTTCCAGCTTTTCTATTTTACTCCAGAACTCTTTGCTTTCTCTGGCAATCTCCACAGATTACAAATCAGACTAAATGGTACTTAAATGAATTTTTTGAAAATGTGTTCTTCTTGCTTGAAACCCAGAATGTCTCAGTCTTTTGAAAGCCTAAGATTTGGGTGTCCAGAACTTGGAAAGGAATAAATAAGGGTAAAACATTAGCATTCTGATTATAGCCTGGGGAATTCATCATTTCTTATCTCCATACCTGGAATAAGTTAAATAGAATGTGTTGAATAACTTCCTCTGAAATAGCAAAAACAAAAACAAAACACCAAATGTAATCTGATCAGTGTTAAGGGTCTTTCTTCTCTTTTTGACATATACAGAGGTGGGCAAAAGTAGGTTTAGAGTTGTTTGTATGGAAAATAATACAATAATTAATAAATAACACAAAAATTAACTGTATTTTACGTACTTACAACTGTGAATCTACTTTTGCCCATGGCTGTATATGTAATACAAAGTATTTTGGGGGAAAGATTATAGACACCAGGAGACTACTCACAATCATATTAAGGCTGAAATGACTTTTTTTAAAATGCCAAAGACTAATTATAAGTAATTGAGGCAATGCTGTGCTCTAAACCTAACAATTCTCATATAGGAAACAGAAACATTGGCAAATACTTCCACCTCTTGTGGAGTGTTAGACTAAATTATCCTTAGAAATCATTGACACATTACATTGAGGGAGAAGAGACATTTGCTCATATACCTATTAAGCCACAGGCCTTGGAGTAATGTTCCTTACATCCTGTGAAGCAGGACAGAGGTTTGGTATGCATGACTTTTAAATTAAAGAGATTCTTTAAAGGGAGAGAATATGTAATGGAAAGCAGTTAGAGTTGAGAACAGGCCATAAAGATGAGTTGCTGGCTTCTGGAAGCAACATCTGGAGACTGTCTGTGCTCAAGATTTGTGTATGCTTCCGTTTTGAGTTTGAGAAGCAAACATAGCCAACAGATATCTGTGGTCAAATTGCCATCCAGGGCCAAAAGGCAAGGCTCATTTATAGCTCTAATATAGTGAAACATTAATTTCTAATATCTAAGAAATAATTTACTCAAAAAAATTCTTTTTTAGGTTTCTAGTCTGATTATGACTTTGAGTCGGGAACCTAAGAGGTACAAAAAAGACTGAAATGTGTCTTTGAAAGTTAAGAACCAGGGAGGGTAAATTTGGAGATTTGGATGAATTTCAGAGAGGAGGCAGGGCCGGGGGGGGGGGGGCAGAGATTAATCAAAGGACATATATGCATGGCCTATGGACACAGACAATAGTGCGGAGAAGGCCTGAGGGGGCCCTGGGTGGATGCTGGGTAGAAGGGATCAAAGGGGGGAAAGGGGGTCATCTGTAATACTTTCAACAATAAAGATAAATTTTAAAAAAACAGACAAACAAACAAACACTATCATTGTAATGGGATGAATCTTAATGAATTTCAAAAGATGAGGAGACATTTGTCAGGGTGGGTCAATAGGGATGGAGTACCTTTTGCTGTAAATCACAGATGGAAAGTAATATCTCAAAACTTTTTAAAAATTGTCATTAAAGGTTAACCAATACATTTATCTGTTGATTAGAGTCTTAGGATTGTAGGTGCCACTCAGTTAGTTTAGGATTGTAAGAGCAGGCAATACTGTGGAGAAGATAATGAGGTCAGCCTTTAGTGTGATACCTGTGACAGGCCCTTGTTTGGGCACTCAGAAGTTCAGAACGCAGGACGGGCCTACACCTTTACATCCGGGTCACGCCAATTTATAGGAGGAAGCTGACACTCCAAGAGTGACTGATCATAAAGTTTTCTGAGGTTCTAATTAATCATTGAGCAGATTAATAGCAGATTTGTCTATGTGATCAGTAGTGTTATATGGACTAGAAAAAACGAAGAATATTGTTTTTTATTTTTTCCTTTCCTTCTTTTTTCCCCCTCTTTGTTCCAGTTCAACAAGAACCAAAATTGTCTTTCATCATCCAAGGGCAGAATTAAGATTTTTTTTTTCCTTTGGGACCTGCCCTCCTAACTTCACACTTCTGCTTCATGCTGATAACTGTCTTCTCTCCCCTCCTTTCTTCCTTGATGCCTCAGTGTACATGACTGGACTCTGGCCTGGTCCTCTCATGGTCTTGCTGAGTTGCCCCGCTTTACCTACACATCGACACCGTCCTGAAAGTGCAGTTCCTACCCTCACTCATTTCTGTAGGAATAGCCTGTATCACCTTTGGAATGACCTTTGCCAGTAATACGTTTATGACCTCACTTCCTCTGATTAATAAATTGATGCCCAATGGGATAAATATTAAAAAGCTATGGTAATACGGTACTATACTAGGGTAAAAGATATTTCTTAGATTAGCAAAAGAAGGGATATTTTAACAATGACTTTCTGGAAGTAGTGTCTTTACTTTTCTGATCTAACTTATCTTTAACACTAAATATCAGTGAACTTCAGAAAATGTGTGAGAGGCCATGTTCTGTCCATGGAGGCAGAGAATTTCAGCCCAATTTGATATCTAGTTGAGTTTTAAGATTTTTTCCTTTGATTAAGCTGGGGTTAGTGAGTGTGCTAGATCTGCTTGCAATACTCAACAACTTGGAACCTACAACATAACAATGGCAATGGAATGAAAGCTTGCTAGATTGAGAAGGACAATTCAGGGGATGAATCTTCCGGCTAAAGTCAAGATTGTCAGAGAATGTAGAAGCAGTATCGTCAAGCAGTCCAGAGGGCTTACAGCAGGGTAAGCATGTAACACACATTAGTGTCTAATAAAACGTAGACACCTCTTATGGTAATAAAAGAGCTTGATGCTGGTGAGAATCAGCCAGATAAGGGTGCTAAAGTATATGAACTCTCTTGCACACTATGTTCCTTCTGTACCCTGTATTATTTTAATTTTGAATTTGTCTTGCCCTGGGTTATAGGTTGCATTGTAAGTGCTTCAAAACCTTTTCTTCATTGGAATATCATTTTTTTTTGCTACCATAAAGAGTTTATTTCACTATTTATCTTAAGAGACAAATAAATACAGTTAATTTTTTTAAAAATTATCTTTATTGTTAAACGTATTACAGATGTCCCCCTTTCTCCCCCATTGATCCCCTCCCCCTATTCCCGCCCCCTCCCCAGGCCTCCACCCCACTATCGTCTGTGTCCATGGGCTATGCATTTATGCATGTAAGTTCTTTGGTTAACCTCTGTCTCCCCTCTCCCTCTAGTATCTTTACCTCACATTCTGAGATACTCTTTCCAAAGGCACAGCAGTGGTGCCTTGTTTGGTGTTTATTCTGCAGCATTTGGCCCAGGACCTTGCATATAGATTGCGGCCAATAACTTATGGCGGCTGGATGATTTAAGTAGTTTCTTTTTGTAAAGTACTAAAATGTCTTACAAAACACACTCCAAGTAGTGATGTAGATGTGAGGGAATTAGTTTGGCAATAGCCAAAGCCTGTCATAGTAATATTATGTGCTTTTAAAAAAAAAGTGATGCTGTTGAATTTAGAATAAATTAGGAAAAATAATTCACCTTTATGATGGATTAAGACAGTCCTACTAATGAGACATGCAAATGTTGATGAATATGTTCTAAGATATGATTGGGCTAGGTACTAGAGATGGTCCATAAATCCATTTTGAGCCAGGGAAAATAACCTTAAAAGTTCAGCACACATAAGCATATTTGTTGCTAAAAAGGATTAGTTCTGTGATGATGATTAATATAGTTAATGATTTGATTCTAGGTTTGGTGCTTTGTCCTCATTATCCTGTGACTAGCCAATGTATTTCATAAGATATATATATTTGTCCCAAACAATCGTGCAGCAACGTGATATCAAAAGTGGAAATGTGGGGCCAGAGTTAAAAAATAAAGAAGACTCTCCCAAATCAAATGACCTAGAGGCTAGTTTCCCCTCTGTTACCAAGTACTGTGAGCTTTTAGGCAAATCATCTTAGGTCTGTGGGGTTTCAGATCTCACATCTCTAATTTAAAATTTTGAAAATATATTTTTGAGCTCCAAATTTATTCTAAGCATTTTTTTGAGGCAGGTAAGGATTCAATTTGAAATATTTTAGCCCTAAAAGTCTATTTCCATATCTAGACTTTATGTTTTACTACCTGTAACTGTGGTTTATAATATTCTAACCTGCTAAAGCTGTGTTTCAAACAAATGCGACATAGAGTCACAATATATAAACCAGGTGAAAGCAGTGAGACGGGCGCAGGATTTCCCCTTCATCTGTTTGACAGTCCCTCCAAACTTCCCCCTAAACTGCTCCTGGAGATCTCTATGATGCAGTCAATTATAATTTCATATGAACTTGACTGGCCTAGACTACACTCAGTAATATTAGTTTAACAGAGAAAAAAGAGAGTAAATAAAGTAAATGTAATATGTGAAAACATATTTTCCCTTGCTCTGTATCTATCAATGTTTTCATACTTTGACTACATTTATTCTCATATTTTCTTCATTTTCAAGGTAGTCCTTAATTTGGCTCTCTTTCCTGAGTTAATCGAATGTCCTGCTCCTCAGCACAGTGCTGAAATATTTACACTGCTTTTCTCTGCCTTGAGAATTCGGCACTGCTTCCTGCCACAGTGCATTTAATCCTATGAATTTGTTGTTTCACCATAGTCCACTCCATTCTATTCCTAATTCTTTTACAGGATCCAGTATAAGTTCTTCTTGACTGAATTCTTTCAACTCTATTGTTTTTATAGTCTTAGTGAATTAAGCATTAAATTGTATATTGCTTTGTCTTGCTTGCTACTATTTTATGTATAGCTCTTTTGACTTCCAAACTATTTCCTTGATGGCCATGTGTAATCAACATGAGAAAAACCCTTAATTTTTCCTACCCTTTTTTAACAAATTGTCTACATAATCAAGACCCTTTAGAATTTCCAGAGTTCACACAGTGCTCAAGCCTCCATTTTGAAGGATACTTCTTTTCAAAGGTTTTCCAGCTGACTCCAAATCATGAAGACCATGACATGACTTAAAAATACAGTATCTGCTTCAGCGCTGTTCACATTAGCTTTTGACTTAATGTCATATTCCTTACTTATTTCTGTAATATGACCTAAGCTATGGAATTCCTAAGTCTATAGGGATATTCCAGTTTCCTTCACACTTTGCACACATAATACACAATTCTAGAGAAATCTGAGTTGCTCAATCATGCTGTCAAAGGGGCATACATATGATTGAAGTTAGTGTTAACATCCCAAAGAACTAGATTTGATGGATGGGTCCTAAGAACAGGAATTTCTAGTTGATATTAGTGCTCTGAAATCAGAAAGAGAGCAGATGGGGACAATATTCATCTAAAACGTCTGGAGGAGATGGTGAAACCTTAAGAACTAGAAGCTGGCAAGGGACAGGATAATGTCTAGTTCTCTAAACACTATCAAGGTTTTAGCCCCAGAAGAAGAGCTTGTATCCAAACCAGCAATGTAGGCAGGAATCCATGTGTTTGGACCAGAAAAGGGGGGCAGGGATGTATAAGGGGTTGTGAATCTAGGGACAAAAAGAAATCCCAGACTCAGACCCAAACCTCAATGCTGAGCTTATAGTGAAATAATTTAAATCACCAAGAACAATGTCTTATTTATACAGTTTCTGCATAATAATCAGAGCTTCTTTGAGCATGTACTAAGCACTTGATGACATATGGTTGTATTTTTAGAATCTTAAATTAAACCAGCCAATATTATTTTTAATTTTTATATTTTCTATTATGTTTATCTTTTAATAGGATATTTACATTTTCAACTTAAACATAGCAAATGGCATCATTATTTTATGAATTCTACAAAGCAGATTGTTTTTCATTCTCTGTTTAGCAAATAGTAAGGTTAATAATTTTAACACATTTTTATCCATGAAAGCCCATGTATTGAGTGCAATAGAATAAAATTCTAAAGATGATGAAGTGAATTTCTTTTTTTACATGCAAGCATCATTGATCCCAAAATAAGTCTAGAATAAGAGTTTCAAAAATGGATGTGTCACATTTAAATTTATTAATAAAGAAATCTTTAGGTATTGAAGGGACAGTGACTCTGTAGCAAATTTAAGTAATAATATTTTAATCTCTCACCAGCTTGTTTATTTTGAAAAATGTACGAGGTATGACTGAAAACATCTTATGGAGGAAAATAGTTATAATAAAATGATTTTTTTAAAAGCAGTCGAACTTTTGTTTCTGAAACAATTTTGTAATATTACGGTGGAAGCACGGCTAAGAAATCTGTTACTGATTATGTCAATATTACGACAATTGCATTTCAGATCCAGGCTATGCAAGTGGAAAAATGTGTTCTGTAAAACTTAGAGATGTTTTGAAGCCATGGGTAAGCATCTGACAGAAATGCTTAAAAATGCTAAAGTCCTTAAAAATGGTAAGTCTCATTTTTAATAAACAAAAAGAGTGGTGTGTTTACAGGGTCTTTAAAAATATGTATGGGATGGTCATTGTGTTTTTCCATCTGAACCTCATAAAAATCTGAGGTAATGCATTCTCATACTTACTATGGTAATACAGAAACTGAGGTTCAGCAACTGATTTAGTTCATTTGTTTCAAGGCAGAGCTTAGACAAAGCAAATTTCAGTTTTATCTCCAAGCATTATTGCTCTTCTGGCATAATAGTGTATGTCTGGTGGAGAGGGATGCTACGGGTATAATCACGTGAGGCCTTGTGCTCTGAAAGAACGTTCCAGGAGTTTCTTGGTTTTTAAGTAGATTCTCTGAGCAACACCATGTTTTGGGTTTATTATTTGCACTTACAGAACATGACTTGTCATAATCATGGTGGCATGTGCTTCACAGGACCTAGAAGGGAGCATGAGGAGTATTTCTGGTGTGATGGCTACATAGATGATTTCAGTTTGTGAAATTCCATTAAAATGTACTCTGTGTTTCTTTTCTGTATTTATATCATGCTTTCATTAAACTTTAAAAGTCATTTAGTTTATTATGTTTGATAGGAAATGGGCTTTGTAAACATTGTGTTATGCAGATTTTAGGATTTGGAATTTTATAAGACATGAGAACAAAAATCATATTTGTTGCTTGGATATTTAATACTTGAATGTATTCAAAATGCTTGCATTCCTAACAAGGCATCCCTTATAAGTCATACACACACACACACACACACACACACACACTCTCTCTCTCTCTCTCTCTCTCACACACATGTATGAGAATAATAAAAAGTATTATAGATAATAGCAAAAAGATTTAGAATCATTCTTGGGGGAGCACTTATCTATAACATGATGGATATATCAAGAACTAAATGTTAAGGAAATTAATATTACAAAGAAAATTCCCAAGTTGACCTACAAATACAAATTCAAGGGACAATGTTAAGTTCCTACTTGAAACATGACATTAAACATTATGAATAAATGCCTTCCATGTTTTGTTTTGTTAATCCTCACTCCAGGATATTTTTTCCATTGTTTTTCACAGAAAGAGGAAAAAAGAGAGAGAGAAAGAGAGAGAGGTGCTGATATGTGAGAGAGAGAGCAGTCGACATGAGAGAGACACAGCCCCCACATGCGCCCCGGCCGGGGATCGAGCCTGCAACCAAGGTGTGTGCCCTTGGCCAGAATCGAACCCGGGACCCTTCAGTCCCTGGCTGGAGCCCTAACCATTGGGAAAACTAGCCAGGACCCTTGAATGTTTTAATGCACACAGTTGTTCTATACCTCAAAGGATGATTTAAAATGCATTCACATCTTGCTGAAGTATTATCTATCACATATAAGTAATTTAAACCGAAATACATTGCTTACAAAAAATACCTTTTATGACAAATGTGAAACTGATGTGAAAATTCAATGTCTCAAGGTTGTGCTCAGTAATGGGAGGTTGATGCTATATATTGAAAAAATAAAAATAAAGTAGAAAGAGAAACTGCCTCAGGATTTGAAGGTTTATGTTATTGAGGAAAAAAATGTAAGTTTGGCAAAACTTTTAATTAAGGTACTGATCTGAGATTTGACATTATAATTTTAATATCAATGTTACAACAAAAATTACCTTGTTTTGTCTATTGGTTTTTGACATAGATGTGATACTCAGGTTGATATTTTAACATATGATAAAACATAAAACTGCATTTATTTTAAATAAGCAATTGAAAGCATAAAGAAAACTGCATTTACAAAAAAGGTAGTGATCTTTTGGGTAATTCTGACCTTGTTTAGGACTATTGGCAAAAAACCTGTGGGCTAAAAACAAGCAATGAACAAAGAAAGACTGAATACTATGGAAAGATAGACCTTATTGTTGTTATTGTCTTTGTGATCCATGTAAGGACTGTGAATCTTTAGCAAATTGTATTGATGAATGAGCACTGTGAAGGAAATGTGAAGACCTGATTATAGTCCTTGGGAACTTTTTTTGCTCACTTGATAAGTAAAGGTAACAAACACATCATTCAGGTACCCTATTCTACCTAAAACACAAAGGCAGAAAAGAAAAGAGATCACAGAATTGAAAGGCTTTGATCAGCGTACTTTGTTCATTCTTTTACCCAATCATAACTTTCTTCTAAGAAACACAAATTATAGTCACTTGAAAACTGTTAAAAACTAAAGTTTAGATGTAATTATTGCTATTGAAGTTAGATGGCCAATGAGTGCAGAATGTCTGAGCGCCTCTACACAACAACAGCCAGGACATTGAATGGCAGAAACTCTTGATTCCTTCGGGTCTTCAGGAAGCTGATAGTGTTTGGATATTGTTTCGACTTTCATATTTTTTAGCAATTAATTATTAAAAGTTATAGGTTTGTGTTTTTTTTTAACTAATGTAAGATGTTAAAAGTAGAAAAACTAGGTTTAAGGTATATGGGAACTCTTGGTGTATCTTTTGATTTTTTGTAACTCTAAACTGTCCTAAAATATAGTCTGTTATAAAATGGTCATGCTAAAACACATATAAAGAACTGATATCTAAAGCATACATAGAAGAATTAAAACTCAACAAAAGTAAATACACAACCCAATTAAAAATAGCAAAGTATCTAAACAGATACCTCATCAAAAAAGATACACAGATGACAAGCATATAAAAAGATGTTCATCAAAATTTTTCATTAAGGAGTGGAAAAATAAAACAACATAATTATTAGAATGGCTAAAATACAAAAAACTGACAATACAAATGCTGACAAGGTTGCAGAGCAACAGGAACTCTCATTCATCATTGCTGAGAATTCATAATATTTACCCAAAATGAGTTGACCCTTGATATTTATCCAAATGAGTTGACAACTAATGTTTACACAAAAGATTCCACACAAATGTTTATAGCAGCTTTATTGAAAATTGATAATTTTTGGAAGCATTCAGTAGTGAATGGACAAACTGTGATACAATTGTTAGCATAGTCAGTTATTAATAAAGAAAGGGAGCAAATGGAATCAAACGTTAAGCCTAATAAACTACGGAGCTGAGTTGGACATTAAGCCTGATTCACTAGGAAGCCACAGCATTTACAGGCTCCCCAGGGGACAGCTGCATCCTCCTAAAGGGGACTTAATTCCCAAAGTGGGTGGAAAGAATCAGCTTTCCAGTCTCCTCAGAGGACAACCAGCCATTAGCTGGGATTACCAAGGGAGGGATAAAAAACATCAGGGGAAATTCCTTTGCCAGGCAGTAGAAGCCAAGATGGTGCAGGGGAAGGTAAGTGCATGTGCAGTAGAAACTAGTGAAAACAGATGGTGCAGCAAAATTTGGGGGCATGTGCAATAGGAGCCAAAACGGTGACATAAAGGGGCTGAGTCTAGCCTGGGAAAGTCTGGGAAAGTATTGGAATGGATAAGGGATGCAAAATCCTAGAAGATCCAGAAAAGGGATTGATTTGGGGGAGGGCTTAACACAAGCCTGCGAAAGATTAGGAAACAGATTGGTTAGTTTGAAAAGAAGCCTACTGTTTCCCAAGCCCAAGGGAATATAATCAAAGCTTAACAAAGGCCCATCCGGCTAGCACAGGTATGTTTGCTCGTTCATCCACATGTTTCTTCTCTGTAGGAGCTGGTCAAGTGCAGTGATGGCCAGCTGGGCCTTGGCAGTGGATGTGCAGATGGGGAAATGAGACCTAGAGAAGTTCTGTATCTCTGAGTCGTAGCCCTCAGGGGCTTGGTGAGGACAAGTGTGGGTCTGAAGCCCCAGAGGGTAGGCTTCTTCCACAGCAGGTTGGAAATGAGCCACCTGGTTGTGGGTGAGAAACCGGGTAACTGGGGACAATTCGTTTTTGCTCCAATAAATCTTACCACTACACCTCACCCCCTATGCATGGAGTCCTGAAATGCTTTCCTCATGACTCTGTGAAAGAACCCTATTCCCACACCAGCAACACAATCACACAATGAAATATTCTTCAGCGATAAAAACAGAGGAGCTATCAAGCCACAAAAAGATATGGAGGGACCATAAATGCATATTGCTAAGTGAAAGAAGTTTGGTTTTTCTGTTGCGCGTTTCTTTTTGTTTGTTTTTTTAAAATATAATTCTAACTATATAATATTCTGGAAAAAAACTAAATTATGGAGACAGTAAAAAGATCAGCGGTTGCCAGGAGTTTGTGTGGAGGAGGGGAGAAATGAAAAGGTGGAGCATAGGGGATTTTTAGAGAGGTGAAACTATTCTATATGATATTATAATGGTGGATACATGTCATTTATTATGCATCTGTCAAAACCTATGGAATATACACAAAGAGTGAACCCTAATGTAAACTATGGACTTTATTTAATAATAACATATCAATGTCAACAAATTATCACACTAATGCAAAATGTCACTAGAAGGGAAACTGTGTATGTGTATAAGGGGAGAGGGCATATGGGAACTATGTACTTACTGCTCAATTTTTCAGTAACCTGAAAATTTCTCTAAAAAACAAAGTCTATTAATTTAAAAAGATTTTCTTAGTAAATTTTTCCACTATCAATTTCCTCTTAAAATAGCACTGACTTCACAGTTGTACAATGAACCACTCATGTGGGAGCTATTATCAAGTCTTAAGTGGAAGCTTTGGATGACTGTATTAAACATAAGCCTTAGGATATGAATTGCTGAGGAAAATATTCTAAGTTATGGACAAGTATTTTTTAACTTAACAAAAATTAAACAACTCTCATGTCTCCCTTTTGCACAGCTCTCAAAATCAATTCCAGGAAAAATAATATAACTTAATGTAAATGTAGTTTGTAGAGTATACTGGCTTTTGAATCATGTTAATCTTGTGTGAAAGGTGATGAGATCTTTGTTACATACATAGAAAACATACATTACACACTATTGGTATTTTTATGTTTAACTATGTAATGAAATCATTTGTACTTCCACCTAGTTATAATCTCAAGGCTACAAATAAGCCTAATTCCCTCCAATGCCTTCCTTCCACCAACATCCTAATGAGAAATTTCATACATTAGTATGGAATTGTATAGTCCACTACTTTATATATCTGAAGATTATTTTTAATATGAGCATATTTAATATTTATCAGAATATTTGAGGAGAGTGAAAACAGCCAGCTGACAAATGCAACACACAAAGATGTATCTATGAAATGACAATTTACTATCTTGAAAATTTTAAGAGCTTGGTTGCCTAGTATAGAACATGAGGATTTTAGGAATTTAGAATAACGAATAGTCACTAGAGCAAGAACCTGACATATCAACAATAATGATACAAAATAAAGTTATACACCAAAATAATAATCATAGTATTAATAATTGCCATTTATTACTCACTTTTGATGTGCTAAGCACTTTACATGCATTATCTTTTGAATCCTCTCACAATGCTGTGAAGCAGTAATATTACCTAGTTTTACAGCTGAGGACATAGGTACCATGTGAAGTTTCAGGCGCAGACAAGAGGTCATTTGTCCTAGGTCCTACAGCTAGTAAGTGAAGGCCTAAGAGCTGGACCTAAGGGGCTCCTAACTGCTGTAATGTCAGAGAGGAGGGCATGGGCCGTTCCAGAGAGTGCAAGGAAAGAACATAGAGAAATGAGTTTACAAGTTAAATGGAATAGATACAAAAGACTGAGTACATTCCTGTCTGAGAGTAGAAAGAAGGATTGTTTTAAAGGAAACTAAGCCTAACTTAAAGGAATATTAGAAGACAGTGCTAGCAGCTGAAAGCTATGACTGCTTCAACATTCTCCTTAAGCCTCTTCAGCCTGGTTAGCATGTGTGTTACATTTTATTCTTTCATCAGCTCTTTGGAGTGTAGCAAATAAAAAGAAAGCCCAGCCAGTGTGACTCAGCGGTTGAGCATTGACCTGTGATCCAGGAGATCAAGGTTCCATTGCCAGTCAGGGCACATGCCCGGGTTGCCGGCTAGAACCCCAGCAGGGGGCGTGCAGGAGGCAGCCGATCACTGACCCTCATCATTGATGTTTCTACCTCTCTCTCCCCCTCCCCCTTCCTCTTTCTGAAATCAATAGATACATTAAAAGAAGAAAGAATACAGGTGTTGTTAAAAACCTTTCTGAACTCTCCTTCCTTCCTCACCTATATCCCAGATTTTGTCTAAATCTATATCCATATACATAATTTTTAAAAATTTTCTTAAATTTTTTAAAATCCTCACCAGAGGATGTGTTTTTATTGATTTTTACAGAGAGAGGAAGAGAGCGAGAACGAGAGAGAAACATCAGTCGGTTGCCTCCCATACACATCCAAACCGGGCATGGTACCTGAAACCTAGGGATGTGCCCTGACCAGGAATGGAACCCACAACCTTTGGTGTCCAGGATGATGCTCCAACCAACCGAGCCACCCAGCCAGGGTCAAATATATCAATTCTTGTTTCCTTAGATGACATAAATTTTTCTGTTTCTGTTTGAATGATGTAGGATGTGTGCCTGTGCTCAAAGAGCAAGGGTATTAGAGTCACACCGTAAGAGTACTGATAAGTTAACATTTATTGAACACCTAGATTTTGCTAGAACTTCCAATAATTTTTAACATGATAATCTCATTTAATTATCTTACCTCTCATTATCCTCATTTAATATTTAAAGTAAGTGAGGTACGGAATGGCCAAATCCCTTGCGGAAGCCACACAGCTAGTAAGTAAAATGAGAATTCAAAGCTGGGTAGCATAACTCAAGATTTCACATGTCTAATCAATAAATGAAACCCCCCTAGCACTACATTTTGTTTCTTTTTTCTTTTTTTTTTTAATTTTTACCTCTTATATCCCACTTGTCTGCAAAATCTTGCTCCGTTATGCCTGCCAGCGCTGAATCAGTTAAAATAGTGCTATCGTGTCTCGTAACTATGAATGTAGAAGAAAAATCTTAGGAGAGAACCTGCATTAGTTTTATTGATCTGCTTTTGCAGAATTGAAAACAAAAAGCCATCTTGAAGTACATCAATAGAATTATGGTTTCCCCTGTGAGAATTTACTGCATTGGCGTTCTGATTTGTTCTCTTCTAAAGAAGGTGCACAGAAAAAATTATTAGGTGCTAAAATAGACTGGCCCTGATGAATTACTGACAGCTCCACATATCTTTCTAGTGTTTTGTTTTCCTCAACTCCTGCTAACATTACTCATCCTGCACTTTAACAAATTATAAAAGGTTTATTCAGATTGCCTTTAAAAAAAAAAAAAAAAAAGATTGAGGCCCTAGGACATCAAAGCAGCATACAAAGTACAAGTCATTAAGTGAGGTCCTGGGCTTAATATATATTTTACAGTGTAGCTTTTCTTTTTCTTTTGTCTCATCTACCTTAAATTCATCTCTTCATGAAAGCATTGGCTATGGCTATTACGTATCCTAGCTATGCATTGATGACATTGAGTCCGTAATGGTGAAATGTTAATGCTTTCAAAGAAAACTTTCTGGGATGTAAAGTAACACATATATTATACACTCACAAACATGTATGTTTAATAAATATGTGCATTACACATATGATTCATATATATGTGATACATGTGCACATATATACACACACACAGACACACACACTCAAGCACACAAGAGAGACTTCAGAGCCTAATGTCATGCTTGCCACAGTAATGTTTTTATGCTCATCAGTTTTAGTCACATTTTGCTGAAAAATGAGTCCTAGGAAAAGTAACATTTCAAATTCCCACATGTTAAAATCAATCAGATCATCTCTAAACTGTACCTTTCTCGGAAAGATCTGAGGAAATAGCCCCTATATTAATAGCAACAACAAGTTTGTATCCTGAGTGTTTTTTTTTTGTGGTTTGCATTATATTGCTTTTTAAAATTTTTTAATTTTATTTGAATTTATTGGGGTGACATTGGTTTGCAGACCATACAGGTTTCAAGCGTACAACTCAATAAAACATCATCTGCACACTGTATCGTGTGTCCATCACCCCAAGCAAAGTCTCTTTCTGTCCCCTTTTACCCCCGCTTTGCTCACCTCCACCAACTCCCCCATCCCCCTTTCTGTCGGGCTATCACCACACTATTGTCTGTGTGTTTTGTGTGTTGTGTGTTGTTTAATCCCTTTACCTTCTTTCATCCTGTCCCCCATCCCCTCTCCCCTCTGTCAGTCTGGTCACTATATCCATGCCTCTGTTTCTGTTTGTTTGTTTTTCCCCTTGTAACTGACTTTTAGAGAGAGAAAGGGAGAGAAGAGAGAGAGAAACATCCATTGGCTGCCTCCTGCATGTGCCCCAAACAGAGATTGAACCTGCAACCTGGGTATGTGTCCTGATCAGGAATCAAACCTGCCACCTTTTGGTGCATGGACGATGCTCCAACCAACTGAGCCACAGTGGCCAGGGCTCTGTTTCTGTTTTGTTCATGGAAATCTTACCTTTTGTGACAGCACGGATGGACCTGGAGATTATTACACTGTTTTTTCTGTTGTGGTCTCTATCAAGGATACCTTGCAGTTTGTTACATTGCTCTGTGGAAGAAAAGTCATTAGACTTCTTTGCAGACAGTTAGTGCCTCTTAAGTCACTTGAATTCAATGATCCCCTTACATGTGTGTCTACACAGCTTGACCAGCTCTCACTGCTACCTTGGGTCACTATTTTCTAGCTAGATTCTGAAAGTCATCATTTCCACCGGGAACAAAGCATTAGAATGAGGGGCAATGCAATCACTGACAGGAATGCAGGCAATCAAGTTAAACAGAGCTCCTGTTCCCACTTGAGGGGCCACCATGTGCCGAAGAGAAGTAGAAGAGGCATCACTGCTTGGTTAGAAAGTATTATGAGGACATGAGATTTGGGAAGTTTTGTAACAGGATTTCTTTAAAGGTTTGACATCCTGTTTGAAATGCATTTAGTCCTTGATGTCAAGTCAACCAGTCCATTTTAAACATTAGAATAGAATTGGAGATCTTTCTTTGCTTAACTTTTTCTCTTTTGAAAAGAGCCTTACTGATACAGTCTGAGAGTATTTTTTGAGAAGAGACTGTGAAATTACAAGTCCTTCTAAACTGACCTTTTTGGTGAAGCAGTGATCTGATGCCACTGGGTAAGAGTAAAATGGTTTCATGCTTTGTGCTTTTAAAAATGGGTTATAAATGACATGAGGTTGCCTTTATTAAATTACCATTTTATTTTATTTTATTTTTTTAGCAAACACCATCTGTTTGGGCTTGGCAAGTCTCCCACAGGAAAAAAGAAAAAAAATGATATCCTGAAATAGAAAATAGAGTGTAACTTTTTTCTTCATAATTAACCCTGGTAATTTACCTGAGGTTAGGTTATGCTGGTTCAGAAACATAGCTCATAAATTTTCAGTATTTTAGTTACTTAATTTAGCTACTTAGTCCAAAAGTTTGTACTGATTTTAAAAATTATTTGAAAAGCTATTTCATGTTCTTTATCTTATTTTTCCACACAGAGATGAGAGATTAATGACTTTAACATTCTGTCTTCCCATTTTATTATTCTATTATTTTATTTTTTAATTTATCTTTATTGTTGAAAGTATTAGAACAATAAAGATGCTCCCCTTCTGTCCCCATTGCTGCCCTGTACCCCACACCCTCCATCCCCAGGCCTTCACCACACTGCTGTCTGAGTCCATGGGTTATGATCTATGCATATTAAGTTCTTTGATTAATCTCTCCCCACTCCCACCCCTACCACAGCTTCCCACTGAGATGCCTCAATCTGTTCCATGCTTCTGTGTCTCTGGATCTATTTTGTTCATCAGTTTATTTTGTTCATTAGATTCCACATGTAAGTGAGATCATGTGGTATTTGTCTTTCTCTGACTGGCTTATTTTGCTTAGCATAATACTCTCCAGGTCCCTCCACGTTCTCTCAAAGGGTAAGAGAAGTTTCTTCTTTACAGCTGCATAGTATTCCATGGTGTGAATGTCCCACGGCTTTTTTATCCACTCATCTACTGATGGGCACTTGGGCTGTTGTCAGATCTTAGCTATTGTAAACTGTGCTGCTATGACCATCGGGGTGCATATATTCTTTCTGATTGGTGGCTCGAGTTTCTTAGGATACATTCCCAGAAGTGGGATCACTGGGTCAAATGGCAAGTCCATATTTTATTTTTCAAGGAAACTCCATACTGTTTTCCGTAGTGGCTGCCCCAGTCTGCATTCCCACCAGCAGTGTACAGGGTTCCCCTTTTCTCCACACCCTCGCCAGCACTTGTCATCTGTTGATTTGTTAATGGCAGCCATTCTGACAGGTGTGAGGTGATACCTCATTGTGGTTTTAATTTGCATCTCTCTGATGATTAGTGACTTTGAGCATTTTTCATATGTCTCTTAACCATCTGTATGTCCTCTTGGAGAAGGGTCTATTTAGGCCCTTTGCCCATTTTTAAATTGGAGTTTTTGTCTTCCTTTTGTTAAGTTGTATCAGTTCCTTATGTATTTTGAATATTAACCCCTTATCAGATATATCCTTGACAAATATGTTCTCTCATACAGTGGGCTCCCTTTTCATTTTGCTGATGGTTGATTTTGCTGTAAGGAAGCTTTTTATTTTTATATGATCCCATTTGTTTATTTTCTTCTTTGTTTTCCTTGCCCTAGGGGATATAACAGCAAACATATTCCTGTGAGAGATATCCAAGATTTTGCTACCTATGGTTTCTTCTAGGATTTTTATGGTTTCAAGACTTATGTTTAAGTATTTTATCCATTTTGAGTTTAATTCTTGTGTATGGTGTAAGCTGGTGGTCTAGTTTCACTTTTTTGCACATACCTATCCAATTTTCCCAACACCATTTATTAAAGAGACTGTCTTTACTCCATTATATGCTCTTGCCTCTGTTGTCAAATATTAATTGAGCATAATGCCATGGTTCGATTTCTGGGTTCTCTGTTCTGTTCCACTGATCTCTATGCCTCTTTTTGTACCTGTACCAGGATGTTTTGATTACAATGGCTTTGTAGTACAACTTGATATCTGCTATTGTGATCCCTCCAAGTTTGTTCTTTCTCAAAACTGCTGTGACTATTCAGTGTCTTTTTTGGTTCCTATACATTTTTGGAGTATTTGTTCTAAATCTGTGAAATATGCCATTGGTATTTTAATAGGGATTGCATTGAATCTATAGATTGTTTTGGGTAGTATGGACATTTTAATGATGTTAATTCTTCCAGTCCATGAACACGGTATATTTTTCCACTTGTTTTTATCTTCCTCTATCTCTTTTTTCTACCTCCTGTAGTTTTCTGAGTAAAGGTCTTTTACCTTCCTGGTTAAGTTTATTCTTAAGTATCTTAATTTTTTTCTTGCAACGGTAAATGGAATTTTTTTTAGTTTCTCTCTGAGAATTCATTGTCAGTGTATAAAAATATGATCGATTTCTGGGTGTTAATTTTGTATCCTACTACCTTGCCAAATTCATTTATTAAATCTAGAAGCTTTTTGGTGCAGTCTTTAGGGTTTTCTGTGTACAATGTCTTGTCATCTGTGAATAATGATAGTTTTACTTCCTCCTTTCCAATTTGGATGTCTTTTATGTTTTCTTCTTGTCTGATGGCTGTGGCTAGAACTTCCAGTACTATGTTGAATAAGAGTGGTGAAAGCGGGCAACCCTGTCTTGTTCCTGTTCTTAGGGGAAATGGTTTTAGATTTTGCCCATTGAATATGATGTTGGCTGTAGGTTTGTCATATATGGCCTTCATTATATTGAAGTATGATCCCTCCATTTCCACTTTGCTGGGAGTTTTTATCAAAAACGGGTGTTGGATTTTATTGAATGTATTTTCTGTATCTATTGATATGATCATGTGATTTTTGTCTTTCATTTTGTTTATGTGATATATCATGTTTATTGATTTGCAAATATATTACCAGCCTTGCATCCCAGAAATAAATCCCACTTGGTCATGATGTATGATCTTTTTGATATATTGCTGGATCTAATTTGCTAATATTTTGTTGAGGATTTTAGCATCTATGTTCATTAAGGATATTGGCCTGTAATTCTCTTTCTTTGTAGTGTCTTTATCTGGTTTTGGAATCAGGCTAATGCTGCCTTCATAAAAAGACTTTGGAAGTGTTCCTTCCTCTTTGATTTTTTTGAATAGTTTGAGGAGGATAGGTGTTAGTTCTTCTTTGAATGTTTGGTAAAACTCCCCTGTGAAGCTGTCCAGTCCAGGGTTTTTGTTTGCTGGGAGTTTTTTGATTACTGCTTCAATTCATCAGTTGCTATTGGCCTATTCAGGTTTTCTGATTCTTTCTTGATTCAGTTTTGGAAGATTGTATGTTTCTAGGAATTTGTCCATTTTGTCCACATTGTTCAGCTTGTTGGTGTATATTTTCTTTCAATCCTTGTTGTTACTTAACTGCTTTTGTTTCTGATTCCATTTATTTTGGTCCTCTCTCTGTTTTTCTGTTGTTGTTTTTTAACTTTAATCTTTTTTAAAAATTTTATTTTTGTTGAAAGTATTCCAGATGTTCCTCCTTTTTCCCCATTGATCCCTTCTACACCCCCCCCCCCACACACACATCCCAGGCCTTCACTGCACTATTGTCTGTATCCATGGGTTATGCATATATGCATACAAGTTCTTTGGTTAATCGCTCCCCACCTTAGTGTGGCTAAAGGGTCATCAATCTTGTTTATCTTTTCAAAGAACCAGATGTTGATTTCATTAATCTTTTATATATTTTTTCAGTCTCTATGTCATTTGTTTCTACTCTGATATTTATTATTTCCTTCCCTCTACTTATTCTGGGCTTTTCTTGTTCTGTTTCTAATTCTTTAAGTTGTAAGATTAGATAATTTATTAAAAATGTTTCTTGTTTTTTGAGGTAGGCCTGTAGTGCTATGACCTTCCCTCTCAGGACCGCTTTTACTGTGTTCCACAGATTTTGGGTTGTAGTGTCTTCGTTTTCATTTGTTGCCAGGACTTTTTAAATTTTTTTCTTGTTCTCATTGGTAACTCATTAATTGTCTGATAATATACTATTTAGCCTCCATGTGTTTCAATGTTTTTCAGTGTTTTTACTGTAGTTGAGTTCTAATTTCATGCCATTATGATCTGAGAAGATGCTTAATATTATTTCAATCTTTGTGAACTTATAGAGACTTGTTTTGTGTCCTAACATATGGTCTGCCTTTGAGAATGGCCCATGTACCCTTGAGGAGAAAGTATATTCTGCAGCTTTGGGGTGAAATGTTCTGTAAATATCAATTAAATCCATCTGATCTAGTGGGTCATTTAGAGTCACTATTTCCTTTCTTGATTTTTGGTCTGGAAGACTTATCCAGTGAAGTCAATGGGGTGTTAAAGTCCCCTACTATGACTTTATTGCTGTCCATCTTTCCCTTAAAGTCTGCGAGAAGTTATATTTTATACACACACACACACACACACACACACACATATGCTCCTGTATTGGGTGCATATATGTTTACCAATATGCAACAAGGGTTATATTTTCTTGTTGGGCTGATCCCTTTAGTATTATATAGTGACCTTTATTGTCTCTTGTTATGGTCTTCGTTTTCAAGGCTATTTTGTTAGATATGAGTATTGCTACCCCAGTTTTTTTCCATTTCAATTTGCATGGAACATTTTTTTCATCCCTTCACTCTCATCTTGTGTGAGTACTTTGTTCTGAAATGGTTGTTTTATATTTGGGTGATGTTTTCTTATCCATTCAGCCACCCTGTGTCTTTTGATTGGAGCATTTAATCCATTTATATTTAAGGTTATTATTGATAGGCATTTATTAATTGCCATTTTAATTCTAATTCCTATGTTTTTCTCTCACATTGTTTCTTATTATTATAGCAGTTCCTTTAACATTTCTTGCAATGCTGGTTTGGTGGTGATAAACTCCTTTACCCTTTTTTTGTCTGGGAAGCTCTTTATTTCAGCATCTATTTTGAATGATACCCTTGCCGGATAGAGTAGTCTTGGTTTCAGATCTTTGTTTTGCATTACCTTGAATGCTTCATGCCATTCCCTTCTGGCCTGTAGAGTTTCTTATGAGAAATCAGCTGACAGCCTTATAGAGCTCCTTTGTAGGTAACAGATTGCTTTTCTCCTATTGCCTTTAATATTCTCTGTATGTCTTAAATTTTTGGCATTTTAATTTTGATGTGTCTGGGCATGGGCTTCTTTGTGCTCTTCCTGCTTGGGGCTCTCTGTGCCTCCTGAACTTGTGTGACTTATTCCTTGACCAGGTTAGGGAAGTTCTCTGCCATTATTTCTTCAAACAGACTCTCGAACCCTTGCTTATTTTCTACATCTTCTGGTACTCCTATATGCAAATATTTTATGTTGTCCCACAGCTCCCTTAAACTGTCCTCTTGTTTTATAATTTTTTTTTTTTTTATGGTTCTCCTATTGAGTGATTTTTTTTTCTACCTTGTCTTCTAATTCTCTGATCTGATCCTCAGCTTCCTCTAATCTGCTGTTTATTCCTTCCACTGTATTCTTTATTACTGCTATGTCATTTTTCATTTCTGACTGGTCATTTTTCATAGTTTCTATATCTGTTCCCATGCTTTTGAGCATCTTTGTAACCATTATTCTGAACTCTATATCTAATAAATTGCTCATCTCCATTTTATTTAGCTCTTCTTCTGGAGAATTCTCTTGTTCTTTTATTTTGGGCTTGTTTTTCTGTCTCCCCATTTTGGCTGTCTGTTTGGGTTTGTTTTTATGTATTAGGTAGATATTCTGATTAAGTGGAAGCTACACTGCCTCTTTCAGAACCAAATTGGAATTATGACTAAAATATAGAAAACCATCTTGAGTAATCAACTAGAGACTAGTTGGAGATAACCCTTATAACTAAGGACTTAAAGGGGAGACCACATAAAGACTGGTAGGAAGTACAGAGGCATGAAAGGGCTGGCCAGCCTCCCACAGGCAGTAGCTGAAGATCTGGAGGGATATCTCAGTTGTGGGGTTCCCACAGAGAACTCTGGAGTTTGTACCCCAAGCTTGGCTCCTAAGCCCAGAGCTCCAGAACTGAGAAAGGAGCTCACATAACATCTGGCTGTGAAAAACAGCAGGGTTTCTTTCTGCCAAGGAGAGACAGCTTGGAACACAGGCACCCTCTTAAGGAGCCAATGCATAAAATTTCATGTGCAGCCACTCATCTTGGGCTCTGACAGAGGAAAGGCAGATTGGACTAGAGCTATGTGAAGAGAATCCATGGTTGGGGGCTCTGGGAATAAATCTTGGAGGGCAGCCATTTGAATTCCTGTGCTGTCATTCCCCTATACTGCAGAGAACATCTTTCTCATGCAGACATTTACCATCCAGGCAGCTTTTGCCTATGAGGGAAGCAATTCCTTCATCCTGTGGAGTTTATGCTTTGCTGTGGTCTACAGCCTGAGGCTTATTAAGAGACTGAGAATAACAATCAGCCTACAGGCAGAGGCAGATCTCTGAGTGCTCTGAATCCTGGCCTGATCTGCTTCTGGACCTGTGGCTGGGAAAAACAGACCTTGGTGTGCATTTTGCTCATTTCCAAACTCACCCAGCCTCAATAGAGGGAGCCACAAGCCGTGGATTGCTGATAGCTCCAAACGGATACCCAGGGCCTGTCACAAATAGCATTTGACATTTGTCCTGCACCGGAGACCCTCCAAAAAGACTGGGAGTCATAGCAAGTCCTTCCATTTTACAGATTAGGAAATAGAGGCAGAGATTTTGCAGCTTTTTAAAAGGTGATATAGTTAGCCAACAATAGAGCTAATTCTCAAATTCAATTTTTCTGCCTGCCAATCCCATATTATATCCATTCCACTTCAGTTCAGTTGTAGGCAAACAAAAATGACATGAGCTTTATTGGACACCATAAAGATGTATGTGACCTTTGAAAACCCAGAGTGCTGAGCTGAATGGAGTAAGAATCATCAACTTATCCACAACTTTGGGCTATGCAACACTTTTTTGCACTTCACTAGGGTACAAGTAAGAATGGTGAAGGGATAATAGCAAGATGAATGCTTCCAAATAGAAATTCGCTGAGGCCACTTGATAGAAATAGTCCATCCATTTTGGAATGTTTGACCAATAGCCTGGATAGTGGCAGATGTGAGAAAGTTAGCAAATGTAAAGCCACAGCTGCTTTGGATTTTTATGAAATGACTTCTTTCAGCATCATCGATTATTGGGGATGAGCAGACTTCAATTCTAAGAGAAATGAGGCTAAAACCAATTGAAATTAAGAGTAGGCAAAAGAACATTTCAGAAGAAAGGAATATTCCATGGTATTATGATCTTGGTGACTGCTTGCCAAATGTATTTTTAAACTTTATAAACAGTATAAAGTAATTGCCAATGGCTGTGTCTGAGGTGCTTACAACTGGGTTATCTTTGACCAGAGTTCAACTTGCTTTCTTGGAAGTTTCCTGTCTCAGGGTCTAAAATATCTTATGTAGGCACAGTTAAAGCAGCCTTAAGCCAGGGATACTGTGTCTGTGTGGGGTAACTACTGGGGCTCTGCTTTGCTTGGGATACAACTAGAAAGTTCAAAGATCCATTGACACCCAAGCTGACATTGTGCTGGTTTTTAAAAAAATTCTCTCTGAATTAAAACTGTGGCAATACTTGAAATTAAAATTTCCATTTGCCTTTCTGAGTGCCACTCCTGGAAAAATTCAGATGTGACAAAGATTGGAGTGCAGGGTGACCAGGGTATGTAGCATTCATAGGAAAGATACATTTTGTCTGGGTCTGCTGAACATCTTCAGCTGTCTATGGTTCTAATTTTCTACTGCCTATAAAATAATCTTTCTTTAAGCCCTTCATTCCTCTTCCTAAATTCCTTAATGAGTAACACGGAACTCTGTAATATTGCTCGAAATAGCTCAAGAGGAAGTAAAATGGTTTACTGAGTACAATCTCAGCTTCAAGGACAAAAGTATATTAATTAATAGGAATGCACTTCAAAGTTCACTTCTAAAGCTTGCCATTTCATTTCTGTCTTGGCCAAAGTACAAAGTGATAATGGTCTTTATTATTTAACTTCAGTAGAGCTGCCATAAAGTGTTAGCAATATTATTTTTTTAAGTAGATTATCCTGAATTTTTTTTTAATCTGCGCCTTAGAAAGACAAAGCACTCCCCTTCTTTTCTACTGTTCATCTACTGGTCCTTACACCTCTCACCCCATTCTCTCTCCTTTTTATTCTTCCCTCAATTGTCCCACCGTTATCCTTTCCTGTTTATCTCCCCATGACCTTTCCTTTCATCTTTATGTCTTTGTGATATTTACTGTGAATCATTTAGGACCTAGAAAAGGAAATGTAATCTTTTCAAATAATTACAATATAAACTGGTAAAAGTATGGGAAGTACTTGACTATATGATCATGTCGGGGCAAAGGAACTGTATGAGCAAATGCATGGAAGTGAGATAAAATTCAGTAGTTGCAGTAGTTCAGTCTGTTCATTTGAATAATAAATAAGTGGAAAGAATGGTAAATGAAGATGTATGGCCAGAATGAGATAATGAAGAATTTTAAATGCTACATTGAGGAATTTAAAACTTATTCATTAGGTAAGTGAAACAATTTTTAAAAATATTTTTTTATTTCTCAATTGCAGTTGATGTACAATATTATATTAGTTTCAGGTGTTCAACCCAGTGATTAGACATTTGTATAACTTGTGACTTGATTACCCCTATAAATCTAGTACCCATCTGACAGTGTGCACAGTTATTACAATATTACTGACTATATTCCCTATGCTATACTTTATATCTCCATGACTATTCTGTAACTACCATTTTCTGCTTCTTAATCGCTTCACCTTTTTCACTCATCCACTTAATACCCTTCCATCTGGCAACCTTCAAACTGTTCTCTGTATTTATGAATCTGTTTCTGTTCTGCTTGTTTACTTATTTTGTTTTTTAGATTCCACATATAATTGAAATCATATGGTAATTGTCTTTCTCTTCTGACTTATTTCACTCAGCACAATACCCTCTACGTGCATCTATGTTGTTGCAGATGGCAAGATTTCACTCTTTTTAATGGCTGAATCATAGTTCATTGTCTATATGCAACACTTCTTCTTTATCCACTTACCTGTTCATAGACACTTACATTCTTCCATATCTTGGCCATTGTAAATAAAGCTGCAATGAACATATGGATGCATATATATTTTCTTTCTTTTTTATATATATATCTTTATTGATTTCAGAGAGAGGAAGGGAGAGAGAAAGAGACAGAGGAACATCAATGATGAGAGAGTCATTGATCTGCTGCCTCCTGCACGCCCCCAACTGGGGATCGAGCCCACAACCCAGGCATGTGCCCTGACCAGGAATTGAACTGCAGTCTCCTGGATCCTAGGTTGATGCTCAACTGCTGAGCCATTCCCAGCTGGGCATATATATATTTTTAATTTTGCATTTTGGGTTTCTTAGGATGCATACCCAGAAGTGGAATGGCTGGTTTCTTCTTTGTCTCTAATTATAAAATTTGTTTTAAAGCCTATTTTTTCTGGTATAAGTATTGCTACTCTTGATAATTTTTTTGTTTCTATTTTCATAAAATATCTTTTTTCATACTTTACATTCAGTCTGTATGTGACTTTTAATCTGAAGTGAGTCTCTTGTAGACAGCACATGTAAGGGCCTTGTTTTCTTATCCATTCAACCACCCTGTGTCTTTTGATTGGAGCATTTAATGCATTTAAATTTAAAGTAATTGTTGATAGATATGTAGTAGTTATTGTTATTTTATCATTCATATATATATGTGTGTATATATATGTGTATATGTGCTTTTATTGAGAAAGAGGAAGGGAGAGGGAGAGAGAGAGAGAGAAACATCATTTGGTTGCCTCCTGCACACACCCTGACTGGGGATTGAACTCACAACCTCTGTATGTGCCCTGACTAGGAATCAAACCCACGACCCTTTAGTGCATGGGATGACACTCAAACCAACTGAGCCACACTGACCAAGGCTGTCCTTAATATTGTTAATCTTTAAGTGAGCAAGAATTGTGTGCTATGTATCTTTCTATTCATAGCATCTGGGATTGTAGGAAATAGGTGTTCAAGATATAATTTTTGAATGAAAGATAAAAGAATTAACTGTTTTAATAAAATGATAAAATCTTGCCTTCTCCAAATTTAGCATGACAGACTGTTTCAAAAATACAAAGACAATTCAGTGATGCTTTATTACCTCAAATCAACCATAAGTGTCTCATCAAAGGAGGGGAAATATTTTCTCTCAAGGTGGATAATAGATTCCAGCTCTCCAGTATTTGGAGTTTGCATTCATTTTAGGTATCTGATAGAAGCAAAGAGACTTTTACTGATTCTAAAACTGATGAACACTATAATTCACTTATGAATTAGGAATTCTTGGCTTGTTAAATAAAAAGATAATTGTTTTCCCATTTTTAATCTTTTTTGGGAAAGTCTTGGTTTAGTTGGTCTGTCTTGAAATGTACATTGGTATCTGTAACACATTTCCTAATCTCTACAGCTGGTACTCATTTTTAAAGTTGTTAACCAACCATCAATGTCAGTGCACATTCACTTTTGTTTTAAGATACTGCTAAATAGTTAAGCTTATTGAATGAATTAGTAAAGTGCAAGAAGAGTCCCATGCTGGAAATTATTTGAAGACGCAGATGAAGGGAAGATATGATTTTGTATTCTCAAGTTTACAATGTTCTCCATTACATTTACAAGTTTAATCAGAAAGTGATGTACATTGAGTACTAAGTAATTCTGAATAATGAAGGGAGAGGTAACATAGAAAGAAGGAATGATCAAAGTGAGGATAGTTTATGCAAAAAATAGTATGTATATATATATATATACACACACACACATATATATATGTGTGTGTATATATACACACACACATATTTATATACATACATACATGTATATTTTTAAATCCTCACCCAAGGATATGATTTTATTGACTTTAGAGGGAGAGGAAGGAAGAGGGAGAGAGAAAAACATCAATGTGAGAGAGAAACATCGATCGGTTGCCTCCTGTTCACATCCTGATGGGGGATTGAATTTGTAATCTGGGTATATGCCCTGACCGAGAATCAGTGGAGCCCAGAGCTTTCAGTGTACTGAAGGATGCTCCAACCAACTGAGTCACACTGACCAGGGCAAAATATGATATATTAAAATAGGACCTCAAAATTCTTTAACTCTTCTTGCAAAGAAAGATTGAGTCTATGTCTCTTTCCCTGGAATCTGAAAGGATTGTGACTACTTTGACCCAAGAAAATACAAGTAGGTGATCACTATGTGACTTCAAGACTAGGTCAGAAAAGGCAATGCAGCTTCCACTTGGTCCTTTTGAAACACTTGCTCCACAGTGATTCTCTGTCATAGCCCAGCTACCATGTTGTGAGGAGTACAAACTATGTGGAGAGGCCCTGATTCAGTGTTCTGGTCAAAAGTCCCAATTCAGCCATATTTACAAATGAAAAAGACATGTTCAAAGTGACACCTCGAGACAGCTGTTATAGCTTCCCATCATTTGAATCTTTCTGGCTGAGTCCCCAAACACTGAAAAGCAAAAAGAGCCTATCCTACTGTACCTTTGCAGATATCTGACCTATGGATTTTGTAATCATAATTAAATGGTGGCTGCTTTATGCCACTAAGTTTGGCATAAACAATAAAGATAAGGGTAACAAAACACTCTTTGAGGAACTGTATTTTTTAAAACTGTGTGTTCTCATTATGTTCTCCAACATTATTTAAGTTGCTTTTACTATTCTGGAAATGCCATACATTTTAAATTTCTGTTGTTCAGAGGACTAGATGATTGCAATGGGGTGAGTTTCTCAGGCACAAATTCTTCATACTAGTAAACAACAAATGTAGCAATTATTATAATTAATCATAAATGCAATGACATATTTTGAGAGCTCTCTTTGTATCAAGTATTGTGCTAGCTGCATTATATATGTAGTCTTAATTTATTTTTTAATCTTCATTTTATTCTTCTAAGGTAGAAACTATCATTATATTTTACATATAAATATAACGAGGTTTAAATACTGCATAAGTAATTGAGCCAAGAAAATTCCTTCTTTCCTTCAGAGAGAGCTGGGAAGTGAATCTAGGTTGAGGTGACACCAAAATCCATAGTCTTAACTGCAATGAAATAGAGCTTTTATTCTTGAGAGGAAGGAGGAAAATATACAAGAGGAAGACACTGTGAAATGGCTTTTGGTAATACTTCCACTGTATAGAAAAATAATGAGTGTGCTATAGTATCTTATTAACTTTTAATACATTAATGCAAAATTTGGTGCAGAAAACTCTGGCTTGGTCTTTCCTCCACAATATTTAGAATAAGAGGAGAATCTTGAATTGCTATATGGGCTGCATAAATTCAAGAGGATAATCTGGAAAGAATTCGACCAAGCAGTGGCCCTTGAAAATAAAGATTTCTCATAAAGTAAAACGAATTATTGTCCTTGCCCATTGCACTAAAACTCTAATATGACAGTAACCAGAAAGCTGAAAAAAAGTCATTTCAAGTAGGCCCTGTTTTGTGGCTCTGGCCCCACAGATTGATTTTATATGCAGGTTTAGCACTCGGCAGCTGCCAAAAGCCATCAGTGCAATAGCGCATTCAGAGGAAAACAAAATTTGAAGAGAGGACAGCCGGCAAGGACATGCTGTAAAAGGCAAAGGACAGATATGACAAAGATCTGCTGGCCCATGCTCTCAATCTGGACATTTATAATATCTAAGAATAGGGAAGAAGATGGAGGAAAGGCTAAATATCAAGCTTAAATATATGAAATAGAAATCAGCTGCTCATTAACTCTTAGGTATTTACATGAGAACTGGGGCTGAAGAGAACCAGCTGAAATTATATCTATTAAAGTAAGAAATCCCATTTAGAGCAGATGATAACTAAACAGACTGAGAAATGATAAGATTGCAGGACAATCTGAACATAGCCCTCCTTTAGAGATGGCTTAAATCTGTGGGAGGGAAGCAACAGATGCTTGGGATGACCACTGGGTAGAATTTTAACACATTGGTGTTGTGTTAAGATGTTATAAAGTTATGGCATCTAGGTGTTCAGGAATTATGAAATACCTGTATTGAGAGGGCCTGTGATCTTAACTTGGAATCTAATAAGGCTTTTACAATGTGAATCATTAAATATAGCATTCTTGTGTGGATTTGTCTCCTTACTCCTCAAGGTAATTGCATGTAGCTCCAGGAATGATCCACCATTTTTAAAAATTTTTAATGGAATTTACCATGAGATAAACATAGATTCAGATGCAAGATTTTGAAAGTAATGGAAAATTGATTACAAAATGATTTACACTTTTATTTCTATAATTCAGAAGGAGTAACCCCTAATATTGTTGGTTTTATTTAATAAGACATCAGCTATAGCTTTGAGAAGAGGTAATTCAAAGCAAATCAAGCTCAAGAAAATAGAGTATAACTGAGCAGGGCCCTGTGATGCTGGAGCAGGGACCCTTTCTGTGATGGGTCTGATATTCACAATGTGGCATCTGGGTGGTATTCTGAAGTGGTGTTAGGAAATGGACTGTGGAGCCTCTGGTATGTCTTGGATCCCACTGTGCTCTGCAGGCTTCAGTAAAGCTGGACAAAGCATGCCGTCTGCATGCAGGTTCAGATGTGCTTAAAGATCTAGCAGCGTGAACTTTGGAGTGACTGTAGCAAGGCAGAGTAAGAGTTACAGATTTCCTTTGAAAGATTTCTTGTTTGGAATAATTTTACAATATCTATCTGTTTCCTGCCAATCAGTGCAAAATCAGTTTAGAAGGCCAATAAGGTGTCCAAATGTTTGAATCAATACAGCATAACTATTGAATAATTACAGTACTTTCCAAAGAAGTTGAACAATATGGAATTTTGGTGGTAAATAATACACAATAGTGACTTCAAACAATAGGCAATACTTGGGGTGGGGCAGAATGTAGGGGAAGCCTCCAGCAGAAATATTGAGCTCAGTACATTTTTTAAAATTTCAGTTCTAGATCAAGGCAAGAGAAAAGTTTGATAGCAGAGCAATGCATTCCAAGACTGAGTTTATCAAATATGTGCCTATCCAATTACTAGTAATGGCCCTTCCAAACTATTGACTACAGGGGGAACTGATTTCCCTCCAGATCTTTTTAAATTTTAGTTCAGCAATAAGTGAAACAAAATGTGCTCCTGCAGTGTCTGACAACTCTGTGAAGTGATAAGCTGAAATGATTTAGAGACCTCTCATCAGTGGCATTTCTTTCTTGTCTTTGTTATTTTAAGTAATTGTGATGATAATCCCTATTCCATGGAATTGAAGCTGTTTTAATTTAGTATAACTTACTATGCACAGTATTGTAGCAGATTTTAGCATTCAAGAAAGCTATGTTGTACTATTGAACAGGGAAACCACTTTTAACATCCTTATAGATTTCCTTTGGAAAGGCTTGAGTTCATAGAGAATTCACTTCAAGTAGTCACTTCAATAGCCCCTTGTTTCTAGCCAGTACTTTGGAAACAGGGCTTAATAACACTTTCTTAAAAGTTTAAGAGTTGATAACTTACCTCAGTAATATTTTTTCTGTCTTAAAATTCTGATAGGTAAGATACTTTTTCTAAAAACCTTTGCCTGCAGTTTAAGTCCCCGCACTCTCCCCATCACTCCCTCTCTCCCTCCTTCTCTCCCTCTCCCTTTCTCCTTAGAAATAGAGAAAAAATTTTCCACTATTTCTACAAAATCTCATAGTCTATCTGAAAAGAGAATACACTTTGGAGGCTAAAGAAGCTGAGTTTGAGCTCTGTGTCATAAAACTGTCTCAACCCATGTACACTCCTATTTTCCATATATTCATTTGCATGCTTGTATTATGGACTTGACAAAATACAACCACTTAAAGGATGAGTCAGTACTGAAGAATGTGCTTAAACAATACATTTTATTTTATTCATCCACTTCTGTCCCCACATTTGTATCCTTAAATGAAAAATACTACAAAAATCTGAGTCTTGAAGGTAACTATATGCTGACTAGTATTATGTTGCAGAAATTCTTATACAACATGGGGCGAGGATTCTCAGCTCATATTTCTGGAAATGTCTGCATACTTAGGAACTGCAGGTTATGTTCTTTCTCATTATATGTCTTCATTCATCATGCCATTCTTATCTGCAGTGTTCTCAACATTTTTTTTTGCCCTACACAAATGTCACCCAGACCAATAGGCTAGTTCCTAGTTCATCCCCTCCCAGAGTTATTTCCTAATTAGCAAAATATCTATTAAACATTCTCCTCCCCTGAAATTCTTCCAGTAAGTCCTTAATTATCCAAGGTGTAGCTATGTTGTTCTATATAATGTATTTATTTTACGTGAATTTCCAAATAAACTTTTATTTTTTATTTTTTTATTTTTAATTAATTATTTTTTCATTTTATTTTTGTTTAAAATATTACAGATGTCCCCTTTTCTCCCCAATGACCCATTCCACCCGTCCCATTCCCCTCCCCAGTCCCTTTCCCCACCATTGTCCGTGTCCTTGGGCTGTGCATATATGCATATAAATTCTTTGGTTACTCTCTCCCCCTCCACCCACCCGCCCTCCTCCATCCCTCTGACATTCGTCAGTCTGATCTATGCTTCCATGTCATTAAATCTATTCTGTTCATCAGTTTATTAACTTCCTTAGATTCCATGTATAAGCTTGATCATGTGATGTTTGTCTTTCTCTGCCTGGTTTATTTCACTTAGCATAATTTTCTCCAGGTCCATCCATACTGTCCCAATGGGTACGAGATTCTTCTTCTTTACATCTGCGTAGTATTCCATGGTGTAAATGTCCCACAGCTTTTTATCCACTCATCTACTGATGGGCACTTGGGCTGTTGCCAGATCTTAGCTTTTGTAAATTGTGCTGCTATGAACATAGGGGTGCATATATTCTTTCTGATTAATCTTTCAGGATTCGTAGGATACATTCCTAGGAGTGGGATCACTGGGTCAAATGGCCGCTCCATTTTTAATTTTTTGAGGAACCTCCATACTGTTTTCCATAGTGGTTGCTCCAGTCTGCAATCCCACCCGCAGTGTACAGAGTTCCCCTTTCTCCACACCCTCGCCAGCACGTCGTTTGTTGATTTGTTGATGGCAGCCATTCTTACACGTGTGAAGATTAAAACCTCATTGTGGTTTTAATTTGCATCTCTCTGATGATTAGCGACGTTGAGCATTTTCTCATGTGTCTCTTGGCCATGTATATGTCCTCTTTGGAGAAGTGTCTATTCAAGTCCTTTGCCCATTTCTTAATTGGGTTGTTTGTCTTCCTCTTGCTGAGTACTATGAGTTCTTTGTACACTTTGGAAATTAGCCCCTTATCAGATACATCCTTGGCAAATATGTTTTCCCAGATAGTGGGGTTCCTTTGTATTCTTAGGCTATTTTCTTTTGCTTGGCAGAAGCTTTTTAGTTTGATGTAGTCCCATGTGTTTATTTTTTTTCTTTTGTTTCTCTTGCCCTAGGAGATGTATCAGTGAAAATTCCACTACATGGGATGTCTATGACTTTACTGCCTATGTTTTCTTCCAGGATTTTTATGGTTTCATGACTTACATTTAAGTCTTTTATCCATTTTGAGTTTATTTTTGTGTATGGTGAAAGTTGGTCTAGTTTCATTTTTTTGCATGTACCTGTCCAATTTTCCCAGCACCACTTATTGAAGAGACTGTCTTTACTCCATTGGATACTTTTGTCTCCTTTGTCAAATATTAACTGACCATAATGGCGTGGGTCTATTTCTGGGTTCTCTGTTCCGTTCCATTGATCTATATGCCTGTTGTTGTACCAATACCAGGCCGTTTTGATTACAGTGGCTTTGTAATACAGTTTGAAGTCTGGTAATGTGATCCCTCCCACTCTGTTCTTTTTTCTCAAGATGGCTGCAGCTATTTGGGGTCTTTTTTGGTTCCATATTAATTTTCAAAATGTTTGTTCTAGGTCTGTGAAATATGCTCTTGGTATTTTAATAGGAATTGCATTGAATTTATAAATTGCTTTGGGTAGTATGGACATTTTAATGATATTAATTCTTACAATCCATGAGCAAGGTATCTTCTTCCACTTGTTTAAATCTTCCTCTATTTCTTTTTTCAGTGTCATGTAGTTTTCTGAGTAGAGGTCTTTTACATCCTTGGTTAAGTTTATTCCTAGGTATCTTATTTTTTTAGTTGCAATAGTAAATGGTATTGCTTTTTTAGTTTCTGTCTCTGAAAGTTCATTGTTGGTGTATAAGAATGCCATTGATTTCTGGATGTTGATTTTGTATCCAGCTACCTTGCCAAATTCGTTTATCAAATCTAGTAGTACTTTGATGGAGTCTCTAGGGTTTTCTATGTACAGTATCATGTCATCTGCAAATAATGACAGTTTTACTTCCTCCTTTCCAATTTGGATACCTTTTATGTTTTCTTCCTGTCTGATGGCTATGGCGAGAACTTCTAGCACTACGTTGAATAAGAGTGGTGGAAGTGGACATCCCTATCTTGTTCCAGTTTTTAATGGAAAAGGTTTTAGTTTTTGCCCATTGAGTATGATGTTGGCTGTAGGTCTGTCATATATGGCCTTTATTATGTTGAGGTATGATCCCTCTATTCCCACTTTGCTGAGAGTTTTTATCAGAAATGGGTGCTGGATTTTGTCGAATGCTTTTTCTGCATCTATTGGTATGATCATATGATTTTTGTCCTTTACTTTGTTTATGTGATGTATCACATTTATTGATTTGCAGATGTTGTTCCAGCCTTGCATCCCCAGAATAAATCCCACATGGTCATGGTGTATGATCTTGTTAATGTATTGCTGGATTCGGTTTGCTAGTATTTTAGTGAGGATTTTAGCATCTATGTTCATCAGGGATATTGACCTGTAATTTTCTTTCTTTGTAGTATCTTTATCTGGTTTGGGGATTAGGATGATGCTGGCCTCATAAGAAGAGTTTGGGAGTTTTCCATCCTCTTGAATTTTCTGGAATAGTTTGAATAGAATAGGTGTTAATTCTTCTTTGAATGTTTGGTAAAACTCACCTGTAAATCCATCTGGTCCAGGACTTTTGTTTGATGGGAGTTTTTTTATTACTGCTTCAATTTTATTAGTTGTTATCGGCCTATTCAGGTTTTCTGCCTCTTCTTGATTCATCTTTGGAAGGTTGTATGCTTCTAGGAATTTGTCCATTTCCCCCATGTTGTCAAATTTGTTGGTATATAGTTGCTCATAATATTTTCTTACAATCCTTTGTATTTCTGGTGGATCAGTTGTTATATCGCCTCTTTTATTTCTGATTTTACTTATTTGAGTCCTCTCTCCTTGTTTCTTAGTGAGTCTGGCTAAAGGTGCATCAATCTTATTTACCTTTTCAAAGAATCAGCTCTTGGTTTCATTGATTTTTTGTATTTTTTTTTTTAGTCTCTATGTCATTAATCTCTGCTCTGATTTTTATTATTATCTTCCTTCTACTTCCTAAGGGCTTTTCTTGCTATTCTCGTTCTAGTTCTTTTAGTTGTTGTGTTAGATGGTTCATTAGATCTTTTTCTTTTTTCTTGAGATAGGCCTGTAATGCTATGAATTTTCCTCTCAGGACCGCTTTCCCCGTGTCCCATAGATTTTGGGTTGTTGTCTGTTCGTTTTTGTTACTTTCCATGAAGTGTTTGATTTCTTTTTTGGTCTCATTGGTAACCCTTTCATTGTTTAATAGCATGCTATTTAGCCTCCATGTGTTTGAATATTTTTGAGTTTTTTTATAGTGATTGATTTCTAGTTTCATGGCATTGTGGTCCGAGAAGATGCTTGATATGACTTCAGTCTTCTTATATTTGTAGAGACTTGACTTGTGCCCTAGCATGTGGTCTGTTTTTGAGAATGTTCCATGTGCACTTGAGAACAATGTGTATTCTGCTGCTTTGGGGTGAAATGTTCTATAAATGTCAATTAAATCCATTAGGTCTAGTGAGTAATTTAAGGTCTGTGTTTCCCTGTTGATTTTTTGTCTTGATGATCTGTCCAATGCTGACAGTGGAGTGTTAAAAATCCCCCACTATGATTGCGTTGCTGTCAATCTCCTCTTTAAAGTCCCCCAAGAAATTTTTTATATATTTAGGTGCATAAGTGTTTATAAGGGTTATTTCCTCCTGTTGGATTGATCCCTTTAGTATTATGTAGTGACCATCTTTGTCTCTTGTTATGGCCTTTATTGTGAAGTCTGTTTTGTCAGAAATAAGAATTGCTACTCCAGCTTTTTTTTCCTTTCCGTTTGCATGGAATATTTTATTCCATCCCTTCACTTTTAACCTGTGTGAGTCTTTTGCTCTCAGGTGGGCCTCTTGTAGACAGCATATATTTGGGTCCTGTTTTCTTATCCATTCAGCTACCCTATGTCTTTTGATTAGACCATTTATTCCATTTACATTTAAGGTTACTATTGATATTAACTTATTTAATGCCATTTTCTCCCTTTATGTTGATGTACCTTATTCTCACTATTTCTTCTTTTTCTTAAAGCAATCCTTTTACCTTGTCTTACAATGCTCGTTTGGTGGTACTGAACTCCTTTAGCCTTTTTTTGTCTGGGAAGCTCTTTATTTCACCTTCATTTTAAATGATAGCCTTGCTGGATAAAGCAATCTTGGTTGCATGTTCTTGCTTTTCATTACTTGGAGAACTTCATGCCACTCCCTTCTGGCCTGAAGAGTCTCTGTTGAGAGATCGGCTGTCAGCCTTATGGGGCTTCCCTTGTAGGTCACTGCTTGTCTCTCTCCTGTAGCCCTTAATATTTTCTCTTTGTCCTTGACATTTGCCATTTTAATTATGATTGTCTTGGAGTGGGTTTCTTTGGGTCCCACTTGTTTGGAACCCTCTGTGCTTCCTGAACTTGTGTGGCTTTCTCCTTTGCCAGCCTAGGGAAGTTTTCTATCATTATTTCCTCCACCAAGTTCTCTATCCCTTGCTCTCTTTCCTCCCCCTCTGGCACTCCTATAATAGAATGTTGTTTCACTTCATATTGTCCCAAAGTTCCCTTAGACTGTCCTCATGCTTTTTAAGTGTTTTTTCTTTTTGCTGCTCTGATTGAGTTATTTTTTCTACCTTGTCTTCTAACTCACTTATTCTATCCTCTGCTTCATTGAGCCTGCTTTTAATTCCTTCTAGTGCATTCTTGATATCAGATACAGCATTCTTTATCCCTGTCTGAGTTTTGTTTATGGTATGTATTTCTTTTTTCATGTTTTCACTAAGGTCCTTGATCTTATCATCTAATGTCTTCTTAAGTTCCTTGAACATCTTCATAATCAGTACTCTGAACTCCATTTCTGATAACTTGCTTAACTCCATCTCATCAAAATCTTTTTCTGGAGATTTTTCCTTTTCTTTAATTTGGGGTTTTTTTTCTTTGTCTCCCCATTTTGGTAGTGTTTGTATCTGTATATTAGATATATTTGCTGTCTCCCAGTCTTGTGGGCTGGGATTTTGTGTTGTGGGTCCAGTGGAGCCCAGAGGTGTGTTTTCCTTATACTTGGGAGCTCTTTGCTCTAGGCATCTCCCTCTTGTGGGTGTCCCTTTTGTGGTTTCTTTATGTTCTCCTGTTGTGGTTGGGTCTAGATTGTGATTGATCAGTCCTTAGGAGGACCCTCCTCTCAGTTTGGCTAACTGTGTCTCAGCTCCAACCTCATCGTGTAAGCTGTTGTACAGGTGCTGGCAAGACAGAACAATACACAACTAAACTTCCAGGAAACAAGAGGTATCTTACAAAATATCTTGACAGTCACAATGAAAACAACCCACGTGAAAGTAGAACTGGGAGAGTGAAGGGAGAACACACACACACACAAAAAAAATGCTTAAAAAAAGAAAGAGAAAAGTAACGCTTAGAGAGAGAGATGTATATTGTTAATACTGGTGAAAATTTAGAAAATAATAATAAACTAAAATGTAAAAATAGAGAAGTTACTGGGAGATAACAGAAGCAGAGAAAAGATTCTGAAAGAAGGGCCGGCAAAAAATTAAGGGAGAGAATAGGAATAGGATACTAGTTGAAAATGCGAAAACAAAAATACAATAAAGAGAATAAGAGAAACTAACAATTGAACAAAAAGACAGAAGGGAGGATAACAAAAGAACGAAAGAAAAGTATAACAAGAAAAAAGAAAAAGAAAAAAATGTTATACCAATAGATTGAGGGGAGAGAGAGAGAGATAAAGCCCAGGCAGGGAGGGAGTCCAATAAGAGATTTGGGGGAAACTATAGAGGAAAGCAGTAAGCTTGGTTATAATGATAAAGTCCCAGTCGTTAAGCAGGAATATCAAGAAAATCTTGATAGTAGAAGCAAGGATAAAACAAAACAAAGCAAATAACCAAAACAAAACTAAAAATAAGGTAAGCAAGACAAAGTTCTTTTATAAAAAAGAGAAAAAAATTAGTTAAAAAATGTTTTAAAAAAATTTTTTTAAATTATTATAAAACTTTAAAAAGAAGAAAAAACAAAATTTCTCCCCTGTCTCTTCTTCCTATGGAAACAAAGAGAAACAAAGAAACAAACACACAAACAAAAAACAAACAAAAAAACACAAACAAAAAAACATAATACCAAAACAAAACAAAAAAACAGAAGAAAAAAAGGTAGTCAATCAGGTGAGTTTCTTCTGGCCAATTATATTGTCTGAGGGTCACTGTTTTGTGTGCTGATTTCTGCTCTGGGAGGTACTTGTGTATCAGCCAATGTGAGGAGCCGTCTGGGTTTGGCTCTGGTGTCCTCAGGTAGATGGTTGATCTGAGGCTCTCCGTGGACCACCTCCTCTTGTCAGCTATTTTGCAACCTTGTCGTTGCCTGGTCTCACTCCAGAGTCTTCTGTACAGTCTTTAGGGTGCAGGGTGGCTAGTGTAGCCCAGGGTATCACTCCCCTTAGAGGTGTCGCTGTCAAGCGCTCACTCTGAGGGAGTCAGTCTCTGCTCCACCGCCAGCTCCTCAGTCCCTTCCCTGTCCTCTGATTCTAGTTCTCGAGGCTCTGGCCTGGTGCAGCTTCAGATTGATTTCAGCCTGTTGCCTCTTCTGTCTGGGCCGTTTCAGCAGCCTGGGCTCAGTGGGTTCCATTAAAAACACATCGTGGTGAGCCCTCTGCCTGCCCAGCCCCCAGCAGGGGTTTTTAGCGTTTCCTCCAGCTCCCAAGCAACAGTCCCTGAGAGTCTTATTCTTGCAAAGTCCTCCTGGGAGCTGTTCTCCCTGCCCCTCAGGACTGTGCCCTGTGGGGAAGGGGTGGGGTCTGGGGCCTCAGTGATTGGGACCCGCCCCTTTCCTGTTGGGGGCGGGGCTCCCGGCTGCGGGAGAGGCCGGCGGGCTCCGCCCCTCCCTGCTCAGCTCTGGTTGGCTGGTCGCACCAGGCCCGCCCCTCAGACCGTCTGCTGTGCAGCCCCCAATCCATCCGCCATCAGAGGCTTTGTTTCCTAGGAAGGCGCCGTTTCCTCCGGGACTCACCGCTTCCCTGGGTCCCTCTGCCCTGTGCGCGGGGCGCCCCTTCCCTTCTCGTTGCTCCGGGTGTGGGGTCCCCGCTTTTGGGTGCCGTCCGCACTCCCAGGGGGAGGGGCCTTTGCAGCCCCCAAGCCTCCATGCTCGGAGCCCAGCGCAGGCTTCAGGGGGCTCCGTCCACTCAGGTGTGTGTCTCTGGTTTTTCCAAGCCGGCTGCGGAGGATTTTAGGAGGAAATCGAGTTCATGGCTGGGAGCGGGGGCGCTGCTGCTTCTCGCAGGGCCGCCATCTTCCCCTTCACAAATAAACTTTCAAACTCTTTGAGAGTTAATGATTTATCTTAAATTTAGCTTGCATATTTACAGCACCTAGCCTAATGTTAAGCCCTTATGAACCCTTGTTGATCACATCACACAATCAATTGCTATCCTGAGTCCCCCAGTTTTGTGTCTTTTTTTTTTTTTCAGTTAAATATTGTCAGACAGAGAACACTAACATCACTACGAGTTTCAGAAACTCCCTGTCAGAATTCAGATTCTAGGACTCCTTAAAGCCAAGTTGCAGTTAGGATTTGTTGAACAGATTCTATCAACCTCAATTTGTAGCTCTCTGTTTTTAACAAGCAAGCAAGCAAACACACACAAAATGCCACCATCTTTTCAGGCTTTCATACCTAAATTCTGATTGTTAGCAGCCCAAACTTTCTAAACAAGTCTATGTTATGAATTCAAAATTCCTATTATTATATTAACATCTGTAATCTTTGGGAATTATATTCTCATCAATATAATAATACTCTTAATTTCTAAATTCTTCTCTTGCACCTTATAATTGGAAGATTCTAAAGAACCATATTACTACTTCAACATCCTGGTATCAGGAGAGTTCTTGTAATAGAATCTTTCATTTTGTGTTTTTTATTGCTAATAATTTGTTTCAGAGCAAAGCTGAAGTACTGAATAAAGACTGTCCCACTCAACTTCACAAATACCAGATTAGAAAATTTTGACCTTTGTTTTGATGACTGAATATAAATTTCAGAAGGACAGTGCTCTTAGGATCTACACTGCACTATCCCCGGTGCTTAAACAGTCCCAGAAACAACACATACATTTGTTTCATAAGTGTGTTTATTTATATTTCTTTGAGATACTCCATTTATATTCTAACTTTGTGATTTTGTTAGGCAAAGACAGAGCCAGTGAATCCTGAGAAGAGGATGACCACACGCCCCCCCTGCTTTAAGGTGACCTTTGTAATATTAATTATTTCAATTATTTGCCAGTCTGAATAAATAACACTTTTTAAAATAATACAATTTTGAATTTTATGCATACCTAATTTTACATTTGGTATTAAAAGTTAAAGTTTTTTTAGTTACCTGCATTGTAATTTGTAATCTTCTACCAAATTTATTTTCCTTTTTTGTTAACACCTGTGCTTTAGACTAATGCTAATAAATGCCAACATATTGCCTAATGAAGCCAACATATTCCAAATATTGTACAGTAATGAAACTATGGCAATTACCAAATGCCTTCAGTGTTCTTGGTAAAACTTTGTAGAACTTTGCAGCTGCCTTTTACCTTGCTCCACTTCAGAATTAATGACTTTGGTTTCAGAAGGAAATATTTTTTCCTTTGTTTTAAACTCTTAATTGAGTAGGAAATTCATCACACCCAGGAGGATAATTGCAGTGTCAATGGGGGAGTAGCAACACTCCGCATATTCCCCATTACCCACTATGCCCAAGACATGTCAAATAAAATAAAGTAAAAACGTGCTCTTAACATGCAACTGTAGTTTCAAAAACACATTTTCTAGAACTTCTGTTACAACTAGATTTTTCTGCTGGAGCTCTTCTTATTTAGTGGACTTTCCTGTTTGAAGGATGTATAGGGATTGTGCAGTCACTGATTTGTAATAATAATAATAATATAATAATAATTAAGCAGCTACCATGTGCTAGGCATTATGAAAAGAAGTTAGCAAATCTAGTCACATTTTAATTTTTACAGTGACCTTTAGAGAGATGGGTATTACTTTCCCATTTTTAAGTATGCAAACTGAGGCTTAGAAAGGTTAAGTAACTTGCCTTAGGTTAGAATTTTTGTGTCACAATTCATGCTGAAATTTGAAGTCAGTCTGTATTATAGTAAATGTGTGCTGCTTGTTCAGCAATACCATATTGCCTCTGTCTACTCTGGGCAGTTATTTTATATATCACTAACGAAGGGATGCAAAAAATATATATATACTTGCTCAATTTACTTTATTAGAAAGGAAACTGGATAGACAATATTGTTAGAAGAGGCATTTAATACTTTTATCTCTCAACAAATAAAAATCACCCAGCTTACAATGAAAGGTCATTTGAATAGTAGCATAGATTTAAGATATTTTATTTCTTATTTATTTTTATTTATTTACTTTTTTAGAAAGAGGAAGAGGGGGAGAGAGAGAGAGAAACATCAATCAGCTGCTTCCTGTATGTTCCCTGACCAGGAATCCAACCCATAACCTGGGTATGTGTCCTGACTGGAATTCAAACTGGGGGATGACACTCCAACCAGCTGACCTATACAAGCCAAGGCTGGAAAAACATTATAGTTACTCAGTCATTCAATCAGTAGATAGTTTGAGTGCCTACTAAGTGCCACTACTGAAATGAAGCACTAGACTTACAGTAGGATATGCTTAAAGCAGAGGTTTCTTCAGTGTAAATTATACAGAAGTCATATAATATGGCACATCACAGATTTAAGCATAGGGACTGATAGAAACACTGCATTGAAGCTTTTATTGCAATCTCACACAACATTATGAAATTATGTATTATTAGTGAGGGATAGTTCATTGAATATATCATGTAATGTCCCTGAACTTATTGTCTTACATTGTAATATTAATATCAATATATAATTTGTTATGTGTATTTATGTGTGTGTTTTCAGATTTCAAAATTTTCACTAAATCTGTTAATTAATTCTAATAATTTGATAGTAGATTCTTTTGATTTTTAAAGTATGTGATGAAGTTGTCTGCCGTAATGACAGTTTTAAGTCTTACATCTGAATTCTCATACGTTTCATCCTTGTACTTCTCTTGTGACTAGGACATTCAGTACTATGTTCAATAGAAGGGTAAGAGCAGACATCATTGTCTCATTCCTATTGATAGAAGTAAGACTTTTAGTATTTTGCCATTAACTAAAATGTTTGTTGTGGGTATTTGTAGATACCATTTACTAGATCAAAAAATGGTCACCTGTATTCCCAAGTTTGCCAAATTTTAATAATGATCCATTTTTATTTTAATATTTTTTTCTACTTAGTTCATTGATGGTATTTTTGTTTTATTTTATTTATGTGAATCACCACCATACTAGGAATAAACTGAACTTTTTGTGGTCTAATTTTCTGGGGTTCAATTTGCCAGTATTCAATTTATTTAAAAATTGAAATATATTTGACATATAATATTATGCAATTTAAAGCATACAACATGTTGTTTCAATACATTTATAATATGATTGCTATCATAGTGAATATTAGCACCTCTCTCACATCACATAATGATCACTTTTTAAGTTGCTGGAATCATTAGGATCTCTCTTAGCAAGTTTGACGGTTATAATACAATATTGTTGTTTATATTTACTATATTGCTCATTAGATCTGTAGGACTTATTTACTACTCATTGTAAGATTGTACTCTTTAACAAAATCTCCCCTATCCCCCGCTCCCCCCCACGCCCTGGTAACCACAATTTTACTCTCTTTTTATGAGTTTGGCCTTTTTAGATTCCACACGTGTTATAACACAGTATTTGTCTTTCTCTATCTGACTTATCTCACTTAGCATAATGTCCTCAAAGCCAATTCCTGTTATCATAATTGGCAGGATGTCCTGTTTTCCTGGCTGAATAATATTTATATATATATACACATATGTATATATATGTAACATGAATATATGAAAAATACATAAAATATATATCACATATATAATATATATCCCACCTTTTTATTCCTTTATCCCTTGATGGACATTTAGTTTTTTTCCATATCTTGGCTATTGTGAATTCTGTTTTCATTTCCTCTGGGTATATACTCAGAAGTGGAATTGCTGGATCATATGGCAGTTTTATTTTTTTTTAATTTTTTGAGGAAACAAGCTTGTATCCTCCCTCCCTCCCTCCCTCCCTCCCTCCCTCCCTCCCTCCCTCCCTCCCTCCCTCCCTCCCTCCCTCCCTCCCTCCCTCCCTCCCTCCCTCCCTCCCTCCCTCCCTTCCTTCCTTCCTTCCTTCCTTCCTTCCTTCCTTCCTTCCTTCCTTCCGGCATTTAGTGACTTCAGGCCTGCCTGATAACAAGATTTAAAACTGCCACCTGTCAGCACAGGTCTAGGACAGGGCCTGCCACACAGCAAATGTTCAATAGCATTCATTCGTTAATGTATTCAGTAAACAATTGTGGAACACAGCTGATCCACCAGTACTAAGGCTTGAAGGATGCCAATATTGATAACATTCATTTTTTGCTTCAAAGAAAGTGTCAAGTGGGACATAAGCATAACAACTAACTTTTATATAGAAGCCGCAGCTTACAAACACATTTACATATTTCTTTCATTTAAGCCTCACAACTCTGTGTTGTGAAGAGAGCAGGTGTTTCGCCAGATGTAAACTTGGAGAGGTTAAATAATTTGCCCAAATGGGACAACCATGTATCAAAGCCTGGCTTCCTGACTTTGAAACTTTTTTTTTAGTTACACTAGACTGCATTTCCTTTGGACTTTGGAGAGATAAACTAAAAGAATGATAAAATAAATTCTATATTATAATAAATTTGAAGTCTTTCTGAATCATAGCTGTGGCATGAGAAACAAAGTGAATCCCATGACACTCGGTTTCCACAGGTTAGTTTATAATCTATGAAATGAAAATCATGCATACACAATTACATTTGGGGACATAGCAAAGATTAATGAGGCTGTTTATGAAAAATATTTAAGTTATATATAGAAAAGCATTATCTTCAGAAAAGGAACTATTTCCATATTTTTCTTATATATTAAAATATGACTTTGTGAAAGGAAATTTATGGCTGTTTAATTCTAACTTTGAAACATTATTATTTGAAAAGTAGCATGTAATTTGATCATCTAAATATTGTTTAAGTTTTATGATTAAAAAAGGAAGGACAACATTTTCCAAAGGATTTCAAGTTTGTAGACCACCCCTTCTACCATTAGGAGACTGCAAAAAAATTAAGGACCTCTAAGTTCTTAAACTCTGTGGTGGTTGGACTTTTGAAAGAATATGAAGGATATGAAAAAGAGCAGTTAAAACAGCATCAAACAGCCTTGGCTGGTGTGGCTTTGTTGGTTGGGCATTGTCCTGTGTACCAGGAGGTTGCTGTCCGATTCCCAGCCAAGGGCACGTGCCTAGTTGCTGGCTCAAGCTCTGGTCAAGGGTGTGCAGGAGGCAGCCCATCGATGTTGCGCTCTTATATTAATGATTCCACCTTTCTTTTCCTCCCCCTTTCTCTTTTTAAAAATCAATAAACTATAAATTTTGAAAAATTTTTTAAAAAAACAACATCAAACAAAAGAATTAATAGATAACTGTTTTATTTCTAATCTCATCTGGGGAAATTGTATGGTTAAAAAAGATCATTAATATATGAGAAATGGCATTTAATTAATAAGAACCATAAAGTGACTAAGAAATTAGTCTCTTTAGAAACATTAATTTTATGACTATGCTTTTTTATAAGTAGATTTATGAAAAGTGATAAAGCAGTATTGTTTATATAAAAATATTCTTTAAATTAGAATGGTGCATAAAGTACATTCACTAAAGTAATGGTTAGCAAGTTTTAAAATAATAATTAAAGTACAAGCATTGGCTTGTAAGCTTACTAAATTGTGTTTTCTAATAAAACTGATTTAGCTCCACATTCAAAATTGATACTTCATGTATAGCCACTGAAATTTACTTTTGTAAATGTATGAAAAATTAAGATAATGCAAAGAAGATTATAGAATAAATGTTCAGCATTAAGAAAACATTTTTTAAAAACTTAAAGTTAGCTGTTGAGGGCATATCTTAATAAATATAAGTTAATTTACCTCTCCTACAGGAATTTGTGAGATTTTCTGCTTGGGAAATATTGCTAGTCATTTTTCATTTTCATGCATTTACTGAAAGTTTAATAATATTTACTATTCTTAAATAATATTTTAGTAATGATAGTCATATATTCAGAATGCATATTCCCCCAAATATTTCATCTCACTGTATTTTTATAATAAATAATGATGCAATACAGTTCAAGTGAAATAGTTTTCTTGTCATTGGAAATGGCAAAGAAGGAACTTGTGACGAAGGAAAATGTAATGGTTAAGTTTCCGTGTCAACTTGATCAGGCTATGGTGCCCAGTTGTTTGGTCAAAGACCAGACTAGTTGTTACTGTTTAATCATTATTTAGACATGATTGACATTTAAAAATATATATATATCTTTATTGATTTCAGAGAGAGGAAGGGAGAGGGGGAGAGAGAGATAGAAACATCAATGATGAGTCATTGATCGGCTGTAGCCAGCAACCTGGGCATGTGCCCTGACCGGGAATTGAACCCCGATCTCCTGGATCCTAGGTCGATGCTCAACTACTGAGCCATGCTGGCAGGGCAAGCCTTTTTAAAAATTTTTATTGTGCATTTCCAGACTTATTCCTTTGCTTTATATGTGACTCATTACCCAAATTTTAAACATTAATATAGCTCACAACATCCTCAAGAGTGTCAGAAATCTGGCCACTGTGCTGAGCGTAACCTGGTTAGACCCTAGGGAGAGAGTGAGTATTAAAAGCACCATGTACTAAAAAAGAAGTCCATTGGGAGAGAAGCAACATTCTGTTCTGCCTGGATTGGAGCTCAGTGACCCAGATGCAGTAGAGTGACCTAAGGACTCCCAAAACAATTCTCTAACTTCCAGAGCAAATGGCAACTGGGACCTCAAACTCAGAAAATCATAGTTTACATGTGTGGAAAATGCTGAAATGCTGGCAAACCATCAGAAGTGTAGGTATACTGAATGTACTTATACATATGTTTGAAAATTTAAATTTAAAACAAATTAATGTATAGTTAGAAAAGTTAGCACACAAGATATATATGTGTGTGTGTGTGTGTGTGTGTGTATCCAGATGTGTTCATATCAGTTTACCTTTGAGTTAATTAATCTCAATATATTCTTAATATTTGAGAATTCTCTCTGTTTATGACATATTCACAGATTATACAACTGAATGTTATATATATCAGAAAGCCATAAGTTGTTTCAAAGTGAAATTCAAAGAAAATGACAGATTCCTCTTCATGCTTTTCTCCAAATAAAGTCTTTCTTTGGGTACTTATTACTGACCCTTTATTCAACATTAGAATTTTTTTCAACAAAATAGCTGAAAATCCCCAGACTTTTCAAAAAAAAAAAAAAGTCCTTCAGATATGATTTCTTTTATGGCACAAAAAGAATCAATAAGAGTCAGCTCTTTAGGATTAGAAGATTCACCAAATACTGGAGGGATTTAAAGGATAGATTTTGTTCCATTTTGCCTGCCAGAAGGTCAGATCAGTTTGATGCCACACTTTTGTTTTTGTTGTTGTGGTTATCTTAAAGCTTTCACATAGTTATAAGTCAGTTAGAAGTGGAATTCCAGACAGCAAAAGGATAGCAGAAAAAAAGTTTCACAAGAGTTCTAAATGTTTCTATGAAGAAATATTTATCCAAAAAAAAATATACACACACACACACACACATATATATATATATATAGTGAAACTAGGGCAAGGGAGTCTTAGAAGTTTTGGTTTTTGAGTTTTAAGCACCACAGGAAAAATATTTTGTCAATCTTGATCTTAATTTAACAGGTAATATGCAGTGGTAAAGCATATTGTCAACTACCTCTGGGGAATGAGGCTTCTCTCAATTACACTTGAGTTTGCAGATTTCTAATTATATGCCAGAAATTCCATACCTAAATTGAAACTAGTATCTGCTATTTTACTTATTATCAGATTGTTCAGTAACTAAACCTTAAGGAGGAATTTACCTGCATTTAAAAAAGTGAAATACAATTGTTGAGGTTTTGTTTTTTTAATTGATAAAGACCAAGTAATGTATAATCAGATAATTTCTTGTCACTGGGGTTTATTTAGCTTCAGTTGATCCCTTAGGAATTATGCTTAGTATGATAAGAACAGATTTCAACAATACTACTTAGATTTGACATGGTTTAAAACTCTATTTTTATAATAGCCATATGGCATAACTGTCCCTAGGGAAGTATTTCTTCTAATTCCTTTATGAATCGCTATAGTTTAGTGATAATTTTACTGTTCTCAGCACATTCAGCCAAAGTCAAGATGTCCTGTTGACTCAAACACTAACATTGTGGGATCTGCATTTGTCATTTGACAGGGTCAACCTTGCTTTACACAACAGCAATGTTCTGAGCGCTTCATATAATGATAGCAAAATGTACCAGAGTTATTGTTTCATTTGCCTCAAATCTCACATAACCAAAATGAAAGTTGCTCTCTTTCTCTAAAAGTATCTCATCTTATACAGCACAGTGGCTAAGAACATGGATCCAGAGCCACATTGTCTGAATGTGAATCCTGGCCCTGCTGATAGCTAACCAAGTGACCTTGGGCAAATCAGTTACCTCCTTTCAGCCTCAGTTTTTTCATCAGTCAACCTGTAATGATGATACAAGCCGCCTGGTAGCATTGCTATGAGGATTAAGTTACTTAATATATTGAAATGAGTGTTGCTATCTAATCACTAATGGCAGCACTAGCCACTTTATCCCTCAAGCTAAGAATCTGAGGGTCATTATATCGCCTCCTCTTATCTAATTGTGATCGAGTCCTACCAGTTGTTTTTTCTTTTCTTTTCTTTTTTTTAAAATCTATCATATTTGTCTTTGAAACTTCTTTTAGCATTAGCCTTAAACTTGGGCTATTGCAATTGATGTCTTTGTTCCAACTTTTACACTCCTGGCAAAGTATTCATGGAATTTTCAAGTTTAAATCTGTTTACTGGTTCCTCGTTGATTGCTAAGGTGGTTGTCAAATTATTTTACATCTTTATTCAAAGGAATATTCCATGAGAGTCCAATATATACAAAAAGATAAACACTGAAATCCTCTAGTTGCAGTGGGAAGCAGGGATAAGAAATCTTCCCATTAACTCTTCATTTGACATCCTCTTGGTCTTAAAACTTGCCTTTAGTCCTTGTAATCTTTGTACCTCTTCACATCCCCACCCTGGCTACTCTCCCATTGCTAAACACTGTCATCTCTCATCATCATATTCTCTGTGAGTCCTTGAGTGGGTTCATAGAACTCATAGTTCTATGTGTCATTTATACTACTTAAAGCATGCTCACATTTCTACTACTTTATGACACTCGCTGCTGTCCTGTACTGCTATTGTCTTTCCATAGCTGGACTCTGCACTTAAGGACATGCATTGAGTTTACTTTTGTCTATTTCTTGAAGCTTCTAAAATGCAATTATGTGTAGTAGTCCCCCCTTATCTGTGATTTTGCTTTCTGTGGCTTCAGTGACCTATGATCAACCACAGTCCATAAATATTAAATGGAAAATCCCAGAAATAAACAATTTATTAGTTTTAAACTGCATTCTGTTCTGCGTAGCATGTTGAAATCTGTCATCCTGCTGAACCTTGCCTGGGACATGAGTCATCCCTCTGTCCAGCATATTCATGCTGGACATGCTACCCACCTGTTAGTCACTTAGTAGCCATTAGATTATCAGATCGATTGACCCAGTAGTGCAGTGCTTGTGTTTAAGTAACCCTTATTTTACTTAATAATTACCCCTAAGGGCAGAAGTAGTGGTTCTGGTAATTCAGGTATGCCAAAGAGAAGCTAAAAAGTGCTTCCTTTCAGTGAAAAGGTGGAAGTTCAGTATTATCCATGGTTTCAGGCATCCGCTTGAAGTCTTAGAATGTATCCCCTAGGAAAAAGGGGGGACTACTGTATACCATAGATGTTTAATAATATGTGAACAATAAATTAATTATTCTTCATGCTAACAGCCACCCTGTCTCTTTCATTCCACACATCATGATGCCTCATGTCCCCTGGCCACCAAATGACTTCCTAGAGTGGCAGCCCACCCAGTCTGCCTTTTATTCTTGGAGACTGCATTTGTAGGAACTACTTCAGTCTAACATTAAACAGCTTAATTCTGGGCATATCAGTTTTCTATTGCTGCTGTGACAGATTACTACAAGCGTAGTTAGAGTTCTTTAGGTTAAAAGTCCAACACAGTGCTAAAATCAAGGTGTCAGAGGGCTGCATTTCTTCATGGAGGATCTAGGGGAGAGCCTATTTCTGCACCTTTTCTGGTTCTAGAGGCCACCCACACCTTGGCTCATGGCCTTTTTCTCCAGCTTGAAAGCCAGCGTCATGGGTGAGTCCTTCTCACGTCTCGTCACTCTGATCCCCTCTTCTGCCTCCCTCTGCTATTTTGATTATTTGGTCCACTGAGATAGCCCAGGATACTCCCCTCATCCCAAATGCTTTAGTCTAAGCACACCTGCAAAGCCCCTTTTATAATGTAGGGAACATACTCACAGGTTGCTAGGATTCACAGGTTGATGGATGTCTTTGGGGGGCATTATTCTGTCTACTACACCTGTGATTATTTACTAGATTTATGTTGATGATAATACTTTGCATTTGCATAATATGTGTACCATTTTCAAATTCCTTTCTAGTTCTTTCTAATTTGATCTAAACAATATTTGGCAAGGACATTTCTCATATAATTTTCCTTACACTGGTCTTACAAATTTTAATTTATATCTCTAGTATCATACAGGTAGTTTTAAATTTCCATTTGAGTCTCCACAGTGTCATAACTTGAAGGTGTAGCTTATATTTTGCACATTTTCAGACAACCTGTAGCTCGTAGTTTGTTTTCATCAGTTAGTCAAATCAGTGACTGAAAAAAACCTGAGGTTCAAGGGGGTTATGTGACTTACCCTAACCACTGTTTAAAATGTTGAAGCTACGGAACTCAGATCTTCTGAATTACCAACCAAAATTGTTTCCAGTTTACTCAAGTGTTGACAGCATACTAGTTGACTGCATATCTTATCTTCTTCATAGTGTTGTTATAGATATCATAAACGGCATGTTTATAAATACACTAAAAATATGTAGCGATATGCATTGCCTACCATTATTGTGTTGATTTTAATATAAAATATCTAGAGTTAACATTTTTCCCAGAAACAAATGAAGGTGTTTGACAAAGAAAGATATAGCAAAATCCCCAACACAAAAATCATTTGTAGATAGTTTCAGAATAAACCCTATATTTTGTCAGCATTACATGTGTTGAAGCATTATTATTTTAGGCATAAAAGTATCTTATGTAAATAAATGAGTAATCAAGAAATTGAGGATTCAGAAGTTTTATATTGTTCTATCTAATCATTTGATGCTGCTGAAGAAATAAGTAATGTAATGTTGAGTAATGGGGTCTTATGGGAGAATACATACTTGGAAAAACTGAGGGTGGGATAGTTTCAGTACCCTTACTGGAGCTAACAATTAAGAAGCAGGAAACCTTTCTATTAAGGATATTATTTGCATATAATTGTGTGTACACATCTATGAGTTATGGACTCACGAAGGTATAATTTGAGGTGTAAAATTTGTGGAGAATGTCTGGATTAGAATTGCAAGAACTTTGGCATTGGCTACTTAAATGTTACTTGGTGGAACCAGCTAGTGACTGTTTTATTTTGTTCATTTCCATTTTAATCACACAAAACATCGCACAATGAAGACTTGTGTGCTTTTTCCGAAGATAAGTAAGACTAGTCTTGCCCTGGCTGGTTTAGTTCAGTGGTTAGAGCGCTGGCCCGGGTTCAGTTCCGCTCAAGGGCATGTACCTCGGTTGCAGGCTCAATCCCTGGCCGGAGGTGACCAGTCCGTGTGTCTCTCTCACATCGATGTTTTTCTCTCTCTCTCCGCCTTCCGCTGTCTCTGAAAAGCAATGGAAAAAATATCCTCAGGCGAGAATTAAAAAAAAAAAGACTAGCCTTCATTCTAGGAAGGAGTCTCCAGTTCCATTTAACCTCATGTTTTTCATCAGGATGCTATTAGGGCCTCGGGTACAACAGATTGGGTATAATGACCCCAGGCTCTGCTGCTCACAGCAAGGAAATGCCTGTTGGGAAGAATAAAATGTCTCTGTCATTTAAATAAATGAAAGAAAAGAAAGGAAGAATAACCATCTTAATTTTGCATAATATGCCAATAAGACAAAGTGATAGAAAATCTCCAATTTTTTACACATGCATTTTCTGCCTGACTTTTATTGACTTTTCACCTTCAAGATTATTAACTTCAATTTAACTTGCTACCTAATTCTGCAAGTGCAAAAGCGTTCATTCTTAGTGAGGTTTTCTGAGTGCCTAAAACTCCTCAGGGTTATAATATCCAATAAATAAGAATATCTGTTAGATATGTGTAATGAAAATTATAGTTAAGTATGATACATAAAATGCGTTTTTTTCCTTCCTAAGGAAATAATCCAAGATTGACACAGAGTTGTTCCACAAGGTTAACTTCAGGACAGTCCGAGGGACTTACAGAGGACCCCACCAATGATAGTGTGCCATAAGGGTATGACTTTACCAGAATAACCATAATTAAAATGTCATTGTCGTAGTAAGTTTAGAACAAACCATGACATTGCAAGCTTTACTCCTTCTATTTTTCACTTGTGCCTGGAGATGGTATATAAATCTGCACAGGTCTCCGCAGATCATTTTCAAGAAAAACTTAACATGGAGGGACACATATCAAGCAGAATTTAAGATCAGGAATGCAACTTTTATGAACTTAGTAATGTCATTATTTGTTTGAAACCAACTTCATTTTCTGTCGCATAGATTCCATTCTGACATTAATAAGAAAATAGCATATTCCTCTCTCTGTGTGTGTTTTCTTCTCTGAAGCTATAGTGTAAAAAAGCATAAATCAAATCTGTTTTGACAAATGAGCAACACAATTTTGTAACAGGATAGAAATTTAAAAAAAATAAAAATAGACTGACTAGCTGATAAAAGATGAGTTGAACTAGGAGAATTGATGTTAGGGCTGAAGGTAGCATTAGAGATTAGATGCTCATTGGCTTTTCAGCAAGCCTGGTGGCTCATCCTACATAAATGAAGTTTGTGATATGTAATAAAAAGCTTTCTATCTTCACAGCAAGCAAATTAGCAGGTATTTTGTGCCAGGAATGTTAATGTTATCTTGCATTTGTTTCAGAGCAGGAACATATTAACTGAGCAAGTTTGAAGAGAATTTTACTTTTATAACATCAGGTGCCGAAGGTATTAGAACAAGGTCACCTCTGTGAAGTAATGAGGGAAAATTAGGTTATAAACATGCAGTGCCTAAAAATATATTCCGTCTGCTCTGCAGAGTGAATGCAATATAGGTTTGCTCCAAATTGCTAATTCTCTTTTATTCCGAATTACACTCCGACCCTAAACTGAATCCAAAGAGTTAAATAATAAAGCAAGACAGGGTGGAGGAGGGTTACTGAGGCTCGCAATAGGCAACCAATACAAATAAATAGTGTCTAAATATTTGTACATATATACATCCCTCTTCATAATTTATAAATCAGGACATTTGGAATGTTGTGTGCAATATGCCTCAGGGGTCCACATCACCTTTTTGGGAGAAATACAATAGCAGAGAAGGGCAAATCAAAGAGAATGATAAAACGCTGCTCATTTTGGAAGATGTTAAAACATAGCAGAGAGTTGAGTAGTTGCTGGGAATACTATCAAGATTAAAAGAAATGTGCTGTAAGTTAAAATGACAATGAAGTTCTTGAAAATTGGGATGATGGGAATGTGAATAATTCTGTTCCTTTTATGAATACATATAAAAAGACAGGATAGGTAAGATGTATGCAGAAGTCCCACCAGATCTGGGCAATCTGGTCTTTGTCAGGATATCATATTCTATGGTGGACCATTAAGGCACCAATGGTATGATTTTCAATATTTGAATAACATACTTGCAGCTTCTCCTGGACTGAAACCAGACATGCTGATGTAGTTACTCGTCTTGCCCTAAATATCACCAAATCACTTGCCTAACCTCTTAGCTCCTGGGCCATGGTTTCTGCTTTATTCTTCATTTCTGCAACTAAATTAAAACTTCTTGTGATCCACTTCATTCTACCCAAATATGGTGAGACTATAGGGTGATTAAAATGTAACAAAACAACTCTGACCTTCATCTACAGAAATCCTTCAGAGTACTATAACAACTTAATTACTTAATTAAGCAATTAACTATAAGCAGAAAGGTGAAAGAAAGTGTGTTTGGAATAGGAGTTAATAAATTTTTGTTGAATTAAACATTTACTTTAGTAAGAATTTAATTGTAGATGAAAATGCTCTGTTAGTTATGATGGCCACTTCTTGAAATCCATGAACCAGGGTCAGTGACTGGTACATATTGATTGTATCCAATCTAGAACTTAGTGTATCTGGAATTTAGTGGATAAAAGTTGTTGGTCTAATGAAGGATTAAATCATCTCATGTAAACTTTTTATTTTACAGTGAAAAATTCTGAGACTTGGAAAGATGAAATGAATGGCCCAAATTCACAAGGTAATTGCTGGCAGAGTTATAAAGGACTCAAACGTAGGCCATTAGATTCTTGTTGTCTTAAAAACAAATCAAAAGTAAACAAAACAAAAAAACTATTTCTGTTATTGCAGTGCAGCATGCTTCTCAAGGGACTACTCCAGGTCAATTAAATTCAGAATCCCTGGGGGCTAAAGTACACCATGCATTTTTTTATAGCTCTTCTCAAGTAATGTGATGCAGTGTCAGGACTGAGAAACAGTCACTGGAGATTCTGTTAGAAATTGCTGCAGTTCCTTTAGCCCAAGACTGGAGTGCTGTTTTACCCAAGGTAATTCTGAGAGGAAAAACATAACAGGGTCCATTTAATAATTAGCATGGGAAGTGCCCTGTGTATGTATCCAATGTTTTTGACATGTATTCAGTTAACAGCAGGACATGTATCAAGGAAAGAGCCATGTTAAGGTAATGTAGACCTCATTTCTGAAGCAATCTTTAAAATGAGAGGTCTGGCGAGATGAAACTCAGAAAAATAAATCAATGCTTGTCTAAAGGTTATAGAGTAACTTGGGAACTATTTGATCTCTGGTGATTACAAGATCAGAAGATTAAAAAATAACCCTGAGGGTGTGCTGTAGGCACCATTCCCTCTGAAGATATATGGGAGATTTATGATTGAGTTGAAATTACTTTTGATTGGAAATAACTCCAACTTAGGAAGAACATTAGTAAAGCAGAAATGGTGGGAGAGACAGACATTTTCAGAAACAATATGTTCTATATTCACATTCTAAAGGCTAACCATTTATCACTGAAAGAATAGGAAACATCTAACAAATTAATACAACAACTAATGGGAGGTCTAGCAACCAAACAAGTGCCTACTATAATCAAGACAGTGTAAGGGATGGGATCAGACCTCAAAGAAAATCAAGGTGGTCCTGGAGCTCAAAGGCTTAGATAAGACTCAAATATGACAAATGTTTGACAAGTTAAATAGCAAAAGAGATAATTTACAACTTAATGTTAAAATACATTGTCAATTATGAGGCACTTATATAGTCAAATGAATGTTTAGAAAATAAGTATTTTGAAGGTTCAGAGGCAAAGAGAACAAAGGTTCCCAAATGACCATCTTCCAGATACAATCTAAATATCTTAGCATTTAGAGTATAGGGTCCTTATTTGTCTTTCTCTTGCCTACTTTTTAAGCCTTATTGTTCAATATTTTCCATTTAATGTAGCTCTTACTGCTGGGGGTGAGACAGAGAGAGGACTTTAAGTATTGAAATTGGTCTTTCTGACCCAGCCCACCCTAGCTTTATACAAAAGATGCATTTGGTTGCCTCTTTATTCATTATATTTATTAATATAATTTCTTTGCCCCTCTTTTTTGATTAAAAACTTCCTCAATCTATATGAGATTGTGGCTGCTAACTAAACTTACTATGGTAATCATTTCACAATATACGTAAGTCAAACCATTATGCTGTATATCTTAGACTTATACAGCTATGCATGTCAATTATATCTCCATAAAACTAGAAAAAACACACAAAAATTTCCTCTGAAAGAGGGATAAATTATTGCAAACAATTATAAATCTGATCAAGTTTTAGAGGTAGTTATTATTTAAAAGTTTCAGAATTTTGACGTTTAAAGAAGTTTCCTAGAAATAATATGGTGAAAGGATATGAAAGGCATGTAATAGTATATTTATAGGCACTGAATACATGGCTATTTATTTGCTTATTTACTTATTCACTCAGTCACTCCACAAAAGTAGGTTCAGCACAATCGATAAGCACAACAGGCCTTGAAAAACATCGTTTTCGATAATGTTAAGTGAGAGTTTACTGTACGACTGTGAGTCAGGAATGACAATGACTCTAGGGTAAAAATGAAACTCTTAAGACTTGATTTCTCACTGAGAAGAGCAATAATATTGTGATTAGGAAAAGTAGAAGCCCAGGATTAAATAAAAATATAAGTTTACTGTCAGTGTCATAGGCGAGGTAAAAAATATATATATTCAGCATCTTTCAAAACCTTGTCCTCTTTTAGTGTTTCTTGCCACATTGTATGCGGGAAACGTATTTATACGTTTTACGTTGACTGGTAGTAGAGTGCGCGATAAAAACTACCCGCAAACAATGTGTTACTAGAGAGAATGGAACTCATCCATTACTTTTGTAGTTCAGATGTATAGAAAGCAACATTAATGTCCCATTGCACCCCAACCTTAATTCTTCACCATTGGCGAACTGGCCATAATTAATATTTAAATTTTCTTTCTATTCTTATGACTTAAGTCCATCTCATGGACTTCTGAACGAGTGAAACTGAGGTTCATCTCTTTTACCTGCCTTTTCATAGTAGCCACCTAACTGGTCTCCTTACATATGCTTCAGTGAGAACAGTTCTTTCAAAATGCAAATCTGGTCATATCACCACTCTGCTTGAACTTCATGAGGGCAGAGTTGCTGTCGCTGCAGTTCATTATGTCCCCAGAAACAAACACAGCAGTGTCAGACACGTGGATGCTTAATAAATAATACCATTCAATACATAAATGAGTTGTAAAGTTGGGGAGAATGTTTTGATGGAAGAGTTCTCAAATATCATAAAACTTCACCCCAACCGAGAGAGACTGTTCTGACCATCCTTAAGTGTATTAATCACACAAGAGGCATCCAGAACTTAGATAACTCACAAAAATACCACTAATGGCTTATACTATGTCCTAGGAATATACACTTATTTTATAAATATGTGAATTTGTAGGTATGTCTGTGAAGACAATATTTTCTACATAAATATTTATGCCAATGTTATACAAAGTCCACTTAAAGGGGAATAGATGAAAATTTTGTCATAAAGAAGGTCATTGTTACAGTAAGCCCCTAGTGAAATAAGAAAGAAGCTTTTCTATTGATAATGTAACAGTCATTTAAAGTTTTGGCCTTTAGTATATATTACCTCTTTCTCTCCCAAATAGCACCCAGACTTCCCTCAGTGAACCACACTTCTGCTACTTTCAGCCCTTGTTGATTTGATGGCTGTTGACTCCTTTCCAATTTCTAGAATCAGGCAATGCATTCTCTTGGCCAGAGTAATTGTTTCAGGAAGGGGCACCTGACACAGGCAGAGCTAATGAGTTGTAACCAGATATCTACTGGGAATGCAGAACTTGAATTCAGAGGATATGAAGCTGAAACCATTGCATCCATTTTGGCACCATGAAGGGATTCCTATCAAAATAGAACCAATACAAAGAACTAAGAGCTAAGTGAGACAGATTAGGTCCTGATGACATTATATGAGCCCCAGGATCAAGACAAGCTCTGTATGTGTGCAAATAAAGTCCTTTTTGAATAAACTTCCTTGGGTTGGTTTTCTGCCACTGGTAAACAAGAGAGCTCAAACGGATACTTATAATATCATGTAGCTTCCATATTCCCTGGGTGGCCGGGCTGTAACAGTTCATTCCAGGCAACTGGCTTCAGCCTTGAAATGTGATAGAGTGTCTTCTTGGCTGGGACAGGGTTTCTTAGTGAGTCAGATAGGCTGAAGAAGTGTGTGTAGGCTGTAACCACAGAATTAACACTAGCCTCTGTATTACAAACTATGCAGAGCCACTTCTCTAATTTCACTGATAATAGGCTGCACCTGTTACTGAGAAATGCCTCCTGGCCAGAGTTTCATAGTGAGCACCTGCCTAAGATTAAAAAAAAAGTGACAGAAAAATCCAAACTGACAAAGCGTAATTTTTCTTAGCAGAAACCATCGGCTTGATGATCTTTGTTGACCAAACACTCAAATGCGAGGCTCTATGCCCATTCCACAGCTTTGTGAGAAACAGACAGGTTTTAGGTGAAAGGACTTTAACCTTTTATGATTATTTTAGATAAGAATCCAACCCCCTTTTTATTCTCTAATTCATTCTCTTTATTATTTCACCTATTGAATATTGTCTTTGCTCCTACAGAGAAAGAGGGACCAGCTGGGGGCAGTCCATACCCTGACATGAGGACCAGAAGAAGGTAAGAAATAATCTGACAGCTTCCAACCTAATCCTAACCAGCTGCCTTTGACACTCAAAATGGTGAAAAGATCAAGACGGCAGTTCTGTAACCATAATCACCTACAAGTGGTTCTTTATGTGTCAAATGGTGTCTAGAGAGGGTCCATTGATCAAAGGAATTTAGGACATGGGTGGATGAGCCTCAGGTTGGTGAAAGAGCAGAAGCCAGGAGCTTGGCAGATTGCTAACGGCTCCATGATGCTGCAATGCTTTCTTAGACAGAGACTGCCTCCGCCAGACTGCTGTGTGCATGGGCTTTGGAAACCATGTAAATGATCATGTCAGTCCCCTACTCAAAGTCTTGGGCATAAATGAGATGATAGATATTATTGCTGTCCTCATGGGTCTTATCCTCAAAATATAAATGATAATTAAAAATAACCTGAGCATGGCCAAGTGAGAAATACAAGAAAAATGTGATATAAAATCAGTGAAGTAGGCATTTCAGTTGGGGACTTTTATGAGAGAGGTTAAATTTACACTGTTACTTAAAGAAAGGGTAGGGATTAAATATCTTGAGAAGAGAGAAAAAGACTTCTGGTTGAATCCTTGCATAAACAAAGCTCAAGGGAAAAACACTAAAAGGTTTGTCAAATGGAAAGGTAAAGAAAAGAATTTGTGAAATAGTACCTCTTTACCAAAAGTATAAAGTATCTTTTTGGAAAGAATCACATGCATCTTTTTCCTCTATAATTCAACCCCATAACAATAATTTCTTGTAAATAAGTTACCTGAGGGAAAATGTATATTTTAATTCACACTTGGATATTTTTAGAAATTAAAAAAAATGTAGAGTTAGCTTATTATTTTGATGATCTGTAAAACTTACCAGACCCAGAGGAATTTCAATTATTCTATTAAATTACTCTATAATTGAACTAACATCTTCTCTCTCAGTAAAACAGGTCTAATGTCCAAAGCAGTGTGTGAGCTATTGCTGAGTGCCTTAATGGCTCCTATGTTTGCCTACATGCTCTCATACTAGTCTCCAACTAATTACTTTGTAAAGCACTTTGGGATAATTTGGTTGTGAATAGCATTGTATAAAGCAAACACATTTCTTTTCTCAAACATTGGCTCATGTTGGGAGCTGACGAACTATAAGTACATTTTTTTTTTTTTTTTTTGGCCTTAGTACTAGGTATATTACATTAGTCATGAATGCATTTCAAGTCCTTTTTTAGAATGATGTGTTTTCAGGTACAGGGCACAAAAACCTTTCTAAGAAAAACTGACAATTTGGGAGAACAAAGCATAATAAACCAACAACAAAATTCCCACCTTGTTGAATTAGTGGACAAATTCCTGCTGACATTGCCATGACTCAAACTATTCCTTTTGCAGTAAAGTGCTTTATTAATGAACATGAAATATTTAATAAATATTTCTCATGAAAGAATTGTCCTTTAAATATTATTACATTTATATGCAGCAGACTTTTAAGGAAAGGAAAAGTTTTCCATCACAAAATAAATATCAACAAAGTAAATTTTCTGAAAATTATTTAATAACTCCTGTGATTTCTTGAAGAATCAGTGGGATTATTACAGATTTATGCCCATCTATCATGGACAATCTCCCTGCAACTGTTTGGCATCTATGGAACTCATTCTGGTTCCAGGTTAGCTGTGGTCTGCTCCAATATTTTCTGTACGGCTATTACCTCCTGGGAACTTGATGAAGGTCCTTTCCCCACCCTTTCATTACTAATATTCAGTATTATGTCTTCTACTCCAATTTACTGTGGAGAAATGATGGTTCAAATTTGCAAGAAATATGTGAAGTGTTTCTTTGTGCATGTTGGCAAGTAATTCTAGAGTTTGGGGTAACATTTAACTCTTAACATTTTCACATACTTTTAAATGCATCACAATGTGTTGATAAAGGCTTGGCGATATTATCTTCCTACAAACAAACCCAGGCTTCCAGTACCAAGCACAAGAGCAGGATGTCAATTGTGCTTTTTAAATGGAATGGCCATTCATTACAATCTGTGATCAAAATGCATATGCATATACATGTCTTTCTCATAGGGATGACAGATTTGAGAATCCCCATGCTCTGCGAGTCCATTTGGAGATAGAATTAACATTTTCGTCCCTTTGATAAACCACTAACTGCTTTAAATGAAGTTTAATGATCCTTAGTGAGTTATTAGTGGATTGTTCTATAGTATAATGGTAAGATCAGTGAAATCTCATAACAGTATAGTAATTGTATCCAAAGGAATCTGGAAATTTATGCATTTCTACAAAAGGAAGTGATTTCTTTATCTTCCCAATGTGTCTCATTATGTTATTTTCCTTTTTAAATGTCCCTGCTATTATTAAGAGAATATGAGGGCATTATCTGAATTTAAAATGGATGACTCCAGGTGAATTGTTTCAGAATATGTGCTTATGTTATCCTGGAGAATTATTGTACAGAATCCTCCGGTGCCTGTGTACTCAATGTTAAAAATCCCTTAAGATTAAATTTTTTAAATGCAGTTTTATATTATGAGGTTTTACATTTGGGGAGGTAAGGGAATTCTCGATGATGTTTTCCCTGCAGTGATCTGTATTTGGGTACATTACAAATAAATAATAACTAGTATTGAGGGTCATTTATTGACTTCAAGTTGCATACAGACCAATGGCAGAAACCAGCCATTGAGCTGTGGTTTGGGGATAAGGTTTCTTCATGAGCCAGTGAAGTTATATGTCGCCATGAATTGCAGTCAAGGAGGCTTCCTTATGATGGCTGTGGTTGTCTTTGAATATCTTGACCTGGAAACATGAAATTTCAAGGGATATTTTTATTGCTTTATGTTGCCACAAATCTGACTATTGACAAAGAACAAAACATACCGTAAGTTAGAGAAGAGAATCAGTCAATGAATTCAAAGAGGAAGTCCAAGGACTCTCTCCTTCATTCATTATCCAATAGCCCAGAGACTAAACTGCAGTGCTGAGAGGCAAGTTGGGATTTTAACTCAGTATGTCAGTATGGCAAATGTCCAGACCATGATCACAAAACAGCTGTTTTCCACCATAACAGGGTGAATTATAGTACATAGTGGAGCCAAGAAACCTCTTAGTATTTGTGTAAAAGGTTCTTCTGCCAGCTGGGGAGCAAGCATCAACAAGCACTGGCTTTAGAAGAGTTGGCATCTACTTAACTATTTGTCCATGACACAATTCTTTCCTAGAAGAAGTTTTGTTAAATGTTTCCTTAAGGATTTAAGATGGTGATGAGAGAGAGCATCATAAGTGAAAACAGGGGTGGCATTTTCACAAAATGCCTTTGTAAAATACCACTTGTTTTGGAATTCTTAGTTATGTGATCTAAATGCAGTTATGAAAGATAACATCATTAGTGCCTGAAATATTTTATGTGCATTAGTATAATCAAATTTTAAAACTAGGAAACCATAGGCAGACATCAGCATCAAAGTCAGAAAATCTGGTGTCTACATGAATTGGTATTTCATCTCTGAGATGGAGACTTGAGGATCTTCCATAAAATAATATGATGAGAGGTCATGCTGATCACACTCTAGAAACTTAAGAAAAATGCCATAGTCAAATTAAATAAGAGTTATGATTACTAATTGCAGGAAATTTCAAAGAATAATAAAAATGGAGACACAAATGTGAAGGAAATATTCTTTCTATAGAAAACTCTGTGAAGGAAAGCTAAGAATCTGACCTCAATATGGGGTGTAATCAAAGGTGAGCGTTGTGCCTTTCCTTTTGGCAGAGTTTACACTGAGAGCTACTGGCCAGGGGTTTGGATTTTATATCCCCAGTAATAGTAACCAGTGTTACTTGAATTGACTTTCCTAAGTTAATTTCTTTCTTTTTCTTAACTCTTTTCAATTTGTAACATTGACATAAAATCCCAAAGCAAATACTCTAATAAAGGTAAAATTGACATGATCAACATTTTTCTTAATAACCTTTTTCTCCTAAACTTGTAGTTCTCTGGGCCATCTGTGAAACTTTTCAAACATGTATATGTTGGTTTCCACCCACTGGACATTCTAAATCAGAAATTTTGGGATAGGGTAAGATTTCTTTATTTTAAAAAGGTTCACAGAATTTTGAGAACTATGGCATTAAATGATCCTCAGATTGCAAAGATATTGCATATTTTACTTAGAAAGCTCAAAGCTCCTTAAGAGTAAGGATTGTTTTGGTGTTCCTAAGGTTTGACCTCTGTAAGAACATGTTGCAACTCCATTGAAGCCAAGACACACATGGCAAAAAAAACTGCAGACAGCTTGTGCTCATTTAATCCTACATTCACTTTGAACCCAAATGCACTCCAGAACCAGTCTTGACTGCTCCATCGCTTTCTTGCTCAGTCTCTCATTCTGTGAATGAGTAGTTTGCCTATCTTGGCTGGTCACTCTGTTTTCCTCTTGGAGTTATAGCACATTTTATCTTGCCTGGTTAGATAATCCTTGGAATAGTGTCTAGGAAACAGACTCCTTTGGGTCCTATTGGGTGCTTATTAGAATCAAGGCCAAGCCTTTTCATCTATTATACATTACAGCACCCAGAACAAGTATAAATGTAGTGACTTAACTAGTGTTCCTCAAAATTCCACATCCATCCGGAATCTCAGAATCTGTAACTTTATTTGGAAATAAGGTCTTTGAAGACATAATGAGTAAAGGATGTCAGTATGAAAGTGTCCTGGGTTTAGGGCAGGATCTACATCTGATGAGTGGTGCCCTTACAGGAGGAGGAGAAGACACACATGGAAAGAGGAGGTGAAGACAGCAACAGTGATTGAGGTGATATGTCTGTAAGCTTCAACAGTTTACTTTTCAGATAGTAAGTTTTGACCCATTAGCATATGTTTTAATGGGTTTTGAGCAGTATTTTAAAATACAATTGAATAAAATATTATATAATTCAATATAATAGGAAATATCAGTGTGTCACACATTTTTGAGATAAATATGTGAAATTTTTGTCTTATGTATGCATGCACCTCTGTGTGTGTGTGTACGGACTTAGTTGCAGTGTAAAATTTGTCTTTCTTTGGACAAAAACAAAAAATATATTTGAAAGCCACTGGTCCAGAGACATCTTACTCATGTTTAGTGGAGCCAGAACGGTGTCTTGAATATTGGAATATATAAAATATATTGTTTTTTTCTGTCATAACATTGCAAATTTACTGTTTTTATAAATAACAGAAATACATATTGGAAAGAAAGGAGTAAAACTTTTTTTTTATTTGAGGATGAAATAACCTTGTACATAGGAATAAGGAATCTTTAAGGAACTACCAGAAATAATGAGTTTACAAGGTTGTGGGATACAAGGTCAATATACAGAGGTAGACTGTATTTTTATATCCTAGCAATAAACAGTTGAGATTTGAATTTTTTAAAAATAACGTTTAAAATAGTATCCAGTCCAGTTTCGATCTCCTGTCCATCAGGGCACATACCCAGGTTTCCGGTTTGATCCCTTCTTGGGGTGTGAGTGGGAGGCAGCCAAACAGTGTTTCCCTCTCACACCAGTGTTTCCGTCTCTCTCTCTCTCTCTTTCTCTCTCTCTCTCTCTTTCTGTCTCTCTTCCCCTCTCCCCCTTCCCTCCCTTTCTCTCTCTAAAAGTCCATTTAAAAAATAGCATTCAAAAGCATAAAAATACTTAGGGATAAATCCAACAAAATATGTCAAGACCTATTCATGGAAAACTGAAAACACTGCTAAGAGAAATTTTAAAAGATCTAAATAAATGAAGTGATATATCATGTTCAAGAATTGAAAGAAAAGCCCAGCCAGGCGTGGCTCAGCAGTTGAGCATCGACCTAGGATCCAGGCGATCAGGGTTTGGTTCCCGGTCAGGGCACATGCCGGGGTTGCGGGCTGCAGCCAATCAATGACTCTCTCATCATTGATGTTTCCCTCTCTCTCTCTCTCTCCTTTCCTCTCTCTGAAATCAATAAAGACACATTTAAAAAAAAGAAAAAAGAGAATTGAAAGACTAGCCTAGCTGAGCATGGCTCAGTGGTTGAGCATCAACCTAGGATCCAGAAGATCTCGGTTCAATTTTTGGTTGGGCTCATGCCCAGGTTGTGGGCTCCATCCCCAGTTGGGGGGGTGGGGTTCAGGAGGCAGCTGATACTATGTTTCTATCTCTCTCTTTCCTTCCCTCTCCCTTCCTCTCTCTGAAATCAATAAAGATATATTTAAAAACAAAAAAAGAATTGAAAGAATATGTGTTAAGATGTATTTCCCCCAATTGATTTATAAATCAGTGCAATCCCATTCAAAATTGAATCAGACTTTCTGGTAGATATTGACAAGCTGATAGTCCTAAGTGTATTTCGAAATACAACAAATTTACAACAGCCAAAATAATTTAGAAAAAGAACAAATATAAAGGACTTACCCTACCTGATTCCATATAGTAACCATTTCCTCTCAGTAATCAAAAGAATGTGGTTTTGGAGTGAGAGCTTTTATTTTAAATGAGTGTTGATTTTTGTCAAATGCTTTCCTTATATATATATTGACATTTTTATATATTTATAATTTTTATAAGGAATTACATTGATTTTTTTAAGTTAAATCAACCTTGCATTCATGAGGTATACCTTACATAGATTTAATGTACCATCTTTTTGATAAAATGTTACTTATTTTTTAAAGTTTTCATAAGGATTTTAATACCTAAGTTCATGAGAGATATTGTGTTGTAGTTTTCCTTTCTTTATTAATGTTGTCTGTGCTGTTATCAGAGTAAGGCAGAGTAAGGCAGCACTCATAAAATGAGCTGGAAAGTTTTTCCTTTTCTATTTGATGCTTTTGTGCAAGATCAGTGTTTATTTTTCCTTAAATGATAGATCCATGTTGATCTGGAATCTTCTTCACAGAAAGATGTTAATTATGAATTTGAGTTACTTTAATGAGTATAGGTGATTATGTATGTGTCCGTCTACTTCTGGAATGGCTATTCTGTTCAGTTTTTCAGTTTGTCCATCTGTACATCAGTCATAAGTTCTTCCTATAGCTTTCTATGATCTTGATACATAGCCCTTTTGACTCGAAACAGCAGTCTTCCTTTGGGATGCCATGTATATACTTGGCTATTTGTAGTTTCTGTAAATTTTAAAGTCATTTTATTTATTTTGCAAAAATAACTAATGGAATTTTTATTTATATAATCTATACATTATTTTGCATAGATTTTTATTTTAACATTTTTAAGTGTTCTAATTCTTGAACAAAGCACATGTCTCCATTTGTTCAGGATTGTCACATTTCTCTCAGTAATATTTTCTATTTTTCATTGTTGAGGTCTGTTACATCATGTATTAAATTTATTTCTAGTTATTTAATATTTTTCAGGATATTATTTTAAAATTTTATTTTCTGTTTGTTTATTGCTGACATCTAGTAATTTAAATGGCTTTTGCATATTGAAATTGTATTTTACTATCTTGCAAATTTTATTTTATTTTTAAAATTTTATTCACAAATTTCTTGGGCAGTTTTATTTATTTCTTTATAATTCTTTTTTTTTTTTAATTTGCCTTATTGAGTTGGTTAGTACTTTCTGAACAATTTTGAGTATACATGATGAAAGCAGGCTTTTTTTTTTCTCTCATTTCCAGTCTTAGAGGGAATACTGTCCGAATTTCTCAATTAAGTATGATATGATATTTGATTATTGCTCATATAATCTTCCCTATTTACATGTTTTAAATTTTATTTTGTTCCAAATGGTGTCTATAAAATAAACTGCAGATATTATCTTCCAAGAGAAAGGGTTATTCCTTTTTTGTCTTGGGCAGAGTACTCTCCTGGTTACCTCATCTGTTTAAGGATTAAGCTGAGAGGGAGCTGGAATACAGTTTGGGTAAGACTGACTCTATATCTGGGTTGCTGTTGTATTTTTGCGTATTTTGATTGAGGAGCTCGGCAAATCTTCATCTGCTCAACTCTGATATGTTAGTTTGGTCCTGACCCTCAGAGCTTTTTAGATTATTTTCCTCCCATCCCCATAAAGCTTCATCATTTGGACAGTGTTTTGAAGTGAAAACTGACTATATGTTTGAGGTTTCTGACATTGCCAATTGTGCCACTCCATCCTCTGTGAATGCCAAAATGACTACTGCATTCCCTGTCCCCAACAATGGCCTCTGACAGGACCAACTTTGGAGTCTTAGCCTTAAACTGCGCTCAGGATTGGAACACACTGTGATATCCACAGAAGCTGCACAAACTCAGGGTCAACCCAACATCCCTCCTAGGGCTTTTACCTCTTGCTTGTTTTTTTAGACCCCCTTCCTCTGACAATTGCTTCCTTGGGACTCAGTGATCTGTGGACATTTTATTCTGCTTTTCAAAAGTTTCAATAGGTTACTTACAATGAATGGAGCTTATAGGACTAGAAGTTGCTCTGGGTGATTCAGTGAATGAGTAGTGAGGAAATGAGGCCTAAGACATTACTGCACACTGGAGACTTTTATGATAAACACTGTCCCACATGCCCTCCCCTTGCTTTCTTCCAGCAGGTCAGTAATAGAACATCAAAGCTATCAAGTCTGCTCCCTGAACAGGGATGTGGGCCAGATTGATTAGAAGTATGGGGGGCCAACTGGCTGGGTAAGGCATAGATCACCATAATAGTGACTGCCAGTAGGGAGTGAAAGGTGGCCTGAGGATCGTAGGTATAAGAAATCAAGATGGAGAGATAAATGAACTTAGGTAATTGACATGGCAATGTGATTTTAGCTATTGCAGTTTGGTGCATTGGCCAGATTAAGGAACTTTATGATGTTCATTTTAAAAAAGTGTTAACATGGAGAGGGTGTAGAACTGAGGACTCAGCATCTTGGCTTTAAAAAGTTGCTTTGGTTCCATTGACTCTGTCTGGCACAAAGGATTCTCTCTGGAACTGAGCTGATGGAAGAAATAAAACTTATCTATACTTTACATCATTACACCCTGAAAATATTTTCAAAATACGGGGGAAGGCTGGCTTCATGCTGTCACAGAAAGCTTTACTAAAATCGCAGTGGCATGAACTGTTATCACAGCTCCTGTGGACCTGTGTTGTTGTACAGGATCATAGGTCCTCAAAAAAGCATTTATAGCTATGTACTCTCAGGACCATCAAGCTAGACCTGGGAAGCTGTAGCACCCTCTGGATATGTTGTACTGGAGGGAAATGCTCCTCTGTGCTGAAACAGGTCAGTGACAGACAGATCAAAAGGTAATCTGTGCACTCAAACTTGAGGTGCGGTGAGTGAGAGAGAATTTATTGCCAAGCCCTAATTAACAAAAGATAATTGCTCCCATCAAAGAATAGAAAAATTCTTCTGAATCACATATTCTTCCGTTTCTTACAGGAAAGTCAACTTCATTATAATCTTATGGGACCACCTTAGTATATGTTTCATTGACTGAAACATTGTTATGTGGCATGTGATTGTAAGAAAGGTCAGAGTTTATATGAATCAAATAGAACCTAAAAAGACAACAGAAAAGATTAATGAAACTAAGAGCTGATTTTTTGAAAAAGGTAAATAAAATAGACAAAACTTCCTCTAGACCAATAAAACAAACAAACAGAAAACAGACTCAAATAAAATTAGAAATAAAAGAGGAGACATTAAAACTAATACCATAGAAATACAAAGGATTATAAAAAACTACTATGAACAATAAAATGCCAACAATTTGGGCAGCCTATAAGAAATGGATAAATCTTAGAAATGTATAATCTACCAAGATAGAATCCTAAAGAAATACAAAATCTCAATAGACCAATTACTAATAAGAAGATGAAATCAGTAATCAAAAACATCTCAACAAAGAAAAGTCCCAGACCAGCTTGTTTCCCTAGTAAATTCTATTATACACTTTAAGAAGAACTAATACCAATTCTTCTCAAACTCTTCCAAAAGAATTGAAGAAGAGGGAAGACTTGCAAACTTAATATATGAGGCCAGCGTTATCCTGATACCAAAGCCTGACAAGAACACCACAAGAAAAGAAAATTACAGTTCAATATCTGTGATGGACATAGACATGAATATCCTCAACAAAATGTTAGCAAACCAAATTTAAAATATATGCTTAAAGAATCAAACAGTGTCATGAAGTGGGATTTATTTCAGGGATGCAAGGATGGTTAAACATCTGCAAATCAATCAATGTGATACACCACACTAACAAATTTAAGGATAAAATTCATATCATTTTAATAGATCCAGAAAAAGCATTTGAAAAAATCACATCCTTTCATGAGAAAACTCTCATCAACCTGGGTATAGAAAGAATGAACCTCAACATAATAAAGACCTTATGTGACAAGCCCACAGTTAACATACCCAATGGTAAAAAGTTAAAAGCTTTCTCTCTAAGATCAGAGATAAGACAAGGGTGTCCAATCTTGTCATTTTTATTCAACAAATTATCAGAAGCCCTGGCCAGTGCAGTTAGGCAAGAAAAAGAAATAAAAGACATACAAATGAGATAGGAAGAAGTATAATCATCTTTATTTGCATCTGACATAATTTTGTATATAGAAAACCATCAAAACTTCACCAGAAATCTATTAGAACTAATAAATGAATTCAATAAAGATGTAGAATGCAAAATTTTTATTCAGAAATCTGTTGCATTCCTATACACTAACAACAGAGTATCAGATTGAGAAGTTAAGAAAACAGCCCCATTTACAATATTACCAAAAATAATAAAATACTTAACCAAGGAGGTGAAAGATCTGTATGCTGAAAATTGTATGACATTGATGAAAGTAATTGAAGAAGATGCAAATAAATGGAAAGATATTCTGTCCTAATTAATATTATTTAAATGTTCATACTACACAGCAGTCTGCAGATTCAATGCTTTTTCAAAAAAATATATGTTTTTATTGATTTCAGAGAGAGGAAGGAGAGGAAGAGAGAAATAGAAACATCAATGATGAGAGAGTTATTGATTGGCTGCCTGTTGCATGCCCCCTACTGGGCATATGCCCTGATTGGGAATTGAACTATGACCTCCAGGCTTATAGGTTGATGCTCAACCACTGGGCCATGCTGGCTGGGCTCAATGCTATTTTTATCAAAATGTCGATGGCATTGTTCAAAGTATTGGCAAAAAAACCCACAAAACTCTAAAATTTCTATAGAACCACAAAAGACCCCAAATAACCAAAGAAATACTTGACAAAGAAGATCAAAATTTGAGAGATCACACAAGGGGCTTTCAAATTATATTACAAAGCTCTGGTCATCAAAAGAGTATGGTATTGACATAAAAACAGACAGATCGTTGGAACAAAACAGAGAGTCTAGTAATAAACCCAACCACATATGTCCCATTTAGGTCAGTGGAGCGAAGAATATACAATGGGAAAAGGGCAGTCTCTTTGATAAATGTTGTTATGAAACCTGATATCCACATGAAAAAAATTAAACTGGACCATTAGCTTATATTATACCCCAAAATCAACTCAAAATGTATTAAATATTTGAATATAAAACCTGAAATTTTAAAACTCCTAGAAGAAAACATGGGGTAAGCTCCTTGACATCAGTCTTAGCAATGATTTTTTTGAATTTAACACCTAAAGCAAAGGCAACAAAAGCAAAAATGAGCAAGTGGGATTACATCAAATTAAAAAGCTTCTGACTGGGAAAGGAAACCATCAACAAAATTAAAAGGCAACCTACAGAATGGGAGAAAATATTAGCAAATCATATATCTGATAAGGGGTTAGTATCCAAAATATGTAAGTCCTACAACACAGGCAAAAAACAAAACTTTTCAATTTAAAAAGAGCAGAGGAACTGAATAGACATTATTCCAAAGAGGACACACATAGGTCAACAGGTACATGAAAAGATGCTCAATATCACTAATCATGAGGGAAATGAGGGACCAGTACATTGCTCGGGCTGTTTTTGAAAACACAATATATCACTGCCACGCTCCTTTCTCTAGTTATAACAAAGCACATTTCTGCCAAGTGAGAAATGCATTTATATATATGCTCTCTCAGAAGACCCTCAGGGTTCTCAACCCATTGCAGTCTGGAGCTTCTTAGGCTTAAGATCTAGGGTCTCATTATATAAATCAAATGTAGGTGGAGATAAACAATGTCAGGTGTGGCTCCTTGGTCACAATGTTTCAATTTGTTTTTTTCTATTTGATGTTGGGACTAAAGAGACAAGTTATATGTTTTATACATAACCAAATATAATGGTGAGACAAACTATAATGGTGAGGCAAGAATAACCATTGTATAATGGAATAACTCTTGAATCTGACCTTAGGCTCTTGATTTGGACCTCTGAGCCTTCCTCTCTTTTCAATGGAAATAACCTATGTGTTGCAGCTGAGTAGTTCCCTCAACTTGTGTGCTGTTGGAAATTGAGGGACTAAAGACTTAATTTTTCAGTATTTGTACAATTCAGACCAAATTGGTGTTTTCCCCTCATAAATTATCTTTAAAATTCTGTGGTTTTCTTATGAATATTATTGTGATTCAATTCATTAGACAAAAACTGTACCCACACATTTCATTGAGATAAGCCTTTCCTTTAAGTTGACTGTTGGACAACATCTTTAAGATTCCTATGAACAAACCCATTTTTTATTTATAAACAACTTTACTTGGTATTTAATTTCATTATTGCATTATTGATTTTTCCTTCCATACGGAGCATGTGAAAGGAAGCATTTCAGCCAAGTTTCAAGTTCTAAAATAAAGTAAGGAATTGTGATTAACAACTTGTATAATATCAGATTATAAACTTGTATAGATTGCAGGAAAACTATTTCCTGAAATGCATATTTTCAATTACCAAAATGATACATTTTTAAAAATATTTTTATTATGAATATTGTCAAGTAATTCATAATTCATAAGGTTAGAGAGAATAGTATAACAATTCCACATGTACCCTGCCCATCACCAGCTTCAACAATTTATAATGCTCAGGCATGACAAACAGTTGAATGTTTCTTATAGCTGAGAGGTAAAGAAATTCTCATCAAACTGAGTTAATATATTCTTGTTTTTTAAAAAAACATATACATAATATGAAAATGTGTGAAATATAAACAGAAGACCCAATATTTCCAATCATTTGTTAATAATCCCTTTAGTGAGGATGCTTTATCAGTCAGGGCTTATAAAGTCACACAGTGTCATAATTTAATGAATGACTGATAAAAAATTTGGTCAAATGTTCACTGGGGATAGTTCTGACAGATAGTTACTTAGAAAACCTTATCATTTCAGAGCAAAGCCCTTTAGCTGCCATTCTGTTTTAGATCATCATAATTTACTTATTTCTTGATATATACCAATTAAAAATTTTACAAGTTTATGTAATTGTTTTTATGGTCACAGAGGAAAACAAAAACATGCATAAGTAGGAAAATAAATGACTACAACTGTATTATGAGATGGTTGTATTCTAATGATGCTTTGGGTGAGAGATTACAAATATGAGAAAAAGAAAGCTCATTATTTCCTGATTAGGTTCAAGGACACCGTCTTCTCCCCACCCCTCATCCTTGACTTTATAATGGAAGAAACCTTTAAGGCATGAAAAGCCTGCTTTTAACATTTTAAGAGGGTCTTTAATACAACCTAATAGTTCTTTGAGATACTGCCTTATATTTTTCTGTGATTATAACCAAGAATCTTACCTTCTCTCTCAGGATAGATTTTTGCTTGGAAACTCCTACCTAATTTGAGAATCTTGGAGAGGCTGACAATGAGAAGCTGTTTTGTTTTCAAGCACAATGAGTCTTGGTTCCTTTTTATAAATTTTATTAAATTTATTAAGGTGACATTGGTTAATAAAATTGCATAGGTTTCAAGTATACGATTCTATGACACATCATCTGTGTATTGCATTGTATGTTCACCACCCAAAGTCAAGTCTCTTTCTGTCACCATATATTTGACTCCCTTGACTCTTTTCTCCCCTTCCCTCTCCCCCTGAACCAACCATACTGTTATCTTCCTTTCAGAGGTTTTGTTTATCTTGTTGGTTCATTCATTGCTTTAAGTTTTATACCCCACATATTACTGAAATCATATGGTTCTTGACTTTTTCTGTCTGACTTATAGAGCTTAACATGATATTCTCAAGATCATCCATGTTATTGCAAAATGGCAGTATTTCATCTTTTCTTATTGGCTTCTTTCTATTTACTTATCTTTTTGCTCTCCCCTTGGCTGTAGGCTGGTAAATTTTCTCCACTACATAAAAGACCCCATTCTTTCCGGTTTCCAATAAACATCACTTTCCTCTGAGCCCTCACCTACAAGCTCCTTGATGGCCACTGGGTTTCTACTAGCACTTTCTTCACACTCATTCCAACCTGCCACTCACTTCTGAAGCCACATTCTTAACTTTGAATGACATTCTACTTCTAAATAGCAGAATCTGTTCCAGTTATCAGTTTCTGCATAACAAGCAACCCCATAATTAATGCCTCCAAGCAATGGCAGCATTTGTTTTACTCATGAATCTACAATTTGATCAGGGCTCAACAGCACAGGGCTGAGATAGCTTATCTCTGTTTCATTGAGGGAGAGCTGGGCAATGTGAAGACTGGAGTCCGGAGAAGGCTTGTTCATTTGCATGTCTGGTGCTTGCTGATGTCTTTGGCTGGGGCTTCAGCTAGGACTAAACATCTACATGTGTCCTAGGCTGTTTCATAACATAGTGATGCGCTTCAATGATAAACATCTTAAAATAGACAGAGCCAGGTATAAGTTGTATTACCAGTTATAACTAGGTCTTGAAAATTATACACCATCACTTCTTTCATACTCTATGCATTGAAAGACATAAGGCGGCTACAAAGTAAAAAAAAAAAAAAAAAAAGGTAAGTGAACTCCACCTATTGATGAGAAAATGGCACATTTCTGAAAAGCACATTTCTGGAAATGTTGCTGTAGCAATATTGTACTTTGGGAAAATACAATTTGCCTCACTCCCATTACTTATCTTAAGTGTGCCCATTATTTATCATAACTCTTTTTCTTATAATGTTAGCTACTATACTACCTATTTGTTTTTATTTTTGCTCTCTTGTTTCTTTAAGTTTACCACATACACATGCTCTCTAAAAAACATATTATTTACTTGTTCAAGGTTTTAAATTTTGTACGTTAAATTATGCTTGATATATACTGACACTTGTTTTAGTAATTCAATATTTTTCTTTTGAAAGCATTCCAAGTTGATGGTGTAGTTGTAATTTATCCATTTTTATAGCTCTAAGGTGCTCATTTATACCAGTAACACAATTTAACTTGTATTATTGATAAACATTTAGGTAATTTCCATTTTTTTGCAGTTATGAATAACACCCTTATGCATATTCTTATACATATCTCCTAGTTACATATGCAAGCATTTTTTCTAGGGTATAAATCTATGAGTGAAAATGTTGGGTCATACATACATGCTCAAATTTACTAGCTAATCACAACTATTTTCCTTAGAGATGGCATTAATTTATAACTAATTTATAACTACAAATAATATGAGTTATTCTTTAGATTCATACCTGCCAACAAATAATATTGCCATACTCTTAATTTTTGCTTAGCTGGTGGATCTATCTCATATTTGTATTATCTTGTTTTATATTTGATAGATAGGCATTTTAAATATATATTTGGTATATTAATTTTATGTCAGTGTAAACGTGATAAATATCTTTTGTTGAGCTGTCTTTTCATTTACTATGTTCTTGATATGTGTAATTACATAATTCTCATTGCAAGTTAGTCTAATTAATCACTCTTTTTTATAGTTTGTGCTTATGGTATCTTTAAAATAAATATTTCCTTGTCTCAAACTCTTAAAGATATTGTCACATAATTTCTTCACAAGGTATTAAAATCTTTTCTGATGGGAATTGATTTTTAAAAAATATGATGTTAAGGAAGTATGGTAGTTAATTTTATGTATCAACTTGACTGGGATAAAGGTTTCCCAGATAGCTGGCAAAACTTTATTTCTGGATGTAGCCAAGAGGGTGTTTTGGGAAGCCTTTGATTCACCCATGGGCAGGGCATCATCCAGTCTTTTGAGGGACTAGATGGAACAAACAGGTGAAGGAAGCACAGACTTGTTCTGTCTTCCTTACCTGGGCCATCCATCTTTCCCGGCCATGGGACATTAAAGTTCCTGGTTCTAAGGCCTTTGGACTCAGACTGAATTATACCACCAGCTTTCCTTGTTCTCCAGCTCACAGATGGCAACCATGGGAGTCAATTCCTGTAATAAATCTCCTCTTATATCTATCTATCAATATCTATATCTGTATCTATCTATACCTATATCATCTATATCTATAGCATCATATCTATCTATCATCATCTATGTCTATCTATATCTGTAACTTTATATCACCTATATCATCTATATCTATATCTATGCTATTGGTTCGTTCTGTTTCTCTGGAGAATCCTAATACAGAATGCATCCATATTCAGTTTTCTTTCCTCCCAAGTGTTCCTAAAAAGAATCATAGAAGAGTTTTGAGTACAGCATTTTTCTATACATCCATTAGGTTAAACGTGTCATTTGTATTATTCTCATCATCTAATAATTTATAGATTTGACTGATTAACTGAATAATTGCCAAAATAGGTTAGAATCTCTTTCCCTAAAGCTCAGTTTCTAATTTATGCTTTTAGTTTGGTTAGTTTTTACTTTATATATTTTGAAATTAGGTTAATAGATACAACATTAAATTTGTTATACCTTTCAACTGAATTTAACCTTTCATCTAAATTGTATATATTGTGGAAAGCACTTCTCTCTATATATATATAATCTTTTTTTAAATCCTAACTCATGACTATAAATATCACCTCTTTGCAGATGACTCCCTCATCTGTATTCTAAATTCTGACCTCTCCCTAGAGATACATTGCTGCAAATTTCCAACATCTTACTAGATGTTTTCACCAGTTCGTTCCATTAGAATTTCAAATAGTCTTCCCTCCAATTAAATAATCCTGTTTCTTCTTAAACCTGTCCCTCTATTTTTTCTGTTTCTTTTAATAGTGCCCTTTTATGCAAGATACCCATGCTTACAACATGACTTTTCCACCTTTCCTTGTCTTATATTTGTGTATGCAATTTAGTTATATACTGTTGATTCTACCTCTACAGTGTACTTGTAATCAGTCCATATACACTGCAACAGTTACAGGTTTTCAGTACTCTCTCTTTGATCATTGCAAAGCAACCTGATTTTCCCACTCCACCCCATATGTTTTTCATATATTAGCTTGCAGATGAAACTTTCTAAACAAATAGTCATATCATATAATGTCTATTTTTCAAATGGTTTAATAACAGTGGTTTCAAATATGTCTTGGAACCTGATGGTCTTCTTGTACTGCATGTCTTCTATTTGTTTTCTATGCTATCCAGATCCACTCTCATTTTTATCTATTTTTAGCCTGCAGCAAGATGTTGAAGTGTCATGATATCCCCTTTGCTTCTTGTAGATGGTTTATTGCAATTGTTTATTGCAGCAAGAGGCTGTAGTGTCATGATATCCCCTTAGCTTCTTGTAGATTGTTTATTGACCCTGTCTTGTGCTTCCATTCTTAGGCTGGCTGTGTTCTATTGCCAAAAGCTGTAGCTCCCTTCAGTGTGGTCTTCACCATGCAATGCTCTCCTTCCAGTTTCTGGTAACAGTTTATTTCCCGTATTCCTTCTGATATAGAGATAGAACTACCCTCCGGCCCCACCACCCAGTACTGTCACTGGGGCATTGCATAATCTCTAGTGGTTTTCCTACATGATATCTTTATAGCTAATTCCTTCATTACACTTTCCTGCATTACAATACTTTTCTTGTATTCTCTTTTCCCTGACTGCAAAATTGTCAAGAACTGGACTTGACACTTACTACTAGATAACCTTGTGTTTATTTAATGTTGTTGAGTCTTATTTTGGTCATCTGAAATGTGGATTAAATAATATCTAGAAAAGTTGTTATGGCATTTATAATGCTCAGTGAATAATATATTATTATTTATGAAATAAAATTGAAACTCCTCAGCTTAGAATTAAAGACACATCATAGAAAGAGGAAAGGCAAAAAAATATTGTATTATCCCATATAACAGGCAGAAAATTCTGGAACACAATCTACACAGATATCCAAAGTTTTTCCAGTGGAATGTAGCCACAGTTGTCCATAATAGAAATCAGTTCATTAAAGGACCCTTGAACTGGCTTTACTTCTTTGCTTGTGTCACAATTGTCCTTCCACTCCTCAATACTAGATCCCTTCCCCAAACAAATACTCAATATCCCAACCCTGACTTTGGGCTCTTTTCTCAAAGAATCCCAAGCTAACACAAAATACCTGGGATCAGTATTTGGTTATTGGGCCAAAAGATTTCTTGGCTGTAAAGATGAGATCAAGCTCTAGTCATCAGCACATGTTGTCTGAGAATTGCTGAAGCTAATATTTTAAACTCTTCTTCAAAAAACATTTCTTGTTCCTTAAACTTTATCATCAGTGTTTATCACTGGCTTTGGGGACCAGAAGAAAATATAAGCTGTATATGTCTATATGTAGTGGTATTGACTCTGTGGTAAAGATAACAAAGATATAAAACTCGGGAAACTACACTAATTATGAATTAGTTTGGTATTGGGTGTTACTATTTAATTCTGTTGATTAAATATAGTTATTTCTTTTGGAAATGCCACATGTGGTGGTATCAAACTAGTTTTATATGATTTAATTTATTATGTGGTACACATTTCTTATTACTGTGTGAATTTTTATATATACGAAAAAGCAGCGTACTCTAAATCACAGCAAAAAATTGATAGTAGAATATTACTCTTCTCAGAATTTATACCTTATTTTTGTTAGTTTTCACTGGATTATACTCTAATATGCATTCAATATAATTTAAAAAATATTAACAAAATGACAGTGCAGTGTAACTGGGTGCTCATACTTCAGCAATTCTTTACTCTGAATCCAATAGCTGGTTTGTAAAACCTGAGCATCTTATTTTTTTAAAAAAATGTTGAATATAAGAAAAGCATAAAGTTCTAATAGGCTAATGCCCAGTTTTCTGAAAGCCTGATGATGCATTAACAATAGAATATCAAAATCCTTTTAGCAGGTCAGGTAGACTTCAAGGATTTGCATATTTCCCTTTCCAAGCCTAGTGGTATGAAAGACTCTGGGATGCTCCAGTGTGGCAAATATCCTATTGTGCACAGACTAATTTCTCACAAAACTATTAATGTAGTTCCGTAAGCAACTAGACGTACATTGCAAAACTATGTGTATTTGCTCATTTGTAGTCTTTTCTTGGGCATCTTTTTCACTCCTCGGTTGCTGGGTCAATAGCAAATCAGAGTGAAGGCAATAAGTAGTTTTTCCTACTAGCCTTTGGAATGGTGATTCCCTTTGGAGGAGAGATGAAAATATGGTGGCTGGGAAAAGAATGACTCAATAGCATCTACAGTACTGATTTTGTTTTAAAAAACCTGAAGCAAATCTGGTAAAAGTCAATGTTTAAAATTTTAGCATTGGGTATAGGGGGGTAAACATTAGGATACAAGCTAATTTTGTGATAAGTGGATACCAAGTTCAGAAGATTAAAGCAAGATAGAAACTCCGTGATAGCGCAGACTATGGAGGTAGACAGTTCTGCTTCACAAGGGCAGGAGGGAATCTGGCCCCTTCTATTGTAAGCTCAGCATTCAGGTGGGTGTTTGCCTGAATTGCACAGCTGGAGCTGGCACATCGACAGCACTTCCATCTCCGGGCTATGGGAAGCGAATGGGAGAGGCCCTGGAAAGCAGGCAGTTTTCCTTCAGGGAAACAATGTGCAGATTGTACGTATCACTTCTCATGTTCCATTTGCAAAGACCGAGTCCTTTCCCACATGCAGTACAAGGAGACTATGAAATACAGTTTTTAACTGAGCAGCTACGTACACTGCTAAAGCTCTGAAAACAGGAATAGGTTTCTATTACAGAAAGAAAGGAGGTCATAATAAACTCTAGGGGGAAAGAAATGAGTTACTGCCATAAGGCATGACTATTACATTTTGTGTAGTTATGTGTTATACATTTCTCTCGGTTTTTCGTATGTTTGAAATATAAAACTCAAAAGCAAAAGAAAATAATTTGTTAATCATTTAGGGGGCTTGAATTTAGTAAGGACAAATTTTGCCACCTAATATACTTTGTGGTTGTTGCTTTTCATTACTAAGGTGATAGGAGAGGTAAATAGTGTAGACATAATATATCTGAATTTTTGTAAGGCATTAAACAAATTCTACTGCAATATATTTAAACAATATGGTAGAGTGTAGACTGAATGAATTATGGGTTGATGCATTAAAAGTTAATTAATCACCCCTCCCAGGTATATTGTTACTAGATCGTGTGAATCTAGAGGGCAGTTATTGGTGGCACTTTACGGAGTTTCATCTTTAATTATTCAATAGATGTTGTAAGAGGTGAAGTGAGGTGGGGAGAGGAAAGTGAACTAATAGCTGTTAAATGTCTACTATGTAGACATTGCTGAACTCTAAATGTGGGGAGGACTCAGGAACAAGACTGTATGAACAGCTTTTGGCACTGTCAAAGCTGGGTGGGATGCTTCGCATCCGTTGGAAATGTTCATTCATGTAGGTGAAGTTGTTGAGAGCTCTGTGCTTCCTTGAGGAATTTAGGAAGGACTTGAAATGTGTACTGTCACCTGGCAATATGCTGCATCACCTCCTTATCATTTAAATATCTCTCTGTTTCTATATATTTTTCCTAAAAAATGTATATACCTAAATTATGTCTACTTTCATTATCACATCACTGTCCCTCTAAATAACCTGAAGCACTCATAGGAAAAGAAGTAACAGAATCAATGTAAAGACATTTTAGAAGGTGAAGTTTCTTTGAAAAGACAAGGAAATGTCTGTGATATTATATTGGAAATATTAATTTAGTAAGTTCCAATGACCAATTCTCCCTTGTCGTTTAGTTGAAAAGAGACCAGGATTGAGATTCAGAAGAACTGTGTCCTATCACTGTCGATGTGGTCTCTGGAAAATTACTCAAATACCTTTAATACTTCTTTGACTCAGTCAAATCACTGTAAGGTAGAGATAATTAATAATTGTTAAATTTTTAAATAAAAATCAAGATATTTTATGATAGAATTTTAAAAACAGTCTTAGATTGTTCAGAATAACTTCACAGATGTTTGATGGCTTTGCTTTCTCATTTCAAGATGCCAAATGTGTAAATAAAACTCCCCAGAAGTATGGGATTATCCTATAATTTCTGGTATTGTTGTGAAAAACATGTCTCTAGTAATTCACATAAACTAGTTCAGTAAAAGAAAGTAAAGACTAATGGGCATGAAATCCATTAACCTTGGGCTTTCTCCCCTAACAAGTCACACACACACACACACATACACACACAGGCACACAGCTTGTTATGCTTCAAAACTCTCATTGAAATTCAGATTATAATAGTAAACAGTACAGAACAAACCAATGAAATCCATTCAGAGCACAGAAAAACAAATAAACAAAACACCAGGCTCCAGCATTGTCAAAGCCACACTGCTGAGTTAAGAAGTCAGGCAAGAAAATCGATTTCTCTAACACATGAATTAAATGAATAAAAACTCAATATGAAGACAAAGGAAAAATAGCCCAGCATTCCTGAGCCAACATTAAAATGCCCATATAACGGGAGGGAGAAATAGTGTTCATTTGTATGTTTTTACTTATTAATTTAAATAGACATTTATTAAGCAACTGCCAATGACAGTAAATAGTATTGGGCATTTGAAACACAGAGCCCCCTCAAATATGCAGCTCTTATTTTACTGGAAGTGCAAACATATAAACAGATACAGTGGGACAGAGGTTTTGATAAAGTGTAAGGTGCATAGGAAACGATATTTAGAAGTACCTAATCTATATTGGGAGGCCTGGGGAAGGATTCTTGGACGAGGCCCCCATTTAACATCTATGCTAAATTGTGAAAACTTCGAATGTGTTAGGTGAAGTGGTATAAGAGCATCAGGCAGGGAAAACAAGTACACAGATGGGAGGTGAGACCTGGACTGGCTCAAAATGAAAAATTGAAATAATTCAATATGATCAAAGCATAGGATGGAAGCTTAGCAAGAGATGAGGTCATGATGTGTGACTTTCTGAGTATTGTGAAGTTGATGATGAGTCAGGCATTTAAGGATGGTTAGCGGGGAATTGATCTTGTTAGATAAAGCAGTGGTCACAATCTTGGAACAACTGATATACAGATTTTCCAGGTCTTGCATGTAAATCTTATTCAGAATAAGAATAATAGTAAATAGAGGAGCTGAAAGGTGCATTTTGGTACTACCTATATTCTGACGATAGTTATAAGTTGGAAATCAAGGTGTTCGCGCGCATGGGTTCTGCTAAGACGAGCCATGAGGTGTCGGAAAATATTGCACAGTACATACTTGGAATTACTAATTCTCTGTTCTAGACCCTCACCACCAGAAAAATTTGCAATTCTACCTGTAAAATTGTGTGGTCATAACTGCTCTCTATCAATCTAGAATAGCAGTAAGATTAATATGACAATGATTTGATTACCTGGTAGTCATAATTATACATCTCAGAACTTATGGGCAACTTGCTTACTGAGATAGAGGTAGGATATTGATACAACTGGGGGGATGTTATTACAACTGTGTGGATGTTATTAGGTATCCAAATATAACCTACTCCTCCTCTAAATTAGGTAGAATTCACGGTAAAGCCTGTTCATGCCTGTTTGGGGCCAGTGATCTACAATGATAAAGATTTTGCAAAGGCTGCTTTGGAATCCTGAATAAATGTTTCTCACCGCCTTCCTTGTGACAAGATCTTTGTAGTTAGAGCTAATTACTGAAACTACATGGGCATCTCTAATAAAAATTATATTTAAAGACTTTTTTTAAAGAACTAGACATAAACAATGACACAAAAACAAACACAACAGCCTGTAAATTCACCTCAGCTTACTGAATACCTTACAAGTCTCTCTCTCTCTCACATGAAGACCTTCCCACGAGCCCTTCGTTGTGCCTGGCCCACCTTCCCTACCTGCTTGATTATTCCAGGGAGCTTTGTGCTGTCCTCCAAGACTCAGTCCAATGCTTTGTTCTTTCTCCCTGTCTTCTTATTGGACCTGTTTCTTCCTTCTGTAGACCGTGAGCTTCTCAAGGTTTGTCCACAGTGAAAGAAAGAAAGAATACCTAGAACATGCATGTGCTTAAAGATATTGGTAGAGTCTAATTTGAATAAGACATGTATCTGTTTATAACCAAGAATTGGCAGCAGTGTTTCTCCTTTCCATGTTATTTGTCAAAGACAAACCACAACGTGTCAATGTCTAAAACACATGATGAGAAACCCAAACCCCACACACCCTAACTACTGTTTCAATAGTTAAGGAATATTTTTGTGCTTTGAAAGAAACATGCCAGATGAAATAAATTACAGTTAACCAAAACATTTGAGAGAAGTTATTTTGATTGTTGGAATTCCTGGTTTTTCTTCTATCCACAAATGATACATTATTTTTATGGCCTTATTATCAATGGTTTGAAGTTTTATGTGCCAACCCTTCTGGTCCTGTCTATGCAGGATAGGGATCCACAGTGAGGCATTCTTTGTCTGGTAGGCTTCATGGTCTATATCACACCAAACCTAAAACATACACCAAATTCTTCCTTTTAAGGGGGCATTTTGAATTTTGTTGCCATTTGTTTGCTTATTTTAATTTTAGCTGTCACTACTCTCTACTTAGTTTTTTGAGTATTGATCTACTGTTTTAAGTATATTTGTGGCTATGCTATATAGATTTGATACTCAAAATAATAGACACACAGCCTGCCTATGATAATTCATTGAAAGAATTTAAGGAAAGCATGATAGTCATACTCTAGAATTGCTGATAGAAATCACTTAAAGAGATGGTTTGCTTTCATAGCTCTCTGGATTTTAAGAGGTAAATCTTCACTAAATTTTAGATTGTCTTTCCTTGATCGGAAGAAAGTATATTTTGCCTTATTTTTTATTCCAGCCAGTAAGATCCTGATCTTCCCATTGTGCTACCATATTACCATCCCTAGTTATTTAACTTTAAAAAAAATGACTAAAAGTAAATAAAGAAAAGAAAGTAAGCATTTAGGTAAAATGACACCAGAGTATCCTGCAGTCATAAAGTCATATAAAAATGCCTAATACTGATTTTAAGAACAAATTATTTTCTTTGTACACAATGACTGATAGCTTGTTCTAAATAGGGACATTCCTCATGTTTCCCCATCTCTTTGGAAGTATTGCCCTAGGTACTCTGATATGTGGGAATTGAGGGAGCTTATCCACAGAGAGAATATTCTCTCCGGTCGTGTTTCTTACATGGGCATGTGCTAAGTGATGCAGTGCCTATGTCAAAGGGTAATAATACATACTTATCTGAGCAGAGAGAGAATTTAAGCAAGCGATCAAATTTAGTATTTTTTAAGGAAAAGAGAATCATGCCTCTGCCCAAAAACTAGTTCATCATGAAAAATGTGGGCTTTTTTACTCTACTCACATAAACAAATTTTATCATTCATAATAAAATATGCAGAAAATATATGATGAGAGCTGGTTCATTTTGAGAGAGCAATAAATAACCTAACATTGTACAATATAAAAATGAGGACAGTTCATCAGGAAGAGGTACTTTCAATGACATATTGTAGGGGGGAAAAACAACAAAAAAACCAAGCTCGTTTTCTACAGCTACTTCACATGCTACAGAATAATTTATTAGTACATTATTTCCCTCTAGAATTTGAAATAGTGTGGTTGAAAAAGATTTTATACTTATCAGGAGTTCTAAATCCTTAAATTTTCAGTGCTTTGCATTTTCAATTTTTTATGTGCTAAGAGGAATAAAATGTTCCAGGCTCTCTCCTTATTTTTATTTCTGTTCAGAGATGCTGCAGAAGCTGCCACAAAGAGGATTATTCAGACATGTGCTGAATTTAAACCATGTATGTGGATAAAGAGAGAGACAATTCAAGAGGAAAGAACAATTGCTTCTGCATGAATGTGGTTTATCACTATCACTGATTCGATGCAATTATTATTATGCAGATGAGATGGAATCAACTAAATATTGTGAGCTTCTAGCACAACATAATTAAATAAACACATTGTCCTTTGTGTTTCTGGGAAAGTGGCTGTAGAACTGCAGCCTTTGGCAGTTCTCCAGGGCTGGTAGTCATCTGTGGCAGAGTATTTTTGTTCTCTGATGAATGAAAACTACATTTTACAAATGGTCTCGCACTCTGAAGTGCGAGGAGGGGGAATTGATATGGGTCAGTGTGCTTTAGTACAAATTCGTTCTTTGTTAAGCATCGATATATTATTCCAACAATATTTTCCAAAATATCCCAACTGTAGAATGAGGCGCATGTTTGTGATTGTCGCACCGCATGTTGGGATATAGAACACAATGCAAGGGTTTGTCCAGATCAAAATCATTTACTTGTATGTCAAAGTGCAACAGTTGGGACAAAGTGTGAAGTCAGATAAAAAGAGACGAAGGTGAGACTGTGTTGGGAGTAGGAGGCTGGCTGTAAAGTGGGAACACTTTCATAGGGAGAGAACAGATTGATTTCCAGAGACCAAAAATTTGACCCAAAAAATGTGTCAGTCTTCAGACAGGAGGGAAGAGGGGACATTTTAAATAAGGGCCATAAAAGCACATGAATGCAACGCTCTTTTTCAGTGATTTATGAGAGGAAACATAAAACGCAACATAAATCCAATAAGAATAACCCTGAGTACATGGGAATGGGAAATGCTCCACCTACTCTTCCGTCTCTGAGCAACTGTGTCCATTTGTGCATTATTTAGAAGAGTTTCTTGACTTTGATGATGTTGACATTTTGGGCGAGATAATTGTTTGTTGTGAGGGGCTGTCCGGTACACTGTGGGATGTTTAGTAGCGTCTGTGGTGACTACTCACTAGATGCCAGTAGCACACCCCCCTAGTTATGTCAACAAAAAAACCTCTGCAGACATTGATAAACGTTCCCAGAAGACAACTGCACTCTCAGCTGAGAGTCTTTATCTGTCTCAAATACTACACCTCTCCTAGGACAGAAAGGCTTAAGGGATTGTATATCAGCATTATTGGTTTTAGCATCAAATCATGCTTCCTTATAGACTAGTCTTGAGCAATCAAGACTCCAACCTGTGCTTTTTTTAAGTGTAATTCTCCAGGATGCCTTATGCCCCTGTCTCCATATCTTTAATCTAAAAACTGTTCCACCATCCTGGTGATCAGATCACACCCTTAGTCTTATCAGGTGTATTTTCTTTCCAGGAATATAGTACCTCCTTTGCTTTGCTTTGCTTTGCTTTGCTTTTTGTCCTTGTATTCTAATCTAATAGTCACCATTTAGATATTTATAATAAATGTAGCTGACATCACTGGCTTGTTTAACCAGGATCCAAAGTAGGACATGTATGTCATAGATATGACTGAGTAGAGTTTTATGCTTTCTCCAGTAAGAAATATGGAGAGCTTTACTGTCAAGGGCCCAGGGAGGAATGAGGTCATTTACAGTTAGCCTGGCCAAGGCAAAGTCATAAGACACTCAAGCAGAGATTGCATTGGGTGCAAATGCTCCCTTTTGGAACCAGAAATAAAATTATTGAGCTAATTTATCAAGACTTCAACACAGAAGTGGCTTGTTACACAGTTTTCTTGGGGTGGCCCTGGTGTTTTTGTTAGAATGACTAGTGGGGAGCCATATATGTGTTTTCATCATGAGCCCTTAAGTTTATGATCTGCAGTTATTCCTTCTGCCCAGTGAATGTACATCTTCTGAAAGAACACCTTTGGTCATAGTGGATCTTTAGAGCATTTGTTGCCTAAGTTAAATGAGAACAGGTACAAGAAAAGGTTTGTTTCACACATTTTATCAGATTTATTGCTGTTTGTGTAAAACATCCACTAGGCTACAAAACAACCACTGATACCATCTTATTTCCCCTGCATGTTCTATTCCTGGCTCTCTCTACTTTGCCCCCCACCGATGACTGAACTTTTTATGTAATTGAGAAATCAGATATTAAAAAATATCTACTTTCTTCACCTTCCCATCATAAAACTCAACTCACCTGCACCTGTAAGCACTTACACTGTCTGATTTTTCTTCTATTAAGTTGGATGAAGTATCCCTCTTCTGATGAAATGTGTCAGGTGTGCCCTGAATTCCACCCTCTCAAAACGTGACCTCTGAAATTACCCACCTCTTCCTTTTTTCCTAGAGGGGTAAAGACAGCCTCAACTAAGATTATCTGTGGGATCACAAAGAGTGCATAGATGAGAGATGGGGTGGAGGAACACCAACGGGAATTGTTTATCTCATGTGGAAAACAGAGGAGAAGAGCACAGTGAAGACTGTAGATGAATAGGTTGTACCTGAGGAAATAGGAGGAACATCAATCATATGATCTTTGATTGAGTCACACACTCAAAAATTACCTCCTAATTTTCCCAGGTGGGGTCGGGAGAGGTGGCTGTGGTGATCTATGCACCTGTGAGCTTTCTAGTGCATCCATAAATTCCCCAGTGATATTATTTCTGGAAGGATCCTTTTGCCAATCCTACCTTTAGCAGAACATCTTTCATATTCTTGTTAAAATAGCGCTCTGTGCATAACAGTGGTCCATATATTCACCTTGATAATGGAGTCTTAGTGTTTTTCTCTGTATGATGGTGATGGTTTTATTTTGTTTTACTATGTTATCATAATAAGAGCCTTGGAAGGGGAAATATATATATATATATATATTTTTTTAAAATCTAAGATGAACACATATGGTTGTGATCAAATTTCACATGTTGCAGTGATTATTATTTCTTCCACTATAGAGTTTGATAATATTTCTTCCCTTCCTCATTGAATTTATTATATGAAAATATTAGACTTGTTTTCCATTTTCTTAGAGCTTTGGTTTGTTTGGATAGAATTTAGTTATCAATGCATAACTTTTATTTTTTTATTTTTTTAAATGTCATTATTGATTTCAGAGAGAGGAAGGGAGAGGGAGAGAGAGACAGAAACATCATCAGTGATGAGAGCGTCATTGATCGGCTGCCTCCTGCATGCCACCCCCCCCGGGGATCCAGCCCCAACCTGGGCGTGTGCCCCCGACCAGGAATCAAACCTCGACCTCCTGGATCCTAGGTTGATGCTCAACTGCTGAGCCATGGCCAGCTGGTCTACATAACTCTTATTTAAGAAATTCAGTGTTATAACTGATTTAATCTACTGGGTTCTTCACTGAAACTGATAGGTAGCCATGATCTCTATTCTGATTTGTAGCACATAAGCAGAATTTAAATCTGTTGGTTTCCACAAGCTGTCAGTATCTATTGATTTAACAATCTTGAAGATATAACATTGCTTCTACACACACACACACACAATGATTATAAATTTTTATAAACTAAGATTGTCACAAAATGATAGGATAATGATTTGTGTTTACATACTTATTTTTGTATCAGCTGTACACCATGGACTTGGAAAAGTGCAGTGGAAAAGGGCCAGTGGAAGGTGTCAGTGGAAGCAAGCTAACAGTGTTTTAATAAGTTAGTAGTGTAAAAAATCTTAAAAATTCATTACCCACTCCTAATTGACCTGTTTCTATGAATAAGCATATATTAATTTCCTCGGATAGTATTGGTTTAAAATTGTGTATGCATTTCCTGAGCATACTTAAATCAAATTAATGGTTTAAGGTTTGATTCAGAATATATATCTACTCCATCTCAAATGAACTCAAACTCAGATTTTAGAAGTTTCTATAATCAAACATGTTCTGAATTTACATTTTAAAAACAATTAGAGGTAATTAAACACTTTAGTAAGCCATCACGATGTGGGGAATGCACTGTTTCTTACAGGTCCTTACACTGTAGCCTCCATGTACGCTCTTCTCAAGCTGAAACCCGAACATAAAACTGTGAACAATTTTCTCTGTAAAACTTATAGAAAATAGTGAAATGACTTGAGATAACTAAAATCCCTAAAGGAATGGCACCGGCTTTTAGGCTTGCCTAGAGTAGAGATGATCCCATCATGGCTAACAGAATTTTGTAGGTCTTTTTTTTAACTGAATGTATTGGGGTACAGGTTTCAAGTGTCCAGCTCAATAAAACCTCATCTGCACACTGCAGAGTGTGCCCATCACCCCAAGCAGAGCCTCTTGTACTGCTTCTTAACTCTCCCCTAAGCTTTCCATTTGGCCCTCACTTATATGTTCAGGAAATACACACACACACACACACACACACACATATATATAATTTTTGAAGCCCTGAATTATTTCAGTTTTTAGAATTAATTTAATTTCTCTTCTTTGAAATTTCCACAATAACAAAGCAATCATCTGCATCTTTGTAAACCTATGTTTTGTCTTAAATTTTGACTTTTGGTTTGACATAGAAACTTCCTGGAATAAGTCTCTAAAACATGAATCTCTTGGAAGTTACCTTAAATACAGTGAATGATAACAATAATTTCAAAAAAATTTTCCAGTACTTTAATCTACAGGTTTAATTATAGTCACAAAAGATTCTGCTGTAATAATATATTTAAAGAGTTACATTTTTATAATTGTATTTATTAAAGTAGGTTAAAATTTAATTTAAAAAAATTTTTTTCTAACTACTAAGAGGCCCAGGGACTATGGTTCTTCCTACTGATTGTTATGCAGAGTAATTTCTTGCACCCCGAGCTCCACCTATAAACAGTATCAAGAATAGAAATCCTATCCATTTCCTTTCTCTCAGTGGAGCATCCTGTTAAAGAAGCATGAATTGTCCTTACATTTTACCAAGCAAGAATCTTCCCATATCCATATGGGTCCCAGCAAAGCAACAAAAGGGGACAGCATGAAGCTGTGACCTGGCAATTAGAAAATACAGATTTTGTTTCTACAGTCATCACTTGCTCATTGTGTCACTTGGACATTACTCCTTCTCTATGACCCTGAGCTTTTCTATCTACAAAGTAACTTGTTTAAAACGATGTATCCAGGGGCTCCTCAGGAAATATTCAAAGATGATAAATGGTAATGGCAAACCTGCCTCTTACCTATTGACTGAAGAATTTGCTGTGTGATTGAATAAACAAAAGGCTTTGAAATTAAGGATGAGGCGTTTTTCTTTTTCTAGAAGTGTTCAGTGCATTATTCTCTGTTTAATGATGAGTTGCACATGAAGGAAAGTGTACTCAGAGTCAGGGAAATCTATATATTTCCCTGCTGTGCTTACTGTTTAAACAAGTCTTCATTCTCCTTTGCTGTTCCCTACTGTTCTTACAGGTTTCTGGAGAACAGCAGATACAAAGTAAAATATCTTGTAAATTTTCCTGTGCTGTAAAGTTACTCTAAATCTGTCTTCCTTTAATGATATTTTCGGAACTTCTGTATAGTTTTTAGTTAATTTATCTCCAGATGTACTTCAGATGTGACACCTATTTTATGAGTGCTTTTGCTTATTTATTTATTTTTGGCATTGATCTCATGGAACACAGAATAGTATTCAAAATGGCTTGAAAAGAAGACCATCTTTCCCAAACAGTAAGTTCATGTTTGATAAATATAACTGGCTTTTTCAGAAGCAAAATTATTTTAAAGATAAGTTGCTGGGCAGCCGTTAAACTCCATACTTCTCTGAAACTTAAGCCATCTTTTAAAGTAAACCTACTGACTCCAAAATGTGAAAAGATTAAAATCTCTATTAAAATAACCATCTATAGAATTTAAAAAATAACTTCGCTATTTTGCTGTTTTATATGAATTCTTTCAGTCTTACTTTATATTCTCAGGTTATCAAGATAATGGGTTCCATCTTTTTAATTTTTCTCAAATATTACCTTTTTAAAGAAATTTATTATTTTCACAATAGTAGGGGAGACCCATGCTTTACCAAAATGCAACTGTCTGATATTTGTTGATATAAACATTAATTTCTGATATTGTTTCTCAGTATCTGTGAAAAATAATTATCACTCTTATGCCTCTGCCTTTCCTTTTTGTTTGTGGTTAATTATATAACTTGTGACTTGGGTATAGAATATGTTTTCTCATTTTTAAGTCTATTCTGCTGCTTCTTTATGGACTGCTATTACTTGTAAACAGAAACAGAATGTTGCAAGAATATTCAGCAGATAGTGAAAAGATCTGAAACTGAAAAATAGTTATATCCTGCACAGAACAAGTATTTTTCCTATTTCTACTATACCTGAGAGAAGGCTTCATTTTCTATGCATAGAACAAAGTATATTGTGTCCATTAAACCAACTTTATGACAACAGGGATCTTTGTGGGCCTGAAAAATCAATAAAATATTTATAAGAAAAAATAGCTGCTGAGAACATGCAGTCCTGGTTGTTATCCCAAGTTATAGGTGATGGCTTCAGCCATCTTCGAGCTGCAAAATAGAATTTAGTATTATAAAATCTTCATCACCTAGCTGAGCTTTCTCCAAACTGATACAGGTTATTGCCCTGCAAGGAGGTGATGCCCATCTCCTCTCAGAACTCAAACAGTTAATGTCCGGCGCGGGGAACCCATTTGGCTGACATGAAAGAGCCCCTGGGGTGGGAATGGCTCATTTCTGGTGACCTTGAAATCCCTGCACTTAAGTTCTAGAACGCCAGTAGTGCTTCAAATGGGAATTTATTTTCTTACCGGGCTTAATGCACCCAGTTGAATATTTAGATGAATCACTTTTCTGTCAAACAAATTTGTCTTTTGGATATCAAGCACTTAAAAGTAATGCTGACAAATAGCAATGGATGGAATTGTGTTCTGCTTGTTCAGAGTTTTTATTTTTTCCACATATCCTGGAACGAAAAAGATTCCAATAAGTCTTCAAATCCATTTTGGACTGGACCAGGTATAGATAAATATGAAACAGATAGAGAAGATGGACAAATTGACCTTGGTTTTACACGGCTGGGTTTGCATGACTGTCAGGGATGGTCTTGCAGCCAGGCACTGCCCAACTTCAAGGAGCACTGGTCACCTCTAGTTTTGGGGAAGGATGCCCCTATATCTGGATAGTGCAGAACTGGCACAACAGTACCTAGAGGCGCTGGCATAGATAGATATGAAGCAAGTAAGGAGTTTAAACAATCATTCTAAAATTGTATAAAGTTTTGCTCTGGCGAGTGTGGCTCAGGTGGGTGGGCTTCTTCCCGTGCACTGGAAAGTTGCTTGTTCGATTCCTGTTCAGCGCACATGCCTGGGTTGTGGGCCTCATCTGAGATAGGGAGCACGCAGGAGGCAGCCAGCTGGTGTTTCACTCTCACATCGTGTTTCTCTCTCTGCCCCTCTCCCTTTGTCTCTCTCTAAAAGATCAATAAAAATATATCTTTTTTAAATCACATAAAGTTCTCATAGTTGGTTAAATGACTAAATCAAACCTTTGCCTGCTTTGAATTGCCTTCTTTTCTTAATGGCATCTGACCTTAGACTACAAAACACAGAATTGCCTGGCCTGGCGTGGCTCAGCGGTTGAGCATCCTCCTGGGATCCAGGAGATCCCGGTTCTATTCCTGGTCAGGGCACATGCCGGGTTGCGGGCGTGATCCCTAGTTGGGAGGTGTGCAGGAGACAGCTGATCAGTGACGAATCTCTCACCATTGATGTTTCTATCTCTCTCTCTCCCTCTCCCTTTCTCTCAAAAAAAAAAAAAAACCCAAAAAAACCAACAACACAGAATTGACTTAATAGTTCAGAATGCTTTAGTAAGCTAAATCTACTCATCAAGGGGCTGAACTGAGCCACAGTCCAGAGTTGTCCATGGTTGTGAAAGCTAGATCTAAAATCCAAGCCTATAGACTTCCTTCTATGTGATGTTTTCAAAACTCTGTGCTAACTTTCTTTAGCTTATTAATGTGTTGACAGCCACCTCTCACCTGAAGATTGTAAGAGGCATCACAGGGAAGTGACCTTACAATAACAGAGTCATGGTTTTAGTCTCTCTTCAAGTCGATTCTGCTATCGGGAGTCCACAATTTTGATCTTGGCTTGTTAACCTCATTAGCATTGATTCTCAACACCTGCGCCTGTGGTTAGTTGGGGACCTAGGGTATACGACTTCTTTGTACCAGAGTCCACCATCAGTAATCATTCCTCTCAGGACCTAATGGAATATAAAGAGCCAGAAATAGTGAATCCAGAATCAGGTATGGATGTTGAACTGGTTATTACAAAGATTTTGTATACATATATATCTTATAATATTTCATGCAACAGAGGTGTTGGGCAATAGGTGAAGGAGTGGCAAGCAAAGTTAGTTCCTTTTCTCTTTTTCCTAGTGAGGCTGATGGCGCTTTGTTTACTTTCCTAATGAGATGGTGATGTACGTGTTTTAGAGAAGTAGGTGCTCTGTGCCCTCTGCGCCTGGCTTCAGCCTTGCAGACCTGCATCCAAAGCATGCCTGAGTCCAGAGCAGATGCGTGCAACTGGGCAAAGCTTTCTGCCATTGCTCTTCCTTGGAATGATAATCCACATGCCGGGATTTCAGATGAGTTTAATACACATTTTCTTGATTAATGGAAAATGGCAGAATGTAGGAGACTGAAACAGTTCGTGCTTTGCTTGATTAATTAATAAGGGACTCTCTCTTCCCAGCTTCGACTCATTATGCTAATGAAGTGTCATCAATTAAGGCTTTCCCTTCATTATTGAATCTGTCAGGTAGCACTCAGTGAAAATGCTGCATTCCTCTGCTGCCTGGGCGGGATTGCTGTATAGTTTTTATGAACTGCTCCTTCCTTTAGCTGCTGTTGGTTCCAGTTTCTCATTATTGTGTCTTATTCTTGACCTTAAGAAGGACAACTATGGGAAGCTTGGAATGCACTGGAAAATGTTATCTCTGGGAACATTGGTCAAGAAAAGTGTGTTAACAGAAAGACACACACCATTCTTTATTGAGAACTCATTTGTAATTATTAATGATATAATAAGAAAATGAATCGAAAGAATATGTTGAACTTTCTGAACTAAGTCTTTGTCATTGTCATTAGATTAGATAAGCACATTAGAGATAAATAAGCATTAACCATTTCTCACCCTACAATTAAAATTATGTTTCTGAAGAAGGGTTTTGCCTCTGGGAAATATCATGAGAACAAAAGGGTACATAATTCAATGTTTTGTTCTTTTCTGGTAAAGTTCTAATTTGTTTACAAACATCACTTGGATGTGGATCCACTTGAACGTGACAACATGTAAAAAGGATAGTCTATAACCAAATACAGCTTCCAGGTTAGGTTTAGGAAGTGGACACTTTTATGTTTCAGTGGCTTTTGCACCTTAGTACTATATGAGGCTTTGGTGTGGATCAACTTTTGTCCACTCACGTTGCCAAACCTACTCATTAATTAGGACCCATCAATGAGGGAGTTAAGCCATTTATAAAGATCGTAACTAGTGGAAGACCTGAGTAAGGCAGTCTAACACCCATCCCCACCCCATTTTGGTAAATGACATCTTGGGGGAGCAATAATAATGAATTTGTTTAATTTTCTCATTTTGCTTCACCTAAAACAAAAGTTTTATAGTTTGATGGTACATCTCTGGCCTTAGGACAACATCTTTCATTTGTTTAACTAGTGGCGTCATCTATATTTAATCCGTCAATGTCTGTTCCTCTAACTGTAGAGTTAGGAGGTAATATTTATTCATGGCTACTTTTGAGGGAATTTGGATATAAATAAATGGAGAAGTAAGTGGAATACTCCACTAGTTACTCTTAGGGAACACATTTATATTCTGGTGCTGTGAGTTTCAAAATTAGAGGAAGACATCTGATAGAGCTCACTGCTGAGGGGATTGATGCTTAGTTACCTCTACCAGTTACACTCAAGTCTATCTGTTCTCTTTTCAGAGAGCACGCTTTTCCTCTGTTTTCAGGAATAATGTTTCCAACCCAATGGAACTCTAGATGTGTTGTATCTTCAGGTCACATCTTTAACTCTTTCTCAGTGTCCCAAACTATAATAGCACCGAGGAAAGGCGGATCCATACAGAGAACTAAGCATGCTGCTGAGCAGAGGCATTACGGACTGCCTTAACAGGAAACATCGGCATTGTGTTCTCAGAAGGATCTTGGGGAGCATAAATCTAAATCTAAGGGTGGCCAGCTGGGAGGTTGGTAGTCATCAGAGTTTAGGCCTGACATTGTCGCAATGCTACCTTTAGAGGACTAGCGTTAAGCAGCAGATTCTCCAAATGTGGGCCGGCACAGGGCAAGCACTCAGCCCTCAGAGCCAGCATTCTCTTCCATAGTCATACTTGCATTTGTAACATATGGTGTGGAGAAATGGTGAAATAACCTGTAAAGCAGATAGTGGTGAAAGCTTAAATTATGCAGGTTAAAACTTTGGTTTAAGCCCTACAAATGATAATGCATGCACTCGTTGTCATCATTTTAATTTTCTGTTTGGTTTGTTTTATACTGATATTGTGATCATCATAACTAGGTAGAATGAGATCAGTTGAAATTTTTTTTAGAATCAAACTACTCTCCATAAGTTCCTTCTTTTTAACAATTAAACTTACCTTTCACTGTAGAAAATAAGTTATTTCCAATTTTTGAGCAAAGTGTACATGCTCTTGCAGTCATTAAACTGGAAGTTACAGGTCTGTTCCATGTGTAGCATTGCAGTGTTGGCTGGGTGAGAGAAACATGAGTATCATTGGTTTTGGGATATGAGAAATGATTCTGCTATTCAAAACTAAAGTCATGGTGGGCGTTTAACATAATATTGTTGTGTCATGCCTGGTTTGAAATACAGAGTAAACATGTGTAGAAAGGAATGCTATATTTTTACAATTGATTTATTTTAATTATTTCTAGCAAAATAATTTCAGGGCCTGAGTATATATGAAGTATGCATATCAACAGATAAATAGGTATTTTTCAGGTGGATGATGTTATGTGCTTAGTTAGTAACCAACAGCTAAACAAGAGGAAATAGTTTATAATCAGGTTAGTGCTAGCCAACACTTTGTCCTGTTTGATGCCAGTAGGTCACTTATTTCTCTAATAAACTTTCTTCTTGATCAGTACAGAGCATTAAGTGAGACACGGCATAGAAAAGTAGTTAAATACATGGATCCTGAAGCCAAACAGCTGGGCGTGAAGCCTATCCCTCCTCCTCACTGGCTGTGTGAACACGTGTAATCTATTTAACTTTTCCATGCTTCATTTTCCTCTCTCATAGTAAAGTAATACCTGCCCCATTCAGTTCCTGTGATGATTAAATGAGCTACTAGATGTAAAGCTTCTAGAAGCATGTTAGCACTGATTAAATGCTATAAAGACATTTGCTATTATAAGGACAATATTTTATATTGGCAATTTCTGCTGAATTTTAGAATCAGATAGAGGAATGTTTTGTATTCTATCTCTGTGGATACCTTTATTTTTTTATTTTTGAGTGGTGGAAATATTTTTTTAATGTTTTAATGTATCTTTATTGTTGAACGTATTACAAATGTCCCTTCCCCCCATACCTTTATTATTTGATTTTGTTTTTGTATCTTGGGTAAGTAATGACACTATTGAACCTCATTTTATCTGTAAAACAGGCCTAATGAAAGAATCTAATAGATTAAATGAGGTAAATTCTGGTACATAATCTGTGCTTAATAAATATCATCATCTTTAATTTTTATTTACGAATGAAATACCACTGCCACACTAATATAGTTTATTGTCCTTGACCAAATTTAGATATATTAAAATCCCCTTGTTACAAATGTGTAGGCTAGAGAGAGATAATGCAATATACTCCAGATTCAGTATTAAAAATACCTTTGTGAACATCTGTTTTTCAGTCCAGTGTTCTTTTCCCTTACCACAACAAAATCCTGAATTATATCATAAAAATAAACATGATAACCTTAATAGAAATGAATTATGTAGGCACAGAAAACCCTTCCTACTGTTTAAGACATATGGTTTTCTTAAAAAGGAAAGTAAAATTGCCTTTTGACTGACATAATTATAACTAAGGAGCAAAGTGATCAGAAATTAGAGCATTATTGAAGCTTGAAAGTTTACTCCATTTTCTGCCTTTTTGTTGGCCAAATGCATATTACTGTATGATACAAAATATAAAACCTCACAGGCTAATTTTAATTTCATAATCACCATTATCAAAACATGTATAGGCAAAGGGACAGTGACTAGAGGGATACATATATTCCTTCAAGAAAGGAAGAATTCTTTCCTCTCAATTTTTAAAATGCAAATTATGAAATGACTGTAATTCATTTTTATTGTTGCTGTCTCCTTTGAACATGTTTTACTTTTCTTTTCTCTTACCTACTTTCATATTTTCATATATACTTGAGTTATGCAACCACTTTGGAGCAATTCAGAAGTGAGTTGGAGACCACTACCTGGTCCCCTGCACTTTGTTTTGCTGGGTGAAAAACTGCGATGGTAACTTAACACCCCCTGCGGATCGGTGTGACCACATGATCAAGCATTCTTCAGTGCAATGTGAGAGAAAGTGATACAATATCACATTTCTGGGCCCCTCCTATAAAAATCACCCATGAACACTCCTTTATGCTCCCCCCTCTCCTTCTTCCCTTAATAGGAACCCCTAGAATGCTCCTCTTTCACCCACCAAGCTTGCTCCTTGACTTGGCATGTTTCTAGATAGTTGCATGAGGATAATATTCCCTTGAATGATAATGCATTAAGTTCCATTTCTATAGCCCATCCCACCCTAACTAGTAGAAAAATGACATTGGAATGGAGTGTTGCTATAAAAAATTAAAATGTGTTATAACATGTTTGCTCTAACAACAACACAAAAAGGAAGTAATGTAGTAGATGGTGAGAAAAAATATACTTCTACAGCGAGTTGCAAAGGGGAGATTTGGGTTATACAGTCGCAAAACCTTTTGAACTCTACCTGCAATTACTTGTAAGGTAGAACAAGTGCGTCCTGGACCTGTTGCCCTCGGGGAAGCGATGAGGAAAAGGCAGACTGTTAATAAATGTGTGACCCTGAGTGTTATTTGCTGCACTGAGCCACGTTTTATGAGAAAGAACTGAGCTTGGGCAAGAATTAACTGGTTTTAAACAGAGATGGAAGGGAATAGGCAAAGCCAATTTAAAAGCATTGTAGGGTTGGAAAACCCAAATGCTCTGAACCCCGAGCAAAGAGAGAAAACTGAAAAAGGCTCTGAGGACCTAAGGCATTCTTAAGATAGTATAGTCAAAGGGCATCAGCTTCACAGGAGTTGTCTTCTCACTAACTCCTACTGTTTCAGAGAGACTTAAAGATATTTGGGGGGCATGTGTGGAGGGAGAGGAAGAACAAAGAAGTAAAGCCAACTTAATAGAGCTGACTAGGAAGAAACTTTGCAGCATTTATTGGAACATGGAAAGGACTGGAATATGAAACTCATCTGAAACATATACTTTTTTACTTGAATTGTATTGTTTTAGAAACCACAAGGCTATAAAATTATTAACAATTTGGGAATTTCAATGATATGGATATAGGGGTTTTAGCATTACACTTGAAACTTTTCTGGAAGTCTGATATTGTATTAAAATAAAAAGGTAATGCCCTAGTCGGTCTGGCTCAGTGGTTAGATAGTCAGCTAGAGCACTTTAGGGTCCTGGGTTCAATTCTGGTCAAGAGCCTCTACCTAGGTTGCAGGCTGGATCCCTGGCCCCAGTTGGGACATGTGTGGGAGGCAACCAATTGATGTGTTTCTCTCGCATTGATGTTTCTCACTCTCTCCCTCCCTTCCACTCTCTCTGAAAAGCAATGGGAAAAATATCCTTGAGTGATGATTAAAAAATTAAAAAATAAATGTAAATAAATAAATAAATAAATAAATAATAAAACATTAAAAAGAGGTCCTCATCTCTCAACTGCTGAAGGAGGGAAGAAGGGGGGGAGGGAGAGGGAGGAACGGAGGGGGAGGGAGAGAGGGAGGGGGAAGGACAGGGAGAGGAGCTGATCATCAATCACTGAACACTAAAAGAAACTAGCTGTCCAAACTGTGAAGTTTGCAAGTTGGGTGTGCTCCACCCCACCCACTTCAGATGTGGTCATTGAAGACACTAAAAAAAGAGGGACTTCTCAGTCATAAAAAAGAATGAAATCTTGCCTTTTGGACCTAGAGGGTATTATGCAAAATGAAATAAATCAAACAGAGTAAAACAAATACTATGTAATTTCACTATACAGTAGGTGCAATCTAAAAAAACAACAAATTAATAAATACAACAAAACAGACTGAGATAGAGAACAAACTGATGGTTGCCAGAAGGAAGGGGGTTAGAGGGATGGTTAAAAGGGGTGAAGGGGAATAAAAGGTGCAAACCTCCAATTATAAATAAATAAACAAACAAACAAATAAATAAATAAATAGACAAATAAATAAGATACAATGTTCAGCATAGGGAAATTAGTCAATATTATTGTAATAACTGAATGGTGACGGATGGTTACTAAGACTTATGATAGTGATCACATCATAAGGCATATAAATGTTCAATCTTGCACACCTGAAACTAATATTTATGTCAACTATACATAAATAATAATATTTGGCCAAATATTTGGTGATGGGAGATGATTTGACTTTGGTGGTGTACACACAATGCAATATACAGATCATGTATCATAGAAATGTACATTAGAAGCCTATATAATCCTATTAACCCCAATAAATTTAATTAAAAATATATGACGTAGAAATAAACCTTATAAAATATACAGCTTTCCCTAAAAAACAAAGGAGGAATTTGCCAAAGGGAAGAGCCAAGGGCCACAGGATACATATACCAAAGAAGGGAATATCTGCCTAGAGAGCAGACTTTGGGTATAACCAGAAACTTCCCCCAGGTCCCTGGGAAGAGCCTGTTTTATAGTGCGTCCTTGCAGGATTTTATCCTGTCGTCAGCTAGGGACTGTGATGTGTTTCTTACTTCTCTTTTTCTTAAATAGTTTTCATATAGCCATCCTGCCCTAGCCCTAATGTTGAGCGTGGAGGCGCAGTGTCCATAACTTGTCTTTCAATCATAGGTCATTGGTATAGAAGGAACAAAATTCAAACCTCGCTGACTGAGCAGGCTTCTGTCACTGGAGGGTCATTAGGTTGCCTCACTTGGGAAGGAGTATGTTCTCTATGGGGAACATTGTGTCCTATACATGGATGGAGGGACCAACTTGGGTGGTAGCTATTTGCAGTCGTCTAAAGAAACATATTCCTTTTCCTGGATTACATTTTTTAACTTGTCTTTTAGAAAGCTACATGCATGTGACAGTATTCTCTTCTCTGAAATATGAACCTCACACCGGCCCGATCTCTTAAATGTATTCCTCGTGCTTGTTTCTGATTCCGACCAAACAGGGATACAATTTCCAGGGCCCCGCTGGAACCCACCTACTGAAGGTTGAGAAGTTGCCCTCCATTTCGATTCCCTAATTATTTGGGGGAGGAGATACTCCCCATATCCTGTAAACTGGGAAATTTCATGAACTACAGGAGCAAGAAATGACTTTTCATTGTTCTGGTTTATTACATATTTGGGTCCAGTTGTTTTCTTAGTGTATCCTACACTAATTGACACAAAGGATAAAATCTATAAAATAAAATTGAGACTGTAAAGATCTAAGAAATATATTAATCTAAACATGTTCAGGAATTAATTTTAAACTGGCAAGTTACCTCAAAAATGTTTCAAAATATATATAGTGAATGCCTTTAAAAATAATAAGTTGCCCATGCTTCCTAACATTTTACTGATAATGCTTAAAACAGATCTTGAGTTTGTCTTGGTCCTAATTTTTAAAACAGAGAAGCTGAAATGTATGCACAGATTAATTTGTGACTCTATCAAGAATGAGCAGAAAACACTATTACTATTTGTCACCTCCCTGGTTTATTCTCAGGTGCCAAAGTGGTAGGAAGGATTCTGTTATCATGTCACTGGAAAATAAAATGTTTTCACTATTGAATCTTCATGTTTTTGGAAGCAAAGTGTTGTTACTATGACTCAGAAGATATATCATCACAATATTATTTTATGAGTAAAAAAATGTAATACAGAATTTACCATTTATAGTTATTTCAGCTAGAAACACGTTTTCCTTATAAATATCATCATAGAAAATCAATAACATGGAAAGGAGGTAACTGTGCCCAAATAGTAGATATTATTTTAGTACAGAAATAAAATATTTAAAATTACTCATTTTATGTCAGCAAAATACACTTTTGTAATTTCAGTTTCTGATATGCTGAAATTGTCTTTGTTTTCATGGAAACTCTTTTCACGTTTCTCATGATAGTTTTGGGTGATCTAAATTGGAGTCTCAGGTGCCAGTTTTATTTTTTTTAAACTCATTTTATTTGTCTTGATACAAGGAAATTGAAAAGTAAAATAGGAAACATAATGTTCTGATTAAAACAACAGCAACAGGGCTTCTTGTGCTAAGGTAAGTGCAAGCAGGAATTCTGCACTGCAGTTATTACTACAGGGTCGGTAATTAGAGAACTAGGAAACAAATGTATCTTGCTGGAGATTTAATCAACTAGCAAGCCCAGGTACTGGCCTTCTGTGAAGTCGTGTCATTTTTTGAAGAATTTATTAACTTACATTTTATTTTTGAATCAGTGCATGTGAGAGCAATGTCATGATTTAATAGTTATACTCTGCTAACTTCTATGTAGATCATGTTCTAAAGGTTCATCCAAGGATGACAGGAAAAAATGGAGGAGTCAGATTTCCCCTAAATAAAATATTAAAAAAAATATTTTTATTGCTTTTTATAGAGAGAGAGGAATGGAGGAGAGAGAGAGAAGCATCAATGTGAGAGTGAAGCATCAATTCGCTGCCTCCTGCACGGCCCAACTGGGGATCGAGCCCTCAGCCTGGGCATGTGCCCTGACCGGGAATCAGACCAGCAACCTTTCAGTGCATGGAAGACGCCCAACCAACCGAGCCACACTACCAGGGCCAAAATAAAATATTTATTAAATTTTAGAATTAGAGCTGTTACTCTTTTAGACAATAAAATGGGATAAATAATGTAATAAAATGCATGGCCTAGAGGTTTACATGTTCCTATTTAAAAGTAACAAAACTAGTACAGTCATCCTAGGGGAATTAAAAGAAGAAAGTGAAATGTACCCATAATTCTACCAAAGAATAATCACTTTTCTCTCTATCCATCTATCCATCTATCTGTCTTTCTATTATCTATTATCTATCTATCTATCTATCTATCTATCTATCTATCTATCTACCTACCTATGTATCTATCTATTATCTATCTATCTATCTATCTATCTATCTATATCTATCTATCTATCTATCTATCTATCTATCATCTATCTACCTATGTATCTATCTATCATCTATCTATCTATCTATCTATCTATCTATCTATCTATCTATCTATCATCTATCTATCATCTATCTATCTATCATCTATCTATCTATCATCTATCTATCTATCTAGCTAGCTAGCTATCATCTATCTATATCTATCTATCTTCTGTCTATCTATATCTATCATCACCTACCTATATCTATCTATCTATCTATCTATCTATCTATCTATCTATCTATCTATCTATCTATCTATCATCTATCTATCTATCTATCTATCTATCTATCTATCTATCTATCATCTGTATATCATCTATCTATCATCTATCATCTATCATCTATCAGTCATCATCATCACTGTCCATCTATCTCATCTGTCCTTTACACTCTCTAAGCTTGCATGTGTATACATGTGACATGTGTTTCTTAGTGTGTATTTTTATTTTTACCAAATTGTATTATATAGTTTGTACAATTTTATTTTCTCCTTTATGCACTTCACATAATTGTGAGCATTTTTAATATTATTAAATATTCTTATAAAATAGAATTTAGATAGTTTTATGGAATTCTTTATATAGAGATATACTTTGTATTGATCAGTTTACTTGTAGTCAAACATTTATTTTTTCCAGTTTTGTCTCTTTTCTATAAACATCTTTTTTTCACACTTCTATGGCTTAGTATTTACGGTTTTATTTTTGTAGACTCTTAGAGATGAAATCCTTGGTCAAAAAAGAATATCTTTTAAGGCTCTTGTTATTAACTACCGAAGTGGTTTCAGTCCAGATGTACTAATTTAATTTCAACCTGCAATGCCTAAGAGGACCTGTTCACGGTACACTAGCCAACATGAAGTATTATTCTCATTATTAAAATATTTGAGACTTGATCAGTTAAACTGTATCTTATTGTTATTTAATTGAAGTTTTAACCCAGTGATTAGATTCAATATATATTCATATGTTTATCTGCCATTTATATTTCTTTTTTACAATTTACATTAATGGTCTAAACCAGAATGTTTAGAAATAGAAGTCATATTGGATATTTTCCTCTTTATTAACTTTTCATAGTTCTATCATTAATAATTTGATGAAAATCATTTTGAATCCAGGTTCATTTTCTGCTACTGCCACTTCTTGGAACAAATAGTTCTTTAAGTGTATTTTCCACTATGAAAAAGGGCTTCCTGCCCCATTTCAGCATTTACTTCTTACTCACTGTATCAGGGTTGGGCAAATAAATACACTGGTAATTTATCTGTTACATTCATGTCAACTAGCAACTCCTATTTCTTCCATATGATCGCCTTTTCAAATTAAAGATTAACCCCACGTGAATGTATTATATGATTATACATAATGTACTAAAAGCATATAGTTTTATATTGATTCAGGACAATGTATTTTGGGTTGTTTTTACCACTGTCATTAAAATGCATAAGAATTTACTAAATATTTTGGTCCTGCCAGCACAGGGTTAATAGCCTGGGGCGGGGGAAGGATGGCAAACAACAATAAACAGCAATAACAACAAAATCTACTATTATCTCTCTCTTTTCTGGGTTATAGATAATTGCATGTAACATGAATTTTGTGCTTTTATAATCTTTTCTTTAAACTTGCCTATTCTAGGTTTTGCCTTCCACATGTTTTTACTTGTTTGCACTTAACTGTCAGATCTTATAATTTGTTTCATCAGCATCTTCACTTATCAAAAAGTTTGATGTTATCCAATAACTTTAAGATTTCAAATCTTAGAGAATTTATGGGTTGAAAAGATTAAACACCCTGATCTCCATATGCAATCCCAAGTAAAAGAATAGAAAAATGTTAAATTACTCTACCAAAGTTTAAATTTCTTCTGATTTTTTACAATCATTCCATAAACCTAAGCTTAGACAATGCGTTTAAAGACCTTTGAAATAATTTTTGTAATACATTTTAAATGTGTAAGTAGGCTATGTTGACCCCTTTTCCTATGATTATTTCTTCTAATAATGATGACAAATTAATCCAATCAGGTTACTCCTCAGATTGTGCCAAGGATTAGATACGTTGCGTTTTGTCAGATCCCACAGATACTTCTAAAACTCATCTGCCTGTGGTTCTTTCCTTTTTCTGGGCACATTCTCCACCCTGTGGAGTTAGGTACCAACAAGTGATTTGCTATGTTCAAGATGTTTTTGGGTTCATGTTTTGCTTGAATCTTGCAGTTACCTCTAACTTTTGAATTATTAGTAAATTTTGATACTGGGTAAGATCTCTGATATTTAGAGTCTTATTTATCCTTTCCAGTGTGTCAGCTGAGGTAAAAAACAAATAGTTGAGCTTCATGCTCTAAGACTATAGGTAAGTTTAGCTTTGCTGTAAAATGCCGATTTTCCAAAATGATTCTATCATCTCACAGTTCCACCAACAGTCCCCAAGCGTTCCACTTGCTCCACGTTCTCGACAACATCTGGTTTGGTCAGTTAAAAAATTAGCCATTCCAGTGGGTTTGCAATGGCAAGGTGTTTTGGTTATAATTTACATTTTTGTAAGTTTATTTGTGATATGGATACCCTCTTTTGACATTAAGTGTGTCAAAACAAAAAGATTAAAGAAATATGGGCCGTTGACCTTAAAATAACCAACACTGCAATATTCCTGACCTCTGGATTTCTTATTTCTTGAGGTAATATATCCCTTATCATTTGAGCCATTTTAATCAGAATTTCTGTATCTTGCAACTGATGTCATTCTAATTGGTATGGCAAGTGTTAAGCATTGTATTTATCTTCAGTGTCTAACCTAGAATCTAACATCAAAAGATTATGTTTATATTAACCAACAAATGAAATATTTTCTTTAAGCAATCACCCTGTTTAATAATAGATATATGAAAACGGCAATTTTATTTCTTTTGTTCCCAGAAGCATTTAATAATCCATAGGAAAATAAAAGAGTGGCCTATTCTATTTAATGTCTTTAAGATTAAATACTTTTCTAGTATAAAGATGATTGAAAAATCATCTCTACATGATTCACGGTATATATGCAGTGCTATTTTTAGTGATATTACTAAAGATGACATATTAGGATTTTGTCTAAGGATTTGCATAGCATTATATTACATATTTGCTGGTAGTGATGATTGACTTTCCAGGTTTTCAAAAACAAATAATACAATAAAAGTTTACATTTTTAGATGAATTTATTTTGTGGCAAAAAATAAAACTTAATGTGCTGCTTTAAAAATTCACTTGGGTGGCCTTATATTAATTTTCCAGGAGGTGGCCACACTAAAATCTTGCAGAAAACATGATTATAAAGAATAGAGGAGTAAAAGCTTTATAAGACTATGTTTGGAATTGTCTTTGCTCTGGCCTACTGTAGGATGGTCATCAAAGCAATTCCATGAATATTCACTCTAAAACTGAATATTATCATTGGGTCTACTGTTTACATGAAATGCTGAGCAAAGCAGGGGAAAGCTCAAGAAAGAACTCAAGATTTCCCCTAAAAAAAGCCACCTCACAAAAATATCAGAATGGGCCTATCCAGAGTTCAGTGACAGAGGATGCCCAAGGCGTAAGGAAGTTTTTCTGCATTGTATGATTCAGTTCTGTGTTTATTCAGAAATGTCAAAGTAATCAAGACAAAAACATGTTCTTTCTTTTTAAATTTATTTTTTTAATTTAAATTTATTGGGATGATGCTGGTTAATAAGATCATACAGATTTCAAGTGTACATTTCTGTGATACATGATCTGTACATTGCATTGTGTGCCCACCACCAATAAAAAACCATTTTCATACTATAATTACTAATGACATGTGTTATATGCCAACCTCCTGTCAGATTTGGCATTGTCCCTTATCCTGGATAAGGAAGCTTGTTTTTGGATGTATTTCAGGTATTTCATATTGGATGTAATATTAATCTTCCCAAAAGCACTTGGAAAGAGGTAACTTGTATTATGATTTGGAGAAAACAGAAACATCAGGGGACAAATTTTTCCGAAGGGATTTGTTTTTGGTGTGTGAGCCGGGCATAAAGTTTTAAATTCATGGTTCTTAAAAGTTAGAGAATAATGTATGAGAGAAACAATAACAACAAAATTGGCCATGTCTTCCAGATGGAGATTGGGATCTAAACCCGAACAGTGTAAGATATTAAGGGATTTCTTTAAAAAATTAATTTTAAAGCTTAATGAGCCATCTTGTAACACTTTGGATAAGAGGGAGACCATATCTTGTACATTGTTTTATTATTTTTTTTTTTAAATTTATTATTATTTCCTTGCAACCTGCTGAAGCCTTCTATCTCTGTTTCTCTAGTTAAAATAGTAAATAGTAAACAAGGATATTAGCTGACTTATCATAAAACATATAGGATAAATTATACATGAACTTTTTACTTATTTTTTGTTTTGTTTTGTTTAAGAGTTAAGTAGAGTTTATAACACTTTGTATGATCTCATGTGATTTCTGATTACTAAGTCAGTATAAAATAAGTAGAAACTGAGTTATCATACTGGTATTGCTTATGTATCTACATGTTATCATTGCCAGTTATTAGTAACAACATGGGATTGGAAAATTCCATTTCTAATTTAAGTCATTGTATTTAATATAATAATTAAAAATATTCATATCTAAACCTCTCATCCAGTAAATGAATACTATATAAAAATATAAAACTTTTATGTATATCTTGTATTTTTATATATGTAATCACCTTACCTATTTATTAATTTTTTTAATTTTTCATTTGGGATGAAAATGGTTAGAAACTAAAAAGAATTGAATCAATCCAGTTTCTTTTATTTGATCTCATATAATGATCTGAAATTCAATTTAAAACTGCAAAGATATGTCACTACATATCATATGATATTAAATAGTAATAAGGGAAGGCGTAATACCAATACATTTGACAACTAGGTGTAATGTATGTATTTCTCAAAAATACAACCTACAAAAACTGACACAGAATGAAGTAGAAAATCAAAATTGTTCTATCTATAATAAAAATTGAATTAATTATCAAAAAGCTTTTTACAAAGAACTGTAGCCCTAAATGCTTTCACTGATAAACTGTACCAAACATTTAAGGAATAAGTAACATCAATTTTATACCAGGTTTTTCCTAAAAATAGAAAAGGGACCGTTTTCACCTCATTTTATGAAGCTATCAAAACTTGAGAAAGACCCCTGGCCGGGCGTGGCTCAGCGGTTGAGCGTCGACCTAGGATCCAGGTGACCAGGGTTCGATTCCGGGTCAGGGCACATGCCGGGCCATGCAGGAGGCAGCTGATCAATGACTCTCTCATCACTGATGTTTCTATCTCTCTCTCTCCCTCTCCCTTCCTCTCTCTGAAATCAATAAAGATATATTTAAAAAAAAACAACTTGAGAAAGATATTGTAGGTTGAAGACTACACAAAGACATAGGGGCAGCAAACAAAGACACTTTCTTCTATTACATAAATACTGTCTAATATAAAAATTTACTAAAAATATAATCCCATGTGTTGTGACATGATTAAAATTATTTCCAAATCTCCTAATAGTGTATTATTCAATAAAAAATTGGTGAAGATAAATGAGAATTTTGATAACCCTATACAAAGTGCAAATTATTTGTATTCTTAGTTCTGCTGTTTTAAGTGAGCACTGAACATTCACCACTCTCTAAATTTAGGAAAAAAAGACGAGATATATAATCCAACCACCATACAATGTCATTATTTTTATGTTTTTAAGTGTATAATCAGGCACCCCTTATCTGAAAGTTAAATTGCTGATCACCTTGACCATTCAGAGAATTACTTCCATTTTGAAATATGTGAGAGGCCCTTCTACAGTACAGGAGGGAGCACTGAGTGTGGTTAAGGAGAGCCAAGGAAAGCTGGGTAGAATCCCATCTTTGTAGTATGCTCCTTGGTGTGGTAACAGAAGTTTATTTCATATTATTTAATAAGTACATTGAGTATCTGTTTTATTCCACAAACTAAAATTTGGGAATGGTTGGTTGAAAACAATGAAATTAATGTTTATGAAAGCTTCCAAATCTTGCGTATATTATTGTGCATTGTGAATCACCAAGAATGGGGTAAGATATGCAACCAAGGGCAATATATGGTTGTGCAGTTTTTCAATGCATGGAATTGTTCAGCTGAGTTTGTAAATGGTGCTGAAATCCAGTTGTGCTCTGCCCAGCAACCCATATACTGTGTTCTGTTGTGTGTTTTTCTAATTAGTTCAAAGTTGCCTGCTTTGCCTGACTAAAGTGCAGACATTTTTTTTCTAATTATTTAACCCAGAATATTATTTCCAGTTTTAGTGAGCTATAATTGACATATAACATTGTACTTACTTAGGGTGTAAAACATGATTTAATATATGTATATATTGCAAAATGAATGCCACAATAAGTTTAGTTAACATCCATCACCTCACATAGTTACGAATTCTTTTTCTTGCGATGTAGTTACGAATTCTTTTTCTTGCGATGAGATCTTTTAAGATCTACTCTCTTAGTAACTTTCAAATATACAATACAGTTTTGTTAACTATTGTAACCATGCTTCCATTACATCCCCAGAGTTTATTAATCTTATGCAGGTTCACTGTTCTTTATCCTTACCAGTATTCATTATCTCATTTTTTTAAAATGTATCTTTATTGTTGAAAGTATTACATATATTCTCCATTTCCCCCCCAACTGATCCCCTCCATCCCACGTCCCCCTCCCCACCCAGGCCTTCACCACACTATTGCCTGTGTCCATGGGTTGTGCATATATGCAGATAAGTTATTTGGTTAATCTCTCCCCACCCACCCACCCATGCACCCCCGCCTTCCCTCTGAGATCCCTCAGTCTGTTCCGTGCTTCAGTGGCTCTGGATCTATTTTGTTCATCAGTTTATTTTGTTCCTTATATTCCACATATGAGTGAGACTGTGATACTTGTCTTTCTCTGACGGCACCACCTCGTCTTTATGACGATAGCCATTCTGACAGGTGTGAGGCGATGCTGCATTGGGGTTTGACTTGCATTTCCCTGATGCTGAGTGACGTTCGAGCACCTTCTCATGTACCCGTTGGCATTTGTGTGTCTTCTTTGCAAAAACGTCTGCTTAGTGCCTCTGACCAGTTTTCAATCAGATTTTCTTTTTGCTATTGAATTGTATGAGCTCTACATCAATTTTGGATATTTCTCTTATCGGATACATGGTTTGCAAATATTTTCTCCCATTCTGTAGGTTGCCTTTTCATTTTTCTTTGATGGTTTCCTTTGCTGTCTAGAAGCATTTTAGTTTAATGCACTCCCACTTGTTTATTTTAGCTTTTATTTTCCGGAGTGTGTTTTTTAAACAGAACATTAATTATGACTTTCATCTGTCAGCAGGAACTTAGGTTGTTTTCATATTTTGGCTATTGTGAGTAATGCTGCAATGAACATGGGGGTGCTGACCTCTGCTTTAGATAGTGACTTTATTTCCTTTGGATATAGACACAGAATTGGAATTGCTGTATCATGTGGTAGTTGTACTTTAAAATTTTTAAGAAACCTCTATGCTGTTTCCCATGCTGACTGCAGCAATTTACTTTCCCACCTACAGTGCACCAGGATCCTATTTTCTGTGCATGCTCACCAACACTTACCTCTTGCCTTGGTAGTAGACATCCTAACAGATGTGAGGTGATGTGATATCTTACTGTGGTTTTGATTTGCACTTCTCTGATGGTCTCCTTGAAACCGGAAGAAAAAGTAAATTATTCTGTTATTGCGTGCTCATTGCCAGGCTTACAGCTGTGGGAAGTGTAAACAGAACAGACACTTCATCTGCCCTGAGGGAGTTATAATCTGTATGTTGTTGAATCAAATTTAAGGTAGTTAAACATTAGAATAACAAAAGAGATATATTTTGAATGAAGGAATAAACCCTACAATATTAAGTGAATGAGTTTTACCTGAAGAGAAGTTACATTTTATCTTTCTGAGTTAAGAAGAGATTCACCCAACATTTGCAGGGTTAGACAGTCTAGTGAGCATAGAATCAGTGCGTGATGAGATGTCTTCACCTACAGGAGTGTGATCATTCCTCTCTCACTGAATTATACTAGGGAACTACAGATTGGGGAAATGATAGTACTCATATAAAGAAGAAAAGGCTTGTGGAGGATATCTTTTTCTGGGGCTTTGTCAGATTTGTGATTCCACAGATTATCTTGCCCTCAATCTGTAACATTTTCTTCTGTGGGTGTGAATTTTCATTATTTTATTACAGACCAATTGTCATCTTATTGAGAAACTGATAGAATGTGCCTTTATTATCTTGAAGTCTGAACAGTATTGCAATTACAAAATTATCTGCTCTTAAATCTTTGGTGGTGTTGATTTTCAGAGTGGTTACAATTTAACTTATTTGAGCCTTCTGAATTGGTCTTTGTGGTAAGGGGTATGTATACTTATATTTATATAAAAAAATATTTTCATTTTTCCCCTGTTTTCCACAAAACATGTTTTTTTGTTTTTGTTTTTAATATCTTTATTGATTTCAGAGAAAAGAAAGGAGAGGGAGAGAGATAAAAACATCAGTGATGAGAGAGTCATTGATCAGCTGCTTCCTCCATGCCCCCTGCGGGGGATCGAGCCAGCAACCTGGGCATGTGCCCTGACTGGGGATTGAACCTTGATTCCCTGGATCACAGGTCAATGCTCAACTGCTGAGCCACACCGGCCAGGCCCACAAAACATGTTTTAAAGGACAGACATCTTTATTAGCTCTCCCCTTTCATTCCTTTTTTTTGTTCAGCTGCCATTCTTTTTTCATTTTCCATGTTAAATTGTATGAATAATTAAAGTTGGACTTTTAATTTTCTTTTCTGGGCATGATTCCATTGTTTTATTTTATGAATACTCATAGTGGTAAATATGGGCAAAATATCCCTAGAGTCTAAAAATTAAAATGAGACAAATCCTATCCATCTTGTGCTCTAATGGAGCATTGAACTCTGGCAGTTTGCTCCCTCCTTGTAGCAGTCTGCTGTGTGTCAGGAGTATTATAAATTTGCTCTCTCCCTTTTCAACTTTGATGACTCTGTGCTTCAACACATAACCAAAGTATGTATTTCATATTTCAGCAGATGATGTACTCTTTATTGGAGCCACTCAAAAAATAGACAATGTTGGGTCACAGGATGATAATTTCTATCCACATTATAAACAATAGTGCAACTTTTGAAATAAGGTCAAACCATTTGATTCTATATAAAACTGTTCAAAACACTCTGAAGTATTCCAAATGCAATATTATCAGTTTGAACTCACAAAAATTATTCAAATACTACTGTTTGAATATTACAATTGATATTCACTCTTTGTATTTAGTAATCATAGCTGAAGTAAATTTAAACTTAGTTGAAAGGTCATAAAATTATCTACTGTAATATCTATACATGAAAATCAGTGCACGCCTCCAGTGGGGCAGTGAAACATTGGCTACTATTGGATACGCAGGGGAAATTAATAACCTGAAACAGTTGTAAAGATATGGAACATTTTTAGAGGTAGTAAGCAGATGATTTGAGTGGCAATCATATAGAGAATACAACTTTCAAAAATATTTAGTAATGATCATTTGCTGCAGTCGTAGCACCACGGTTCTTTAATTATAGCTAATGGTCTGAAATGCATCATCAGCCTTAATTTTTTTCTTTCTAATATCCTTTATTTTATAGTGGACTTTTTTTACTCTTGATATTTTACATTCCATGAGTTTTAACAAATGTATAATGATACATATACACCATTACAGTATCCTACAGAATAGCTTCCCTGCCTTAAAAATCCTGTGTTCTGGCTGTTCATCTTCTCTTCCCTTTTAACCCTGGGACACCACTGATTTTTCTGCCTCAATAGTTTTGCCTTTTCCAGAATGTTATGTACTTGGATTCATTCAGTGTGTAGCTTTTTCAGATTGGCTTCTTTCACTCAGTAATATGCATTTAATATTCCTTCATATCTTTTCATGGCTTGAAAACCCATTTTTTTTTTAGTACTGAATAATATCCATTGTCTGGATGCACCACAATTTATTTATCCACTCGCCTATTAAAAGACATCTTGGTTTGTCCAAGTCTTAGCATTATTAATGAAGTTGCTATAAATGTCCGTAGGAAGGCTTTAGTTTGGATATACATTTTCAGGTCCTTTGGGTTAATGCCAAGGAGCACAGTTACTGAATTGCATCACAGGGGTATGTTGAGTTTTGCAAGAAACAGCCAAACTCTCTTCCAAAGCGGCTGTACCATTTTGCGTTCCCACCAGCAATGAATGAGAGTTTCTGTTGCTCCACATCTTTGCCAGTATTTTGTGTTGTCTGTCGGCGTTCTGGATTTTAAGCATTCTAGGTGTATAGTGGTATGTCATTGTTGTTTTTATTTGCATTTTCCTGGTGGCATATGATGTGGAGTATCTTTTCATATGCTTATTTGCCATTTCTGTATCTTCTTTGGTTAGATGTCTGTTAAGGCCTGTGTCTCATTTTTTACTCAAGCGTTTTGTTATTGTTACGTTTTAAGTTCTATGTATATTTGGATAACAGTTCTTTTCCAGCTGTGTCTTTTTTTTTTTTTTTTTAATATATCTTTATTGATTTCAGAGAGAGGAAGGTAGAGGGAGAGATAGAAACATCAATGGTGAGAGAGAGCCATTGATCGGCTGCCTCCTGCAGGCCCCCCACCGAGCATCGAGCCTGAAACCCAGGCATGTGCCCTGACCGGGAATCGAGCCACAATCTCCTAGATCACAGGTCAAGCCCCTCCGCCAAGCCATGTCTGCCAGGCTATACACTTGTTTAATCATCCCCTCAATCAATAGCTAGATAAATTCCACTATCCAGAAAGCCTCATGTTGTTCCCAAACTGCCTGTCTGACACCCTTTCCCCACTTCTTATGCCCTGGAAAATCATTCAGGTGATTTATATCACTATATATTAAATTTACCTATTCTAAATGTCACATATATAAAATCACAATATTGTATGGCTACTTTTGCTTAGCATAACACTTTGAAGATTCATCTCATGTTTTTGCATAAACTAAAGGTTTATTTCTTTTAAGTGTTGAGTGATATAAATATACCACTGTTTGATTTTTCATGCTTCTCTTCTGTTTCATATGGTTTTTGTTTTTACTTTTTTTTTTAAATCCTCACCTGCTGATATTTTTTCCATTGCCTTTTCAGAGAGAGTGGAAGGGAGAGAGAGAAAGAGAGAGGGCGAGACACACCGATGTGAGAGAGACACATCAATTGGTTGCCTCCCGACCAGGGCCCGGGATCGAGCCTGCAACTGAGTTACGCGCCCTTGGCCGAAATCAAACCCGGGACCCTTCAGTCCACGGGCTGATGTTCTAACCACTGAGCCATACCAGCCAGGGTTCATATGCTGTGCTTTTCCTTCAGCTTCCTCATTCTCCTTCTTTTCTTAAAGTGATCATGTTTTAAAATTAATTTCTAATCTTTTGGAAATTTTTAAAATGTGTATCAAATTTCTCAAGCAAAAATATTTGAATTTCCTCCTGACTCTCCTTGCCCTTTCACTCTTCTGGCAAATTACCAGCTGTGTAGACTGAACCCCTAATGTCGGCCCTAAGCATGGGCTCTGTTTCTTCATATCTACTGTTGCAGTTCTAACTTTCACTCCTAGCATTTGCCTGAGATTTTGTAACTTTTGCATAACTCATCTCTTCAACTACAGTGTTGCGGTCTCTAATCAATTCTTTCCCCATCTGCCAGTGTGTGTTTGCAAACATAAAAGCCTTCCTCGATTACAGTGTTTTAATCATAGAAGAGAGTGGATATTGTGCATGAGCTGCACATGACTCGTTTACCGCCGTAGCACAGTGGACTCATCTTTTTTTCACTAAACTTCAGCTCCAGTACCTCCCTTCAGTACCTTCCTGCCTCCAGGCCTTTGGACAAGCTCCCTACCCTTCTCAGATGCATAATTTCTACTCACATTTTAAATTTCTATGGAAAATTATTTCATCAGGGAGACCCTTCCTGAGTTTACTGGTTAGATGAACCTCTCTTAATTAAGGTCACATGTCGTCCTGCATCTTGCCATTTTTCACCCTCCCTTTACACATTATTTAACTATTAATGCATTGCTTAATGTCCATATCTTATATAAATGCTTTTAACTCTAAGGGGAGATGCCATGTCCATTTTGTTCATTTCTGTAATTATAATACTTAATAAAGTCCTGGAGTATTTTAAGTTCTTAATAATTGTTTGTTGAATGAACTGTGATGGAAATAAGTATTTTTCAATTGGCTACATCAGTGAACTATACTGAGAGATCATGGTAAGAGAGAGAAGGCAAGACCTGGGGAAATATGGAGAAAAATACAGAGAGAATGGAATTTGTGGAGGTGAAGTAAATTGTCTTCTGCCTTAAAAAAAAAAAAAAATCACATCCATTTGTTACTTACTACAAGCAGAGGAGAGGAGGAGATGCTCCAAAGCAACTACAGCAAAGCACCCCAAATCTTCATCCTAATGAAAGGAAAGTAATACTTTTTATATGATATTTAAAGAATGGCAATGTGGGACTTTATACTTAGAAAATTATAATATAATAATTAAGTCCTAAATGAAAAACAAACATTATTTTATTTTAAATAGTAAAACTAGAGGGGAATAGCACATAGGCTATTTTGAACTATATTTCTGATAAAGTGTGACCTTGAGAAACATCTAAGTTTCCTACATAACTTATCTAGGACACGTATTTAAACATCTCCCAGGATCAGGTTCCTAATCTGTTTAAGGTAATATTTATTTCATGGCATTAATATGAAGATTATGTGAGGTAACATATCATCATTAAGGCCACACCACTGGGATTTTCACATACATGCTTGGAAACTCAAAGCTGTTAATATTGCCATTGTATTGTTGTAGATGTTCTTGTCACGTCATCATTGATGCTTTTATCACTAGAAGAATATTTGGCTAAGGGAAAAGAAATTGTGTCCTTTCTCAATAAGGAAAAAAATACCTTTGGGCAAATGCATTAACTTCAAATTCAATGCTATTATCTAAAAAGGGGGGGTAATAGTATTCGCCCCATCAACAGAAAAGGTTCTTGTGAGACCCAAATGAGTAAATGAATGTGAAGGCAATTTGAACATAGTAAGTCACTATTGTTGATTAGACCATAACTTGGAAGCACTTATTTGAAGGAAAGTTCTAATGAGGACAAGTTTCTACATTTAATTCTTTTATGCAAAATTTTTTTCTATGACCTGCTTTTTCTGTAGTATAGGGATTGTAATAGGCCCCTTACACATGAAAATAAATGAGATGAGACACCTAAACATTATGCTGCACAGGAACCAAGATGACTCAAAGAACAAAAGAATTAGCTTCCGTTCCATCCTTAGTCCAAGTTATATGCATACAGAAGGGAATGGTCGTCCTAATTTCAGCATTACCACCCCCACCCCCATTCACTTAATCGAGCAGTTAAATGCAAGCACAATGGGGATTGGCTCTTTAGTTCTAGGGTAAGGGAGTAACATATCACTTTACAAGGAAAAGATGAATCCACAGTGCAGAGAGAGAAGAGGTGTTAGCTGTTAGGCAAGTTATCAGAATGTTAGCCAGACAATTGCACTGCTTGGTCTGTGTAAATTAATTTTCATATAGAGATTGCCAGTAGGCATATGGGCTTTTAGAACTTGAGTATGCAGTTTAAAAGATATTTGTTCATATTAACCATGGTCACCCCAATAAATTTAGTAAAGTGTTTTTTTAAAAAAAAAAAGATTGTCAACTTACTGATTTAAATGGGAAGGTCTAATTATTTTTACAGCAATACACATGCTTATGACAAGACCACCTGCTCATTGTAGTTATGCAGATGTTAGGAAAATGCCTGCCTACCCTGCAGGGAGAAGTGTAAAGAAACCCATTCTGTAGATGGTGTGGGTCAAAGCCAGGGCTATAGATGCTTTTGGAAAATATATTTAAAACTTCATATGCAGTGATGACTCTACTTCCTGTCCCAGAAAGCTTCTGGGAATAGAAGTATCAATATCCTCACTGTTTATTTACAAACACTTAGAATGTGCCAGTGCTGGGCTATATATGTTCATGAATTTTATGATTTATAAAAACCCATGAGGCATTATTCTATATATTTTTACAGAAGTATAAACTGAGGCTTAGTTAAGTTCAGTAATTTACCCAAAATTAACAGTGAAAAATTGGTGGAGCCAAAATTTGAACTCAAGCAACCTTACATGAAGTTCCTCTCTCTTGTGTGTGGCTGGTGAGGAAGGACTAAGAAGGCCCTGAAAGGAAATTCCCCTTAAGGAAGAACAAACGTGGACTGGGGTCAGCATTAGGACATGGCTGTGCCCTCGGTTATGTCCCATTCTGGACACATCTTCAGGGACAATTTAAATAAATTATGGAATGTTTACATAATAGAATAACATCACTCCTCTGTATGTATTGATATGGATCAATATGTAAACTGTTTTTCAGCAAAAGAAATGCAAGATGTAAAATTCTGTTAAAATTTCTATAAAGTTTAAAACCTTTCTGTAAGTTTCGTACCTGAAACGGGTGTGATCGCCTGTGTGGAGCAGTGCTGGGGAGACAATAGTGATGGGGGAGAGAACGCTGACTTCTCTCAGGTTATTTTTTTATGCTAAAATAGTTCAACTGAAAATAGTTTAGCAAAGAAAACTGTATCTTAAGATTTGAGGGAGCACTTTAAACCTTATCTCAGAGTGGTGTACATTTTTCAAAAAACTTTGTGCTTTTTGTCTGAAAGATTAGTAACATAGGTGGAAGCAGTATTGATTTATGCATACCGCTCTCCCCTTAGTATTCTAGATAATCTCCCGGTTTATTTTATCTTTGTCAGCAGAAAGTATGATTAGCATTTGGTCAGGGTATTATTTTTCATCTAGAAATTGAAAATGTGAATTCTTTAAAGAGGGAGAGGACAGAGCGTGCACCTATTTTACCCAAACAATTTACACTTTCAAAGCAGTGAAGAGGCCAGATTGATAACACTGAACTGGTACATCCAAATAATTAAGCTTTAATCTCCTACTCAAAGACTGCAGTTTAGAGGTCACAAGGAATCAAGAAAACTTTTTATTTTTAATCAGTCTTGGATGATTAGTGACTTTGTTTGTGGAAAGATCATTTTCCAAGTACAGCAATGCAGTGTTAGAATAAAATAGGGGGAAAGATTAAGGAGTTTAATTTACTTGCCATGTTATAACTGTGTTTATTAAAACACTAAGAATTACAGCAGAACTTTATCATTTGTTAATATTACTTTTGCCTCAATGGGGGTTATATTGAGAAAACAATATTCTAGACATAAAGGCCAGTGCCAAGCTGTGTGTGTGTGTGTGTGTGTGTGTGTGTGTGTGTGTGTGTGTGTGTGTAAAATTATATTTTCTTGTAAAATAAACCCCTGGGTACTTAAAATGAAATCTATTTCTTTGTTGTAACTTCAATCCTCCCTCTCCCTCAATAAGCTTTCTATCTCTGGTTTTATTATTGCAGTGTTGCTCAAATGAAAAGACAGTTCAGAATACTGATATCTTAATCAGCATGCCTTATACCATAAGAAATAGGATAAGGCAGCTGAGTATTATTTTACGACAAATGTTTTGTTTATATAATACCACACTTGGGATCTTCCTTCTGGTTTTATCATGAAATTAATTAAATTAAGGAAATATATGCAGAAACTCTATTAAATGTAGAAAATTCATGTCAAATAAAGAGAAAAAAAAATACCTTTCCCCAAAATAGAATTGAAGATTTTATAAAGAGGGCAATGATTTTAGCTCACTAGGTCTTACAACTTTTGCCTGTTTTAGTAGTCAGAACTGTCTTTTAAGAATCAATAGGTAATGCTTGGTTTCTAAGCATGAATGTCAATAGGAAGATGGTTTCCATAGGGTTGAAATATGCAAAATAAATACCAAGGAAATATAGGCAGTTTTCTAAGCATTTGTCATGACAGATGTATATTATTTAATAATACCTTATAATGGAAATCATTTTTGCTATTAGAAAAATGGTATTATATTTACAAAGGACAAGAATATATTTATCAGGGTCAGAATAATATTTGGTAGGGTTTCCTGAAAGTTTAAAGAGAAAAAATGTAGTAAAGAAGTTGGACAAAGACATATGCTATGATTCCAAAGAGCAACTTGTCTTACCAGCCTGCTCTTGAGATTTATGCCCTGTGTAGTAGGATTCATAATGTTTTTGCTATATTGAGAATTTTATGTTATGTACAAATTCTATGAGACACACATCTTTTAATGGAGTAACTGCTGTTTCTCGGAACTTTTAGAAGTTTCCAAGTACCTACATGGACTACTGTACAGACTACAAAGAAGCATGCAGCACAGACTGACAAAAATAGGACTAAGATATGGGTGTATAAGGAATGTTCCTTGAACTGTCTGTTTGCTCTATTTTCTAGATTCATTAAAAATTGTGATTTGGAGTCTGACAGACCCAGAAATCAACTTTAAAGAGACAAAAATTGGGTTATCTTTATGTATTATGAAAACACCAGGAGGATTACATAAATATTACTAGACTCACATCATTAAATAAGATCAATTTAGTATATACTATCTATCATCTTAATGCAATATAATCATATACATCTTAAAATGTAAACACTACATAACTCATTTTTATTAAATTTTATATATATATATATATATATATATATATATATATATATATATATATATATATATACTTTTTAAAAAATCAGTCATAACTAATGAGATAAGTATAGAACTCTCCCCACAACATCTTCTCAAGGATAACCATTTTCCCTTTATAATTTTTTGGTAATGTCAATACCTCTAAATAACATAGTTATATTCCTGCTTCTCTTTCTAAGTCAAATATAAACATCTTTTGACTCCTTAACATTATACTATTTCCTCAGCAGTTTTTCTACTCTCTAGTCCTATCACTGATAATGTTTCATAATTTCAGTAATTTTTAAATTTTCTTGTTAATTTCTTATTTTTATTTTAAAATTTTAAATTTACATACAGTAAAATTTACTTTTTTGGTATACAGTTCTATGAGTTTTGACAAATGCATGGTATTTATGTAATACCACAGTGATCAAAATATGGGGAGATTCCATCACTCAGAATATTCCCCAGTGCTGCCCCTTTGTAATCAACCTCTTTCCCCATCCTTAAAACTGGCATCTACCACGTCTTCTCATTCTCTATAGTGTTGCCTTTTCTCATATGCCATACAAATGGAATCACAAAGCACGCAGCCTTTTGAACCTGGCTTCTTTCCCTTATTATAATGCATTTGAAATATGTATGTATTGTTGCTTATATTAATGATGTGTTCCTTCTTGCTGCTGAGTAATATTTCATTGTATGGATTCACCACAGCCTTTTTATCTTTTAACTAGATGAAGGGCACTTAAGTTGTTTCCAGTTTTTGGAGTATATAAATAAGCTATTATAAACATTCATGTACAGGATTTTTATGAACATAAGTTTTATTTCTGAGTAAATTTGTAGGAGGGTCATATAGTAAGTATATATTTAATGTTATAAGAAAATACCAAATTTTTGATTGTATCATTTTTGCATTGCTACCAGCAGTGTATGATGAAATTTATGATTTCTCTGCATACATATCAGCACATGTGGTTTTATCAAGTTGTTGTTTACCAATGTAATAGGTGTGCAGTTGTATCTCTCTATGGTTTTAATTCACTTTACCATTAATAACTAATGACAGTGAACCTCTTTTCATATACTTATTTGCCACTCATATATCTTCTTTAGTGAAGTGTCTTTTTAAATATTTTCCTCATTTTTTCTTTCGGTTGTTTTCTTATTTTTGAATTTTGAGAGTTCTTTATATTCTATTGATCCAACTTTCTTTTGAGATATCACCCAAGTCTGTAATTGGTCTTTTAATTTTTTAAGTGTCATTCAAAGAAAAATATTTTTATTGATATTATATCTAAGAACCCTTGGTCTATTCCAAGAGTCACCAAAATGATGTCTTACGTTTCCCTTTAGAAGTTTTAGAGTTTTACATTTAGGTTTATGATATGTTTTGCATTAATTATCATATAAGATGAGATATTTTGTCAATGCTTCTTTTCCTTTTATTTATTTATTATTTTGAAATGGATATGCCCATACTTCAGGGGCTTTTATTCAAAGACTTGTTTTGTCCAGTGACTTGCCTTGTGTTCCTCTATTTCTGGACATTCTATTCTGTCCATCTGATCTTTGTGTCCATCTTCTCACCAGTGCCACACTATTTTGATTATTGCAGCTTTACTTCAGATAGTAGGAGTCTTCTAACTTTATTTTTTTTTTCAAAATTATTGTTGCTATTCTAATTCTTTTTAATATAAAGTTTAGAATCATTTTGTCAATATTTACAATAATTCTGTTGTGGTTTTAATTCAAATTTTACTGAATTCATAGATTGATTTGAAAAAATTTACATATTAAGAATATTGTGTTTTCTGGTCCATGAATATGGTATATCTCTCTTTTTATTTAGGTCCTCTTTACTTTCTTGACTGATGTTTTGTAATTTTCAAGATTCAGAGTCCATACATATTTTCAAAATTTATACCTATTTTATTATTTTTTGGTGTTATTTTAAATGGAACTTTAAAAAATTTGGGCTACTACTTGTTTATTACTAGTGTGTAGAATTCAATTGATTTTTGTATATTGACTTTTATCTAGTGATGTTGCCATACTAATTTATTATTTTTAAGGACTTTTACTGTATAATCTAAAAGATTTGAGGCATAGACAATCATGTTATCTGAGAATAGAGACACTTGAAAAAAATCCTGAGAAAAGTGTATTGACAAACAAACTAAAACCCACACTAAAAGCCAAAACTACAGCTGTAAAACAATTTGAAGTCTGCAAAATTGCATGAGCAAGGAGTAGGTGAAAAAGGTTAGCATACTATCCGATATTTACTTCAGATATGGCTATGCAGGATAAGGGAAAAGCAATAACCGTATAGAATAAGTTTCTAGTTATCATGGGGTAATTCTTCTCTGGAAGCAAAATGAGAGCTTGATCCAGATTTCCCCCACAATCAGAGTACCAGGAAAGCACAGTGTTTCTCTACAGAATTTTATTGTGTTCTGTCTGGGCTTGCTGTTTTTCCCATTTATGTTTTCTTTTGTGAGTAATAATCTAGAGGGGAGAAACTTCTTAAACATACCATTTGTTAATGTATCCTCTCTTTCATCTTGAAGACATATTATACCAAGCAGAGTTCTTGGTTGAAAACTAGAGAAACTGACTCTAGTTAAGCTTTAATAGAAATATTGGGCAAATATAGCTCACAGAACTAATTGAATGACTAGTAGCTCATAATCTGAACCTATGCAGGAAGCAAAAGAAACCAAGCAGCTAGAAACAATGCCAATGTCACTAGACTGCATTGGTTGGAGAGTTACTACAGCCTTAAATTGGACCTTGGTACCAGCCCAATCCCTGTTGGACAACATACATCACAGATCACATTGCTGACATTGGATAGAAGATACCATATCACCACTAGTGGGATGACTTGTAGTTGTTAATTTATTACTACATTGTCCCAAGTGTAAAACTAACACATTTCCCAAACGAAATAGGAGGTTCAGATGCTGCAAGAACAATGATAACAAAAAAAGGTGGACAAATGCACACTAAAGTTTTCTGTGTACCCTCTGTCATGCTTCCAATTTAGACTGATTTTTTTTTGTAAGCTTCACTGTTGTCACCCTGCAAGTTTTTATTGCATTTATAGATTATGTCCACTCTTTCATTGATATTATAGCACACACATTCTTTGGTTACTTTTAATGTTTGGTTGAGGCACATCTTCAGATATTTCTCATATTACACATGGCTGATACTGGCTTCCTCTGCTTTTAGGTAGGTCAGTTTCCCCAAATTGTTTTTCCTTTGGTTGGCAGGACTGACTCTCAGCATTGTCTTTAATAGCATGTGGGTAGGGAACAAATAGAAAATATGGCTTTCACTCTAGTTCCAAAAAATAAATAAAAATTGAATTAAAATCCTGGTTTGTTAATACCTACATAGAACCTTTAGTCCTTCTTGATCAATTGTTCAATTTCTTCAGTTTTTGTCAAGAGTAACCAGTATCCACATGCAGGGCTTGCATATGGACAGTGAGGAAGGCCTAGTCTTGCAATTGCACAGAAAGGCTTTAAGTTATTAAAATGACTCTGTCCCATTTGGACTCCCAGACTATGTAACCGCTGTCACTAGGCTTGTCCCCAGTTTGAAGCTCTCGTTTCGCACTGAAGAACATTGCTCCATGTTTAGTGTTGTCTTGCCCCTTTCTGTGGACTGTGGGTGTCTTCACTCTGTTCGTCTGTTAAGATTGTATCTACTGGTTTTCCTACTCACAATGGTTGTACGTGTTTGTTTTATTTTAAAAATATGTAGCAGCCTTTACAGTTGCCTTTTGCTAAGGAGGAAGAAAAAACATATGTGCTGAGTTCACCATGCTGAACCAGAAATCTGTGGAGAGTTCTGATATGGACTTGTAATGACTCTTTCATAGGGAATTACTAAAAATCTATGGGCAGCTTTGAAAACAAATCATCTCTGATAGGTGAACTTTCCTCTATTTTTATGTTATCTTATTTTTTTTCTGTCTCTTATTTTTCAAGTTTCACAGGAGTCAGAACTAGTATGTTGATTATGTTCATTTCTCTTACCAGAGTTTCTATTACTAATTATATAAACATTTAATATTTTTCTAGTTATTATTCTTTAGTGTTTTCATTTCAGATAACAAATTTACTTGCTAATTATCTCAAAATATCCCCACTTCTATGGAATGGAACACTGACATTAGTCAAACTATTTAAGGAAGAAAGTTAACGTGAGGTAGAAAGATAAAGTTGGGAGCTCGCATTATTATTCATTATTGCATATGGTTTTTCTTTAAATCATTTTAATGTCTTAAAAGAGTTCATTTTTCTGCCAGGTTTCCTGTCTTAATAATGAGATAATAATTTAAGGACAGAGAGAACACACTTCAACCCATAGACTCCTATATTTTCAGAACTAGAAAGAACAGGGCTGTAACTCTATCTAGGTCAGCCTCACCTTTCACATAATGCTAAAAAAAAAAAATCTTAGATGTCTAATAGCTTTAATATTAGTAAGTTCAACAAGTGTAAGAACTATTACTAGGCCCCAGTTTTCTCATTCTCATACCTATTGTTTTCCTAAAATTTCTCTGTTTTTTATCTTCCTCTAGCATACCACCATCAAAACAAACAAACAAAAAATCCATACACTTTTAGCCCCACCTGCCATTGCTGCACTCTGTGTTGATGAGCACTGCCTGGCCTACTAACCGTCGGAGAGAAAGTGACTAATTCCAGGCCCATGTCACTTGCAGTTTGGCCAGCAGTATGTGAAATGCAAACTTACGTTTACATAAAATAATCCTGACCTAGTGTTCCCTGAATGGCACTAGAATTTGTGTCACGTTTACATGTTTTAGACTTTATGAATATGTTACTTGCAAATGTTTAAGCAATAAAATAACAAAATTACAAAATACCTTCTGTCAGGATGCTCAAAGCTTTATGCATATGTAATAATTAAAACAGTTTAAAAATGTAATAAGCAATAACCCACTCAAATAAACTTAGGGAGCAAAAGTTTAGACTAGTGTCACATAAATGTAAAGAGGAAAAATTGTAAATTCAAAAAATGACTGACTGGAAGTATAATTAAATTCAAAGATAAACACAAATCAAGCTGAGCATATTTGTCTTTGGGAAAGGAATTATATAAATGTTTGGCATAAAATAAAACTGCTTATAAGTCATTTCAAAATAATGATACACCCTGGATGACTTTATTGGTTTTATAACTTTAAAGCTCTGACCCAGTGCCTTGTATGTGCTTTCTCGTCAAGTTATAATCTAATTATGAAGTGACCAAATATTAAAGAGCTGCTGTGAATTTGCTGCTGCCTCCAAATGTTACCTCTGATGTTTAAACCTCTCCTAATGAAAATTGTATGCACTATCAATAGAAAAAGATTAAATAGTATGGTGCAGTGAAGTGAAACAGAGATTAGGTTTTCTCCCTGTTGAGGTTATGATTGGATTATTGTGAGCTCAATATTTGTTCCAAAAGAAAACTTCTTTCTTTTTTTAAATATACATTACAATAATTGAATAGACAAGGTTATTCCTGGATGTTAGGGGATATTTTGAAACCATTAGAAATAGTTGTATATTGTACCTTTCCTTCTACTTTAAATGCCCTTTTACCTCTATCCCAACTCTGTTGTTTATGAAAATAGTGTACAGTGCTCCAGGGGAAAGAAGCAGATTTTTCAACTCCAGAAACTTATTAGAATGTTTTCTTATACCTCCATTTCTATTTAGGCAGGCGTGTGTGTGTGTGTGTGTAGTGTTTGAATAATTGATAAAGGAAGAGGGAAATCTAAGACCTGGCTAACTTAACTTACCTAGCTCATTGCTATATTTCACAGCCCATAGGAAAGATGTTTTATGGTTCTTTATTATCTCTGTCCCATTTATTCTTCTACTTCCTAGCATCCCTTTCCAGAAGGCCACACTTTAGTATTCTACTCAGGCCACTCTTCAGTTTTCCTCCAGAAAATGCCTGTTAATGCTATAAAATTACATCATCCCATGTTTCCCTTTTGATTTCTAGTAACTGAGATTTAACTGGGTATAATAGTGCTGGATTGAACACATGCACAGAGCAAAACACATGAACAACTTTGTGATTTCTACCCCGCCCCCTTTATTATGTAGAACAAATTTGCACAGCACCTCAGGTCCAAAGACAAGCAGAGGCAGGTGACTCACTCAGATGGTCTCCCTACATTTTTTATTCCTACTTTACCTTCCAGGTAAGACAGGTATATATACTTCTGTTTATCTTTTCAGAATTTGTCCCAAATGTGTTTTCATGTGCCTAATTTCATATTTGTGTCTTTTGTTTTTCAATGTTATCCTAACCAATGTGTTTATTTTATTCTGTTATATAATGAAACATCTAAATGTTGAACATTCATTTATGCCAGATCATGAGAATGAATCTATTTATTTTCCAGCATCCTCATGTACTTTTTCAGAACTTTGCTACTTGTCTATTTAGTTGGAAAGACTTATGAACAAAATCTGAAGAAGACTAATGTTTATGGAACAGAGGACTTTCATACTGCCCATCTCCCTGGCTGCATATTTTCAAATTTCATGCCTCATCTGCTAAAATCTATCTCAACACAAACCCCAACTGTGCAGCTGTGTGACTCCTGTGTTTCTGTGACCAGGTGTGCCAAGGATGACTGTGGAAATATTCCCCTTAAGTAATCCTCTTGCTAGAAGAGATACTGATAACATTGATTTTCAGATGTTGACAGGTTGGCTGGCTTAGGAGCCAGATAGTTCAAGATTGTTCCAGAATGTTTTCATTTGAAGCATGATGTGTTATCCACCGGTGTGTTAGGCCCTGGGAACAGTATGAGCTCCTCCTATGCTCATAAATACTGGGAAGCATTCTCCTTTGCAGACTTCAGGGAATCCCTAACATGTACGCTGCTCTACCCTCCTAAGACTTCCTTGTTTCCTCCCACGGATGCTGAAACACTAATAATTTAAATCATAGATTTTTGTTCAACAATCATAGATTAATTACTCAACATAATCAAAGGAAGATATTTACTTGTTTGATTGATTGATTCCAATTGGAGCTGCCCTGAGGGCATCAGTCATTATGACATTGCTTGTGTTTTTAAATTTACTTTTACAACAGGACCCTTGAGAGAGAAGCTACCTTGAGTGTACTGTGATCGCCACATTGAAACGAAGTGAACACTGCTGTACTGCCAGGATTGAGAGGAAATCACTTTCTTTTCTTGTAAAGGGTGATTTATGAAAGTGTCTCTTTTCAATTAAGATCTAATATGAAACGTAGTGTTGGGGAATGTTTTAAATCATTGTCACAGATCAGTACCTATTATTTCATCCGCTTGATGTTTAGACATATATTACATATTTGCCTCTCAAAAGACTTGAGAAACGATAGTGTCCTTTGTTTTCTGGATGTTCCTAGCCTATGCTAACAGCAACCTAAACACCTCTTTTGTAAAGTTGCTTGCTCTGAAGTCCTCAGGAGTTAAAGGGAAATAATGTTTGTCACCAGCAGCTACTCATCTCTTAAAAAAGAACTGACACCAGCAACCAGTGAAGGGCTCAGCCAGTTAAGTGGATGATGAAATTTAAAACGTTTTATGTTGGTAGTGCGAGCTAGGGAGTAAGTGCGCAAAGGAAAATTTGAGCCTGGTTGGCATGGCTCAGCGGTTGAGCGTCGACCTAGGATCCAGGTGATCGGGGTTCGATTCCTGGTCAGGTGTGTGAGGGAGGCCTCCGATCAATGACTCTCTCATCATTGATGTTTCTCTCTCTCTCTCCCTCTCCTTTCCTCTCTCTGAAATCAATAAAGACATATTAAAAAAAAAAAAATTGAGGTTGCTTGGATTCTGATTGTATGCAGAAGTTATTGAATCACTGTGTGACTTTTCCCAACATTGAATCATATCAGAGACCAATTGTTATGTGAATCAATGAAAAAATTTCAACCAAGACATTTGGTACATATAAAATGGGCTGGGTGGATACAGCATAGTGCTGATAGTGCTGTTGTTTGCCATGAAATTGTGAGTTGTTGTTTTTAGGTTTTATTGTGTTCGATTTCTTTTAAATGCCTTCTTTCTCATTTTCCTTAAGTGAGTTGCTTGTTGTCTCCCTGACTCAATGGTAGCCTAGACTCTTCTGTCTATGTTTGTTTCTGTCTTTCTACCTACCGCCTCTTGCCGAAACTGTCCTCAATCTGTAGGCATCACAGTGTTGCATCTGGAGGCTTAGAAAAACCCTTGCCCGCAGTTCTAATACAATGAAAAGCACATGGAATTTCAGTCATGCCTAACAACATACTGGGCAGAAACTTCATTGAAACTTGTATGAATAGAAGCCATTGGTAATTTCTGAAGGTATAATCTCTCTTAAGTTTTATTTTGAAAAATAATTCTAGTGTAATAGCTAAGGCTTGTACTTTCTGCTTTATATTTATCAACCCATGTCCCATTTTGCCTGTTTAAAGTCTTGATCATAATTCATGTTGACAGATAATGAATTTTCTTATTTTAATATTTTATTATTGTTCACATGTCTAAAACTGGAAATTACAGACCCCTTACAGACCTGTAACTTGGATTTTGTACATTATATTTATATAGGTATGTTAAACAATTTATTCTTTTCTGTATCTGTATATTTGTCCAGTAGTTTTGAGCACTGGCTAGGGGAGGTTGAAATTTATTATGTGCATTCTTTCAGTGATTAACTAATAGGTAAATCTCATTTGTTATTTTAAAAATATTTATTAAAGTGCTTTTTGTGTATACAAAGCAATAATTATACTTCAATAAGGATTTATGTTATAGTAACCATATGCCTTGACCATGGTCCTTTTTTCAAAACTAAGGAGATTGTTTGACAGACAGAATATTAAGAAATTTCATTGGCCATGTAGGTTACCATTTAAGCTTATCTCAAAAAGATATTGTTTATAATTTTTATAAGTTACTTTTCTCCAGTCTTCTCCTAATTCAATCTCCTCCCACCATAACACTGTAACCACTCATCTGTAAAAAATGTAATTGTTGTGGAGGTGCTGATGCTGGTGGTGTTTCTTTAGGTGGTTTGGGGATGAGATTAACAGGAGATCCTCAAATGCAGCACCTGCACTTTCTTGTGAAAGGTTCTTATATATCATCTTATTAATTAAAATGGATGACAAGCAGATGACTTGCTACACCATGTGATGCACTAAAACTATCAAGTTATCTGTATTTTATATGAGATTAAGGGTGATATAATTGTATCATCCTTTACCATCATTTATCTAACTGATTTAAAAAGCCTATATTGGCCCGGCCAGCATGGCTCAGCGGTTGAGCATCAACCTAGGATCCAGGAGATCATGGTTCGATTCCCGGTCAGGGCACATGCCCGGGTTGCGGGCTCGATCTCCAGTAGGGTGTATGCAGGAGGCAGCTGATCAATGACTCTCTCATCACTGATGTTTCTGTTTTTCTCCCTCTCCCTTCCTCTTTCTGAAATCAATAAAAATATATTAAAATAAATAAATAAATAAAAAGCCTATATAGTTTGCTTAACATATCTGTTTAGACAAGAATGAAAAAAGCAGAGGACTGAGACATTCAAAGTTATCCAATACTAAAATGCCTTTTCTGAGGCTGGAACAAAGCCACCTATTTAAGTTTTCTGCATAAATTTATATATATATATATATATATATATATATATATTCATATACCTTTATATATGTTAATGTTTAAAATAGATATAGCATATGGCATAAGTGCATATAGTTCCTTATGATAGGATGACAATGATAATGATGACTCCTTAGCACTTATTTGTGTTAAAGTTTGGAAGGTACCTCACAGTTCATATATTTCAACCTCTTACCCCACTGAACACTGTCACATTCCAAAATCGCAGGTAGCTTTTTTTTTGGCCACTTATAAATATGAAGCTCACAATCTGCAGAGAGAGAAAAGATATTTAAAATATATACAGAATGGGGCAAAAGTAGGTTTAGATTTTGAGTATGCAAAATACAGAATTTATTCTTGTATTTTTATTTATTGATTATGGTATTATTTTCCATACAAGCAACTGTAAACCTACTTTTGCCCCACCCTGTATATATGGTAACAAAATGCATGCCCTTACCTTCCCAACACTTTTTAAAAATTCTTCCCACTGGTAAAAATTTGCCGTTGTTATATATACATAAAAGTGATTAAACCAAAAAGAATGTAAACTGCTACTGTAACATTTGACTATTTTGTACAGTTTTTATTTTGCATTAGACCCCAAATGTAGTAAATGGTGATTCTCAGTGATTCTGCAATGATACCACTTTATTTTTCATTTCTCTGTTCTGTAAGTTATCATGGCACAGATCTATAAACGAAGTAACAAGGTGACCTTTTACTATGTTCTTCTCTATCTTGGAATTGTCTATTTTTCATGTTTGTTTTGCTCTTTTTAGTGTGAAGTTCATTTGGAGAAGATGCGAGTAGCTTTGTCCTTTCTTTGTTCTTACACTGAGGAAGCTCAGATATGCCTTTGTTGTTCTAGTTTTCAAATGCTTGTTGACTTGTTCTGTCATAATAAAACTCATTCTGGCTTCTAATTTTGTGCCTTGGGTGACATAATACGACTTCAGAAGTTTTACATTCTCCATAACATGGGCCTGTGCTTGATACTAGTTGTATAGAGCTACTTTTATTTCTTTTTATAACATGGGACATGCATCTATTTTTTAAAAATTTTTAAACTCATTCTCACCTCGAAATGAATATGTCCAAAGCTACCTCTTTATACAGTTATCTTACAAAAAATTTAATTTCTTTATGGAGTCACTTTTTAAAAATGTATGTTTTTATTGATTTGAGAGAGAGAGGAAGGGAGGGAGAGAAAAAGAGAGAGAGAGAGAGAGAGAGAGGGAGGAGCATTAATGAGAGAGAAACACCAACCGGCTGCCTCCTGCATACCCCCTACAGAGGATCCAGCCAAAACCTGGGCATGTGCCCTGCCCTGGAGCCCACCCGACACCTCTCAGAGCATGGGTGCGCGCTCAACCAAATGAGCCACACAGGCCAGGGCATGGAATCACTTTTTAAGAAAATGTATCAAGTTAGATTCTTCTGCTTTACCTTTTAAAAAATAGACCTTATTTTTAGAGTAGTTTTATATTCACATCAAAATTGAGTAGAAACTATTATACAGTTTTCATGTACCCCCTTTCCCCAGTGTGACATGTACCCACCAGAACTTTCTCTGCCCCCAAAATTCTATGTGCTCTGTCTGTTCATTCTCCTACTCACATAACCCCTGGAAATCACTGATGCTTTTAATATGTCCAAAGTTTTGCCTTTTCCAGGATGTCATAACTATTCTGGGGAGCACCTTAGTTATGTCTTTGACATTAGTTATCAGGGCTTATTTATAATAGTCATCCAAATTTAGGCTTATATTCTGGTTCTGATCCATCATGAGACTTTTCTTAAAGTGAGGTTCACATTAGGATATGATCAATAGTAAGTGTTTGGGGTTTACATATAAGTAATCAACTAACTTTTGTATGGTGGATTACTTTCGTGGTGATTCATTATTTCATGCTCTGAACAGATTTTAATCGTATTTCTGTGTATGCACACATATACAGGAATTGTACTGATCATCTTTTTACCCTATCGAGATGGCCTTAAATGTTGATCCAAGGCCCAATGCATAACTTTTCCAGGAATCTTAGCATCAACTTTCAAGAAAAAGTTGTCATTGAAGGTTTCTCAATGCCTGTCTACTGCATTTCTGAATTAACAACAAATGTAGATTTGTCTTTGATGGGACTTTTATAGCTGTATGCAGCTGGAGAAAAAACAACTGCCAAGGGAACTCAATTTTCTTTATCATCAATTTGACATTGGTTAACAGATGGCTTCTAGATACCATGGTAGTCTTCTTAATTTGTCTTCTTATATAGTGCTACAAATGCCCTTGGTTAACTGCCAAATTAATACATTTAATTCTTTGTCAACAATACACTTCATTGTTTTGGAACATATTCTATGAGCTTTGTTATAATAGTCAGATATTTGAGTGTTGAAGTATGACCATGCCTTTGAAACATAAAGCGAAACACCTGCAGGTAGGCAAATGTGTTAAAACATCTTCTCTTAAAATCTAGTAGGCTTTCTCTGAAGCATGCCATTTCTCCAGAATATAGTGGGTTCTTAAGAGTTAATGTCATATAAAGGCAGACGAAAGGAAGTCTATCAAAAAAACAAAAGTTGGAAACAAATACAGAGACACTTTAAAGTAAAACTTATTTCCAATTGAACATTAACCTAAGGTTAACTGAAAATGAAGTCTTTTTTTTTAACAAATATTATATTTGAGAGAGTGAAAAATTGTCTTCTATTTCAAAGAGTATGTAAAATAAGCTTACATACCTTTCAGCATTCCTTAAAATGCAAATATGAACACTTTCTATGTCTGCTTTGGCAGTCTAAAGAAATTAGCAAATTTTTAAAATATATAGAGTTTCAGAGAGCTGGTTCAATTGGGCAATATTGCATACAATGTTGCACATACTTATACATGTACAAAAAGGAGAATTCAGTGCAAAATAAGAGAGTTCACTGATCTTTGTATGATCACCTTACATTGTCAACGCTGACAGGCGTGTATTGACTTCCCAAACATATGAATTAAAACAATTATTAATTTTAGTTTTTAATCTTAGTTTTTTTCCTCATTTATTTATTAAGTGGTAAAACTGTCTCAAAAATGATGCAAAATTATTTTACTTTTACTTACAATTGTACTTGTATTTTTAACAAAATAAATTACTTCTTACTTTAAGAATTTTAAATAGAGTCATAGATAGACTCAGTAGAATCAGAAAACCCTTAAAATAGAACTTTGCCATTATGTTCGAATATGATCGGAATGAATATAGGTAGTAATGAATATTCTATTGCAGTTTATGCTGCCACCTATGGGAAATGAAAATTCTTAGTAATTAATCTAAAATGTAGGAATTACTGATGCCAATTATGAAAGAAAATTGAAACCTCTTTGCCGAATTTTATGACTATTTAACTGTCAAAAAAAAAAAGTGCATTTAGAGAAAGCTATAAGTTCTTCAGCAGTTCCTTAAAAACTCCAATTTGATAAGTGCCTGTGGAAATTGAGCCACATGATCTACAAGGCTCATTTCTAAGAAAAGTGTTAAAATTGTGTATTTGCATTAAAATAATTAAATGTAATATAAACTGGATTAACTGTTTACTATAAAATCTATGTATGTTGATTTAATAATGCTTCCGTCCATTTTCGTCACACCCCTTTCTCTTCACTCTGCTCCTTTAAAATGTCTAAACGTGTCTATCTATCTATTCAAAGTAGAGAGCAAATGTGACTATTTTTAGCCATTAGTGTGCCAATATAGTAATGTACTGAGTACATGTATATTTATAATTATTATGTCTTCTTGTCTCCTTGCCCCTATTTTGTTGGAAAACATTTTTCTTTTTCTCTAGCTTTAAATTTTTAATATCTCTAGTCTTAAAATTGTTTTAAGACAAAAAAAAATCATCTTAAATTCATCAGATCTAATATTAATATAGCCACTTTATTTTTTTGTTATTATTTATATAGTATACTATTTTCCATTCTTTTATTTTCAATCTCTTTGTGCCTTTGTATATTAATTATGTTCTTGTAGACAGAACAAATTTGGGTTTTTAAAAAATTTATTCTCCCAATTTCTGCCTTTCGATTGGAGTGCTTATCCATTTTATATTTAATGTAACCACTGACAAGGTAAGGTTAAGATCTGCCATATTGCTATTTGTTTTCTACATTCCTTCTGTCTTCTTTTGCCCTATGTTCCTCCATTAATGCCTTCTTTTGTGCTAACTAGAGACCTTTTCTAGTGTATTATATTAATTTCCTTGTTTATTTTACTATATTTTTGCAATATATTTTAAAATTGTTGCCCTGGGAATTACCGAGTAACATCTTAACTTAAAACAACCTAGCTTAGATTAATGTCAACTTAATTTCAGTAACTAAAAATTCTGCTTCCAGAATCTGTGGAATACTTGGTTGACAGTTTTAAGTATATCAATTCCCTGCCTTCTGGCCTCCATTATTTTTGATGCAAAGGCAGCTATTAGTCTTATTGAGGATCCTTTGTATATGATGAGGATTTTTTTCTTTTGTTGACTTCATGATCCTCTCTCTTTCTTTGACCTTTTTTCTATTTCACTAGGATGTATTTGGGTATGGATATCTTTGAGTTTAACCTACTTGGAGCTTATTGAGCTTCTCTGATATGTAGATTAATATTCGTAATCAAATTTGGGAAGTTTTCAGCCATTATTTTTTCTAATGTTCTTTCTGCTCCTGTTTTCTCTCTTTCTTGACTACCATTTTGCACACTTTGATTTATTTATTTGAGGGTGTCTAGCAGTTCTGTAAGACTTAGTTAATTTTATTCATTCTTTTTTATTTAACTATTCCTCATGAATAATAAAATTTAAATTGGCCTACCTTCAAGTTTGTTGATTCTTTTTAAATATATCTTTATTGATTTCAGAGAGGAAAGGAGAGGGAAAGAGAGAGATAGAAACATCAATGATGAGAGAGTCATTGATTGAGCCCTCAACCCGGGCATGTGCCCCGACTGGGAATCAAACCCTGATCACCTGGATCCTAGGTCGATGCTCAACCGCTGAGCCACACCCAGCTGGGCTGTTGATTCTTTCTTCTGTCAGTAAAAATCTAATTTTGAGCACTTCTAGTGATTTTTTCTTTCAGTAATTTTTCTTTTCAACTAAGTAATGTGTATTTGGTACTTTAAAAATTATTTTTTGTCTATTAATATTCTATGTGCAGTTAGATATTATTTTCATACTTTCCATTAACTCTTTAGGCATGGCTTTTTTCTTATTGTTTGTAATAGCCGAGTTAAATATATATATATATTTACTAATATATATATATGTATACATATATTACTAAATACACACGCACACACACACACGCACACACATAGTAAGTCTAACACCTAGTTTTCCAAAGAGGTGGTTTTTATTGGCTCCATTTTTTTCTTTCTTTCTTGTGTATGGGCCATAATTTTTTTTTCATGTCATATTTTTTATAGAAAACTGAAATAATATAACGTGGATGCTCTGGAAAACAGATTCCTATTTATCACCAGGGTTTGTTGTTGTTGCTGTTTCTTTGTGTAATGATTTCTCTGGGCTAATTCTGTCAAATCTCTCTTCTTTATCATGTGTGGCCACTGAAGTCTCTGCTTCAGTTAACTTAGTGGTAAGCTAATAATTGGACAAATATTTCATTAAATGCCTTGAACCAGTAAGTCTCCCAACCTTTGTAGAAGGGCTCTGTGTGTGTGACGGGGTGTGACTTCAGCTCTCCAGGAGTTTACAGTTATCCCTTATCCTTTATTTCCAGCTTGTGTAGATCTTGAAGGTCAATTAGAGATGAGAGACTAGGGAACTCTCAGGTGTTCTGGGACATACACATAAATCTAGGAATATTTTAGAGCTTAGTAAAGCCCCATATGGGAATTTCATAACACATATTTTCCTTTTTTGTTTATCCTCTTGAATGGTATAACTGATACCACTAACTTCGACAGCTTCATGATAAAACAACTGATGCTGATTGCTTTTGACAAACATCCTGGGATAGGGCTTTCCCGCTGAGCGAGCTGAGTCAGGTAAAATGATGAAAAGCCTTGCAAGGGGGCCTTTTCCAGAGAGCTGCCCGATAGATCAAATAGTGATGATTCTTTGGGGGATGGGGCATCTATGGAAGCTCCAAACCTATTCTCCTCCTTTAGTGCCTGTTAGGCTGCTGGTTTTTAAGGCTACCATAGAGTTGGCAAGAGGAGAATGTGATAGGGAAAGTTAAAATACCACAAAATTCCTGTCTTACTGAGATTCAGCCACTTTTCTTAAATAACTGCATTTTGGATTTTGAAAGTTTTTTGTTAATTTTCAGAATTCTGAAAAAGTTGATTTCGTCAAATTTTTCCTGTGTTCTGATTGTTTTTTATAAAGGAGCAATTTTTCAGAGGTCCTTAGTCTAGCATTTTAGAAATTCTTATTTCTCCCTAACCTAATTCTAAAGAATAATAAATATCTCCCTATATATAAGAATTTGAGATTATCATTTCAGTTATATTGATGCTAAAGAACTTGGTTGAGGATTCAGAGTAAGCCTTACTCCCAGGGCTGGGTAGCAAAACAAACCTATCTGTGCACTGAGCTAGTTCAGGACCACTATCATTGCTCTGAGGTTTCACAGCTCCACAAATTAAAGGGTCCACAGAAGAACTGCATTGAATATTCAAAGTTTATAAATGATAGTTTTGGCTTTTTTTTGGTAAAATTTATTAGGCCCACAATTTAGCGCTATAAAATATGGACTTGTGTTTCATTAATAATAATAGTTGGACTCCTTTTACTATTTGAAATATTATGGACACTTAAATATAAGTAAAGATAATAATGTGCCAAGGAAATTGAATATAAATTAAGAGTTACTAAATATAAATTAAGAGAAATATTTTGGCATTCTCCAAAAAGTTATTAAAAATATCCTACCTTACATGTAAATTATTATGTTCAGCAATTGAAAGAGACAGAGAACTTTGTGGCATTTTGTACTGACTTGTCTTTTCTACAGAAGTAGAGAATGCAGTATCAGGATTAGCATTCCAAGATAATAGGCATATCCTTATGGGTGTAAAAAAGTGTAGTTGGGTACATGAAATTGATCTCATTTGAAGAAAAGCCAAATGGCTGATACTTGATGAATTTTTAGTCAGATCAGGCAGCTATTACAGGCTGGGGGTTTAAATAACAGACATTTATTTCTCACAATTCTGGAGACTGGGAAGTCCCAGATTAAGCTGTTGACAGATTCGGTTCCTGGTGGCAGTCCCCCTCCTTGTTTGCGGATGACTGTCTTCCTGCTGTATCCTCACAAGAGAGAAGGGGACCTCTGGTCTTTTTCTCTTCTTATAGGACATTAATTCCACAATAAGGTCCCCTTTTATGACCACATCTACACTTAAACTCCCAAAGGCACCATCTCCAAATATCCCCACAATGGGCTTAGAGCTTCAACATACGAGTTTGAGGGGACACATATATTCAGTCCATAACAAAGCATAGCAAAAATGAACATTTAGTTTTATAACTGAATGCAGAGGATAATTCTTGAGCTTTAACAATTTATAAGACAATTTGAGGGGGAATAGAAGACAATCAGACAGGTTAATTAAGTGTAGGTTTGGTCATGGAGTTAGGTTCCACTTGGAAAGATTGAGCAATTATAAAACACACTATCATTTATATACTGCAATATCAATATTGTGATGCTTATGATGCGGATATACAGAACCCATTTTTGAGGTTTACCTTTGATATGTTGAAGGAATCCTTTCTAACTTCTCTCCCCTCTCACACACACATACCATGTCTTTTTGTAACTATATCTTTATTGATTACAGAGAGAGGACGGGAGAGGGAGAGAGAGATAGAAACATCAATGATGAGAGAGCCATTGGTCAGCTCCCTCCTGCACGCCCCCTGCTGGGGGTTGAGCGTGAAACCCAGGCATGTGCCCTGACCGAGAATTGAACCTCAGTCTCCTGGATCATAGGTTCATGTGCAACCTCTGAGCAATACCTGCTGGGCCACATACCATGTCTTAAAAACAAATTTCTCAGCCTACAGGAGAACATATTGCCTAAAATGAATTAGCAAATACTTTCCAAATATCAAGGCCAAAGAGTACTTGTTTGCAGTCTTGTTTTATGAAGTTTTTAAGTAATTTTTTATAACTTTACAAAACTACTTAATTTGACTTTTTATTACTATACCATCCTCATGTTCCCTGAATACTGTCATAAAATACAGAGCCATATTGTGTATTAATAAAATACATTTCCCTTGTGTTACTTAACATATGCTTTATTGTAGGTCTCTCATGGTGTCTCTCCATGTATTTATGTTTATGAAACTTTAACAGAAAGGGAGTTTCTATAAGAACACTTGGAATATAGATTCTCAGCAAAATTCCTCCTTTATTAACTCCCTTTTGGGGTAATAGAAAACATAATATTATAAGTAGAACATTTTAAAACCTCACATTTTCTTCATTTTATTTTAGGATTTGCTTTTATGTGATACCTCAACATTTGGCTTTTTATGTAAATGAATACGATCCAGGGATTGATGATACACTTCTGGGTTTTCTTGATGTAAATTCATAGAATATTTAAGATGTTTCAAACTACACTTGTTGTTTAACTAATTATTGGGCTCATCTTGTAAATATACTTTGAAACTAAAATTTATAACTGTCTCCCAACTCTGTCAACACTGAGAAAAGCTGAGACATGCTTGGGAGCCTTTATTTCAAATGATTTCTTTGAAATGAACAGTACCAGGTTCTATTAAATAGGAACTGTAAAAATAGCAGTTTAAAGAAATATATTGGGAAATAGTCATCAAATTTGATACTACTACTTGTTAACTGCTCTAGGTGATGTGTGAAATTTAATCTGTGTTAATCAATGTAAGGTGAAAAGAGCACAAATTAATTTGACATGCAGACTTTGTACTTTAGTAATGATGCTGAAAGTATTCTGGGCCCAAGAAAAAGCTGCACATTTACTTCAAAGGTCAGGGGATGAAACTGTGTCTTGCCTGTAGCAACATTGAGCACATCTTCTTTAAGGCTGAACTGGGTAAAATCTCTAACCTAGTCCCTTTGGTGTTCTTGATAATAAACTGATGAAGCAAAAGTGACCATGTCCCACAGCCATCCTCACTAAGCATACCTTACCACAGTGTGGGGCTGGGGGACAGCACGTTTAATCTTGAGATAAATTTTACAAATGTAATTGCACCTTGGCTAGCAATAGTCCTCAAATTAATCAAAACCATGAGCCTGTTCTCACTACTTTCTGGGTCCTTATGTAAAGCAAAGGCATCCCTGACCTCTGCAGTTCTGATGCCTGCAGATGGGGTAAAACTGTTGCTTTTCCATCACATACAGACTGTTACATTAGTAATTATGTGTATCTTTATTAAGAAGAAGCTACTGTTGGGCACTTGGACTGTTTCCAGATCTTAGCTATTGTAAACGGTGCTGCTATGAACATCGGGGTGCATATATTCTTTCTGATTAGTGTTTCAGGATTCTTAGGATATATTCCTAGGAGTGGAATCACTGGGTCAAACGGCAGCTCCATTTTTCATTTTTTGGAGGAAACTCCATGCTGTTTTCCACAGTGGCTGCCCCAGTCTGCATTCCCACCATAGTGTACTAGGGTTCCCCTTTCTCCACACCCTCGCCAGGAGTCAGTAGGTGAGTGGATAAAAAGCTGTGGGACATTCACACCATGGAATACTATGCAGCTGTAAAGAAGAAGAATCTTGTACCCTTTGGGACAGTATGGATGGACCTGGAGAAAATTATGCTAAGTGAAATAAGCCAGGCAGTGAAAGACAAACATCACATGATCTCGCTTATACGTGGAATCTAAATAACTTAATAAACTGATGAACAGAATAGATTCAATGACATGGAAGCATAGCTGAGACTGACGAATGTCAGAGGGATGGAGGGGAAGGTGGAGGGGGAGAGAGTAACCAAAGAATTTATATACATCTATGCACAACCCAAGGACATGGACAATGGAGAGAGGGACTGAGGAGGGGAATGGGACGGGGTAGAACAGGTCATTGGGGAGAAAAAGGGACATCTTTAATATTTTAAACAAAAATAAAATTAAAAAGAAAAAGCTACTGTGACTTGTCTTCAGAAAGCTCAGTGTTGTGAAATCTCTACTCCCTGACAAAATGTTTCAGATGTTTTGTTAATGTCTCTGGCTTAGTTATCCCTTTTAGAAAAATAAAGGGAGTTAAAAATAAATTGGGCCGAAAAGCAGATCTACCCTAACATAATGCCTGCTCAGTTAACAACTACTTACCATAATAGCTCTTGAATATTTGTACCATTTTTGACAAAATCTTCTTTGTTCCAGCATGATGACTTTTCAGTTAAAGGCACACTAAATTAATATGCTGTAAAAAGTGATGCTCTGACATTTTAATTTCAGGCAAAGACACACTCAATAATTTACTTGACCAAACAGTTCCCAGAAAAATTATAAGGGAAAAAAAAAAGAATTTTGTCCCAATGTTTGGGTGAACCCAAAATGTTTTTCTTTTGTATGTATGCCAAGTAAAAAAAGATGAAGAAATAGCATATTTTCTCCCTAGGCAGCGTGGCTCAATGGTTAGAGTCAGTCTGTGGCCTGGAGGGTTGCAGGTGCAATTCTGCTCAAGGGCGCACACCCAGGTTGCAGGCTCTATCCCGCCCCTGCTCTGCGGGGCTCTGTGGGAGGCAACCAGTCCATGTGTCTCTCTCACATCCATGTTTCTTTCTCTCTGTCTCTACCCCTCCCTCCACTCTCAATGGAAAAAATATCCTTGGGTGAGGATTACCAAAAAAAAAGAGCATCTTGTTGTATTCTTGAATCTCTTGTGTACATGAACAATATCTATGTGTGTCAAAGTGCTCTATTGATTTACTCACTTTTCTATTTTACTCCAAGTGTATTAAGTAGCGTTTGAGTGCAGGATAACCATGAGCTCCAGAAAGGGCGAAAACTTGGTGGGAAATGGTGCAGTAAAAGAATGGGCCATCCAGAAATGATTGTTTCTCATTCCTTTTCCACTGCTACTATCTAATCGTTTCTTTATGAAAAATAATAGACCTATATTAGATTAATTTGCTGTAAAAACTGTATTTTTTATTGTTGATTATATGACAGATGTACCCTATCTCTCCTTTGCCCCCCTTCATCCCCCCTTCCGGAGGCCTTCACCACATTATTGTCTGTGTCCTTGGGCTATGCATATATGCATATGTATTCTTTGGTTAATCTCTTCCCACCCTCCACCCACCTCCACTTTGAGATCTGCCAGTCTTCTGTATTCTTTTGAAAATTGTTTTTTCCGTATATAAACATATTTTCTTGTCAATTGATATTTTTTTTTTCAATCTGTGAATATACCTTTGTGTGTGTGAGTATGTATCTACAATTCTTTTTTTTAAACTTTTCATGTCGTGGTAAGGTTTCTAGCAATAAATTAATGAGGCCCTTAAGCAAGAGATGGGTGAATTTTCTAGTCATCGTGGTGCAGATTTTTTTAATTCTTTTTATCTAGAATACTTTGATTAACAGCCTGAAACATGTTTTATGAAGAATTTGTGAATGTACTTGCATGCCTGCCTTTTTCACATGGAATCATTTAGACATCATTTTTCGATTAGCCCATCAGAAGGCAGAATACAATTTTAACATGTTTTAGATGCTACTTTAAGTCCCTTTGTTTTTTGAAGGCAAGGGAGTTTAAAGGAAACTAAAGAGAAAGTTTAAAATGAACATTAGCTCAGCCATCAAACTCTGATGCTCTTAGATCTCCTAGGACTAGCACTTGTCCTTTCAATACAGTGGCCCTTACTGAAGGTGGAGGCAGGAGCCAGGACATTCTCTCTTTGTATGTAACGGCTGCAAGCTTCTTGGAAACGCCAATGAAATGATACCATGCCCCATATGTGGTTAGATACACTAGAGTTTAAAGACACAGATTCAGAAATGTTTTGTGAACTTGTTGGTATGACTAAACATTTATAGTGACAGTATTAGCACCTCCCTGATCTGTAGTGCAAAAATCATCTTATATAAGCACAGTTAGTTGGGCCTGTTAATATCATTGCCGTGATGATTTGTTCCTTGATAAAAACACTAAGAGATATATTATTAATTCTCAGTAGGTGCAGTTGTCTGACTTTTAGAGTTGGCACGTTACTAAACTTGGAATCTTTAATGTCTTGGTAAAATAATATCATTGCATAAAAAAGGGATATAGATTACATCACAGTGATTTGAGGCCCATTTAAAAATATCTAACACATAATGAGTATTCCTGTATGTCAGACATAAGGTATATGTGTATTATTATCTAATTCTATCCTGCAAAGATGTTATGAAGGTGTCATACCTTTCTGATGAATGAAACAATGGAGGCTCTCAATGATTCCGTTCATTTTACAATATCCTACTGCTAATGCATTGTGGAGCCAGCACCAAACCCATGGTTTTAAATTTATTCCAGAGGCTGGCTGTAAACTAATACACCATAATATATCTTTCAGGAGTGAGATACTCCATTCAACTCTGTCATCAATGTTTTCTAGGACATTCTCTGAAGTAAAGGCTTCTTGTTTTTTCATTCAATCACCCACACCAAGTTTAAACACCTATGAAATTCCAGCAATTATTCAGATATTCAAAAATAATTATTGAACACTTTTTCTGTGCCAGTAAGCACTCCAGGTGGTAAGGATACATCAGTAAATGAGATAAACAAGATTTCAGTCCTTAAGAAGAAAGAAAATACCAAGTATTAATAAGTGCTGAAAACAGCACAATAATGACATAGAGAATAACTGTGTGTGAGAAAAAATGATTTCTAATCATACTCTCCTATTCTTGCAACTTTCTCACTTCTTTCTTTCTATCCCTTTTATAACATCAGGATTTTTGTTTCCTAGATATTTTCATTTTCACAGTCTCACCCTCTACCCTCCATCCATTTCCACTGATTTTCTTATCTAGTAGAGTCTCTATAATTCAATATATCAGCCACTTTCTAGCTAACTTTTCTATCTCCTCACCTCCATTATTTTTCTTTGTCCTACTCACACCTAACCTTGGGATGAAACTAGCAACTACTTTCTGGAAAAGAATTATATCATGTTCATTGAGCTATTAAAACAGATCTGCCCTGGCTGAGGAGTTCAGCTGGTGAGAGCATCGTCCCTGTACACCAAGGTATCAGGATCAGTCCCCAGTCAGAGAATCAACCAATAAAGACATAAATAAGTGGGACAACAAATTGACTTTCTCTCTTTCCTTTCCTCTCTCTCTAAAATCAATCAATAAAAAAATTAAACGTATTATCTCTATCTTCAGCTAGGCTTTTAGCATTCCTCAGCGGCCTTTGTATTTGTCTCCACTCAGCCCTTTGTTCCCTGTCCTCACATAGCTACTGAGCAACATTGTAGGTTACACCCACTGCCTCAAAATAAAGCATTCCTAGGAAATCTATCACAGACCTAAATGGCGAAAAGCAAAGAGTATTTCCCATTTGGGGAAAGTTTGGGTGACACTACTTCACAAAATGGTGTAATGGGAATGGACTTTTGGAAAGCGGGAGATACCTGTCTTGCTTTTCTCATAATCTCTACCCTGGCTCCTCAGAGTAGCTGATTCTTTTCCTACGTAATTATTTTTTTAAAAATGGGTATGACATATAAACTTTCTCAATGATGTGCTCTAACCTCAGTGGCATTATCAATTTTTCATTTCCTTTGCTGTGCCTGCTGTGCAGATTTTAGAGGAAGCATTGTCCGTCCTGGAATTTACTTAAACTGTAGATCCCTTACCCTCTTTCTTTCCGCAGACCTTTCCCCATCCACTGCGCAACTTTGTCTTCTAAGCAAGTATATATGCCTGTGCCACTCTCTAAACATAAATAATATTGTTAATGAAATCCTCAATATTTAGTCCCATCTCATTGTGGTCTTTTTCTGTCTTCATTTCTCCTTCAAATTAAATGCAATTGGGAGGAGCGTGTGAGTGACCCGGTGCCTGAGGCTATGGTGGCTGAAGCCAGATGCTCTGTGGTCACTGCAGGGTGGAGCCTGTTAGGCTGACCAGAAATGTGCGTCTGCTGGCCGGCGCCCACCTCCCCTGGGCAATGCTGGAGAAAAACACAGTAACCCTTGCTTTTTGGCTGAACCTTTTATAACCCCACCCCTTCCTCAGATAACAAATGCTCACATAGTTTGAGACCATGTTAAATAACTCAGGAATTCCTAAATGTCCAGGCTTACATATTTATAGATAATCACCTTATTCGCCTTTATGAATGCCTATAACTCTGCATAAAAATGATTATTGTTATGTTGATAACTTTAGCTCTTTTTTTCATCTTTATGGCTATACAGTGTGAGATTACATGTGTATTCAAATATTTACTAAATTTCTTGAATATGGACATTTAAGATATTTCTTTTTGGTAATAAAAACTACTCAATTGTAAAGATTTTTGTTCATGAACTCTTGTATTAAATATGCTTTCACTGTCAATTTTCATTTGTTTATAGATAACCTGCCTTTTCCCTTCAGCTACTTTTAAAGTTTGTCATTGTGTTTGGTTTCTGTTTAGGTATCTATCTTGCTTGTGTGTTTTTCTCTCAAATCTAAGAGTTCGTGTTTTTCTTCAATTATGAGAAATTCTTAGCTGTTATTTCTAAAAATAATTCTTTTATCTCAACCTTAGTTTCTCCAAAACCTCTCTTTAGTTATTCTTATTCTATTTTCCATATATTTTTTAACCTTTCTTTAATTTGGTTAGTTTACATCTCTTTTTTTTTCTTTTTTCTATTTTGTTCATCAGTTTATTATCTTCTTTAGATTCCACATATAAGTGAGATTATGTGATGTTTGTCTTTCTCTGCCTGGCTTATTTCACTTAGCATAATACTCTCCAGGTCCATCCATACTGTCCCAAAGGATACGAGATCCTTCTTCTTTACAGCTGCGTAGTATTCCATGGTGTAAATGTCCCACAGCTTTTTTATCCACTCATATACTGATGGGTGCTTGGGCTGTTGCCAGAATTTAGCTATGGTAAACTGTGCTGCTATGAACATCGGGGTGCATATATTCTTTCTGATGAATGTTTCAGGATTCTTAGGATACATTCCTAGAAGTGGAATCACTGGGTCAAAAGGCAGCTCCATTCTTAATTTTCTGAGGAACCTCCATACTGTTTTCCATAGTGGCTGCCCCAGTCTGCATTCCCACCAGCAGTGTACTAGGTTCCCCTTTCTCCACACCGTCGCCAGCACATTTCGTTTGTTGATTTGTTGATGGAGCCATTCTGACAGGTGTGAAGTGATACTTCATTGTGGTTTTAATTTGCATCTCTCTGTTGATTAGTGACCTTGAGCATTTTCTCATATGTCTCTTGGCCATCCGTGTGTCCTCTTTGGAGAAGTGTCTATTCAGGTCCTTTGCCCATTTTTTAATTGGATTGTTTGTCTTCCTCTTGTTGAGTTGTATGAGTTCTTAGACTCTAGAAAATTTCTTCAGATTCATCTTTTACTGGGTTATTGCTATTTTTAGTTATGGTTAATCTGCTATTTTAGCCAGCTATCCAGTTTAAAAATTTTAAAGCAATGTGTTTTTTATGTCTAGATTTTATTTTGTTTCTCTTAAAAGTTCTAAAACTGAAGGTGCTCTATCTCCCCACCTTCCTTCTCTACGTGAAGAGATTTCTTGATTTAGGAAAAATTGTATTTATTTTTATAAGCTCTGATATAACTTTGATCACTTTCTCCCTTTCACTCTCTCTGCATCATAGATGGTAGATCAAATTTCTGGAACTTTTCTCTGTGAATCTCATTTTTTTAAGTTATGGTAATTATTTGGGCTTTTCCATATTATTTTTCAGAAAGTGCCATTTAAATTTTCTAAGTTACTAATCTTTTTCAGTTGTTCCTAAGGTATTTATATGCAAATGATTCTGTGTTTTTAATTTTAAAGTTCACAATCTTTTTCTAATAACTATAGTACCATTGATTTAATGTTCTCTGTAACCCACTAGATGTATTATTTACAGTTTCTTTACTTGTTTGTTATTGTTCTAATAACTGTTTCTCCGTTAAGCTCTTCTGATTATTGAGTTTGGTGCTCCTCTAATAATAAATATTTTTAAAACTTTGGTTATATGCTGATCTTTGTTTTTAAATTTTCCACTAGTAATTCTCTGGTGCTCTACTAATTTCACAAATCCTGTTACAGCGAGTCATGGGTAATGGTGAGATGTCTGTCAGACACCAGAATTTTGGCATTTGGGCATGAGACCTCATTACTCTACCAGAGTTGTGTCAGTGTCCTGTCCCTTCAGTGTAATTGCTATAAGCATTGCCCTGGTATCAAGGGCAAGTTTTTCTGATGCCAACACTTAGGTAGCATGTTCAGAAAGGGGCTGACCTACTCAGCTAATAGCACTTTCTCAGACTCTCTAGTCTTCTGATAGTACTTTGTTTATTTGCATTTCAGATTTTTTTTAATTTATAAAAAATATATTTATATTTGACATGTAGAAAGCTGAACATATTTATTGTATAAAACTCAGTATGTTTGGGAGTAAGCATATATCCATGAAATCATCACCACCATCAAGGCCACAGACATATACATCAATCCCAAAGTTTCTTCCTACCCCCTTTATTTTTGTTTTTATTATTTTTTTTATGGAAATAATACATCCCTGAAGGTCTACCCTATAGAAAAATTTAAGTATACTATATGTTATTGGTAGCTATACACCCTATGCTATATAGTAGATCTTCAGATTTATTTGCATAAGAAAAACTCAAAATTAAAATCGAATATAGGGTGTCCCAAAAAATGCATACACACTTTGAATGATTATAAAGTCAGTGCATATTAACATACAGTTCATTTTCAAAATTTACAAGATTCTACAGAAATGAATAATTTCTTTCATCAATGCCTGTTTTCAAACTGATGACCATTCTGGTCCAGGCACCGCTGATAACGCAAAGCAATGGAATCGCAAACATCAAGAATCATTTCACTTGGTATTTGTGCTCCTGCAGTTCTTCAACTGTTGCTGATTTTGTACCGTAAACTTTATCTTTTATGTATCCCTATAAAAAAGTCTATTGGATAATTTTGTTGTTGTTGTTCAAAGCATAATCTGGCTTCACCCATTATTTCAAACCAGTTCAACCTGGAAAGGAATGAAAATTAAATGAGTTATCAACTGTTAAAGTGTGTATACATTTTGGGGGAACACTTTGAATAATTATAAAAAGAGTGTTTGTACTTCAACTGCATTTTCAAACTTCCAGTAGCATTTTAGGATGCATTTCCTTTGTTCAAAGCTTAGTCTAGCTGTAAAGAAAGACACTTCAATTTAGCTATCAGCTGTTAAACTGTGTATACATGCTTAGGGGACACCCTGTATTTAAAGTTGTCTTTTTTGCAGTTAATATGGTCATGTATAAAAAAATCCTAAATATTTCACTAAAAAACTGTTTTAAACTGATAAATAAATTCAGAAAAGTTACAAAATACAATAAACATACAAAAATCAATTGCATTTCCATATTCAAACAATGAACTATCTGAAAAGGATATTAGGAAATAAATCCCATTTACTATAGTCTCAAAAATAATAAAATAAATAAGAAGAAATTTAACTAAGGTGATGAAATATCTGTATACTGAAAACTATAAAACTATGATGAAAAAAATTGATGGAGACACAAATAGATGGAAACATACTCATGTTCATGGATGGAAAGAATTAATATTGTTAAACTGTCCATACTATCCAAGTTGATTTACAGATTTGATGCAATCCTTTTAAAAATTCCAATGTCATTTTTCAGAGAAATAGAAAAAGCAATCCTAAAATTCATGTGGAACCACAAAAATTCTAAATAAACAAAGCTGGAGGCATCGTACTTCCAATTTTCAAATTATATTACAAAGGTGTAGTAATGAAAACAATATGATACTGGCATAAAAGCTGATGCATAGACTGCTGGAACAGAAATGACAGCCCAGAAATTAACCCACACATATACAGTCAACTAATCTTTGACAAGGGTTTCAAAAATATAAAATAGGGAAAGGATAGTTTTTTCAATAAATAGCATTGGGAAAATTGAATAGCTACTTGGAAACTAATGAAATTGGACCTCTTTGTTATACCATACATAAGAATCAACTTAAAATGGATTAAAGGCTTAAACATAAGTCCTGAAACCATAAAACTCTTAGAAAAATTACACAGGTTAAAAGCTCCTTCACATTGGTCTTGGCAATGAGTTTTTTTCTGACACCATAATCACAGGTAACAAAAAAAAAGTGGAAATACATCACTAAAAAGCTTCTGCACTGCAAAGGAAACAATCATCAAAACAAATAGTCAACCTACAGAATGGGGAAAAAATACAATTGGCTCTAGAACAGTGCAAGGGTTAGGGGTACAGATCACCAGTGCGGTCAAAACTCTATGTATAACTTAAATTGGCCTTCCCCATATCTTGGATTCCCAACTTCGGAGCTGACCCTTGAACAACACAGGTTTGAACTGCATGCGTCAAACAAACTGTGCTGGTCAATTGAAAACAAATTATGTGTAAGTGAACTTGTGCAGTTCAAACCCCTATAGTTCAAAGGTCAACTGTATTTATAAACCATATATCTAGTAAAGAATTCATATCCAAAATATAGGGTGCCCAAAAAAATGTATGCATACATTTTTGGGGCCACCCTGTAATTAAAGAACTCCTACAACTCAATAGCAAAAATCAAATAACCTGATAAAAACTGAGCAAAGGACCTAAACAGACATTTCTCCTAAGAAGACATACAGACCAGTCCAGGTAGATCAGTTGTTTGGAGCATTGTCCCAATGTCCCAGGTTTGTGGGTTCAACGCCCAGTCGGTGCACATGCAAGTGTCAACCAGTGAATCCGTGGGTGGGTGGAACAATGACTTGATGTTTCCCTCTCTCTCTCTCCCGCTTCCTCTCTCAAATAAATAAATTTAAAAATGCAAAGAAGACATACAAATGGTCAGTAGGTATTTGAGAATATGCTCAATATCACTAATCATCAGGGAAATGCAAATCAAAATCAAAATGAGATATCACTTCACACTCGTTAAGATGACTATTATTTTTTTAAAAGGAAATTATAAGTGTTGTAAAGGATATGGAACAAAGGGAACTAAACCTTAGTTTACTGTTGTTGGGAATATAAATTAGTGCAACCATTACAAAAAACAGTATGGAGGTTCTTTCAAAAATTAAAAATAGAACTACCATATGATCCAGCAATTTTACTTCTGGGTAAATATTTAAAGGAGATGAAATCAGGAACATGATGATATATATCTGCATTCCCATGACCACAGCAGCATTATTCACAATAGCCAAGGTATGGGAACAACCTATGTTTCCATCAATGGATGAATGAATAAAGAAAATATGGTGTATACCTACAAAAAAATATTACTCAGCCTTTAAAAGGAAGGAAATCCTGCCATTTGCAACAACATGGATGGACCTGGAGGACATTGTGCTAAGTGAAATAAGCCAGATACAGAGAGACAAACACTGTATGATTTCACTTATGTGTGGAATCTAAAATAGTCAAACTCATAGAAGCAGAGAGTAGAATGGTGATTTCCAGTTTGGAGAGAGGGAGAAATTTTGCAGTAATGGTCAAAGGATACAAAATGACACAACTCTTTTGAATCACTTAATTTTTTTCTCAGAGGTTTTTCTCATCATTCTTCTCCATGTTAATAAATGATAAAAATTTTCAGAATTTTAATTTTCAATTGGTTATCATTGTTTTTTATGCTCAACTCATGGTGATTTGCTCAATACACATGAATTATCACCTAAACCTAGATCTAGTGCCCCTCCAACTCAGTATACACTCTAGATTATTATCTATTAATTCTAGAATTTAGTTTAAATATATGATCACATGAGAACTTTACAATTTCTAGACTTTTTTCTTAGTTTAGATGGTGAGATTGTGAACATGCCTCTATAAATACTAATAACATAACAAAGTAACATAAACAAAACAATATAAGCATGTTATAACAGCTAATGTTTGAGGAGTTCATGAGATCTGGGTTTCTTCTGGGGACAGAAACTGACTTACTGTGTAGCATAGAAAAATCACTACATGTTTCTGTTCTTCAGTTTCCATAATGAAAGCTGCTTTTCTAATATTTTTGACATAAGCCATCCACATAAAGCCATGGTTATCGATAACAAATATTATTCTAAACAGCAAGGGTCATTCATATTTGTCCGACTACTGGAACTTTACCTGAAGGAAACAACAACTTGGAGTCACTGGTGTAGTGTAGGTGGTCCTTTGCCAGGCATGTTTGTGCGTGGAAAATGATGCCCCTTGATGGTACTATTCTGCCATCCAAACTACCATCCAGTGGCAAAACGTGCTCACTAATGGCCATGTGTACAAGTGCTGCAGCTGAGCAGGATACCCTGGGTGGGGTTTTCAAGGACAGAACATTTGCATTGTTTATATGAGGGCCGCTGTCATTCCCGAGTCTCGGTGAGTTTTCTCTCCGCTCTCATCCTGAGCTGTTTTCAATTTCTTTGGGCGCTGAGCCATTCTGGTGCAGGGTGTAATTTGTTTTATCCAGTGGTTTCTTATCATGCATAGATAAAATGCAGTTTTCATCACTCATTGAAATGATTGTTTTTCTCCGGCGATGGATGTTTGCAGCTTCTGTATTTACTCCACTGCTTGTGACTAAGGCGAGTGTCCCCACGGGGAACCAGCAGAGGCCTGCGTGTGGTGCCGCATGCTCGGCGGTTCCTGTGGCAGAGCAGGAGGCAAGGAGAACATGGGTTAAACAGCTTCAGTGGCATAGCTCCTGCTTCCCCAGAGCCTCCGCCTGCATCGCAAGTGACTGTAGAATTTTACCACCTGTATTAACATAGTTAATTTATTTCCTGCGTCTTCTGTTTTATACGGTTATGTTTTTGCCTTGAACAGAAAGGGGAGAGCGATAAAATGGCATGAGCAGTTTTCCTCTCTTCCTTTCTTTCCAGACTCAAATATGGGTATAAAATTTTTATGGAATGTCACATTTATCCCTGAAGATTTAAGTGAGTGAATAAACTCTAGCCAGACTTTTGGAAATTTCTCTAAATCAAGTGAGGATCTCACAACACTCGCCAAAATAAATGGGGGGGGGGGAGAAAAAACAACCCACAAAATGTTGAAATATGTTCTTAGTAGCTGTTTTTTCTAAATTTCCTCATTAGTTAATTCCAGTGGGCTCAACTTTTTTCATTCGCTCATAAAGTTAAATAATCGGAAAACAGTTTTAGGTGTCTTTAAATCCTATCCCCTCTCTTTAGATAGAACCACTTGAAATCCTCACTGACGACAAAAAGCTGTCCTTTGTCTAAGATCCTCAGAGGAGAAAGGTCCATTTCCTTCCTTAGCAACTATTCCACATCCCTTACCTCTTACTGTCAGTATTTCCTAAGGCTTAACTAAAATTCTGAAAATAATTTAAGTCTGTTTTATTTGTTCATTCAGAAGCAAATATAACAGTTCTTTCCGGCCAGTCACAACACTGGTGTCTGTAAAGCCATGTTCTTGAGTTAGACACTGATCTTGCTGTCCTAAAATGCTTTAGCCTTCTAAAGGAGATAAGCTAAGTAATTAAGCAACCATGAAAAGTACCTAATGACAAGAATACGTATATAGTGGTGTTATTGTTCAGAGAAAGGTCCCGTTCCTTTGGGTTGGAGGGACAAGGTCACACGCTCAGGAAGAGCTGAGGATGTGTCAAGGAGGAAGAAGAGATGGATGAATCCAGGGCACTGGGGCCTCTTGTTTAAGATTTCAGGTGCCAGAATGAGAGCTTGCAGTTTATTCCTGCTTGTAAGATCTTGTTTGAATCTAACCTCTGTCTTGTGGCTTTGGGGCAATCTACAGACGCATCTCTAAGCCTCAGTTTCTGATTTGTGAGATCATGATAATAACATAGATTTCAGCATATTTGTGAGGATAGAATGAGACAATGTACAAAGTATTTACCATAGCTCTTGGCACATAGAAAGTGCTCAGTAAAAGAAAAAAAGGTGATATCAATAATGATAAAACTATAATAATATTTTATGGTGATAATAAGTAACCACTAAGAAATTTTGAGCAGTGAAGTATGATTATAGCCGTGTTTCAAAAGATTAACCCAAATGATATCGTTGTAATTAACCCAGTTATTAATTAACTAGAAAGGAACACAAGGAAGGCCGAATATTATAGGCATGCCCGGTGAGGTCTGGGTGACGTAGGGAAGATGATTACCTGTCAGTCACACCCAGGAGCAGGGCAATGGCCAAAACAGGCATGGCCACTGCAAGGGCTTGAAATCTGAAATACATAAAGTCCCGAACAAAGGGAGTTCTGCTCTCTCGGCCCTGTTGCTCTCTTGGGGCTCTCGTTGCTCTCACACTCTGCACTTGCCCACGTGGCCCACAGCCATGCAGCCCCCGCACACAGTGGACTGATGGACTGGAACTAGTCTGATGCTGTGCTGGGCTCAACTCCACTGTGGAACGGAAACTTTGGGCCCCGGCTTTGCTTCCAGCTCTGCTGAATCCCCAGCTGCACATTGTCCAGGACTGGTTTAAGGGAAATGGGCGTTTGAAAACCGAAGGATATAATTTCACACAAATAAAGCTTCCCACCACATCTCATCCTCCCGGGGGCCTCCAGAAATGCTGATCCCAGCAATGCCCCAAGAACCCCACTCTCACTAGCAATGGAGAAATTCCACCCAAACACTTCTCCGATAACACAAGAATAGAATGTAAAGGTAATAAACAATGGATATGGAGAAAGTGAGGAGATTAGTTTTATGAGAAATAAATATTCTAGATATGTTTTTAAAGATGTACTTTAAGGATAATGATAGTAATGAAGGATAGATGTGGGAAGATTATAAATTTTTTCATTCTAAGTATAGTAAAGTTTTATATATCTAATTAGTCTTTAATTCATTTTTTAAAAATCCAATTCTTTTTGCTTACTGCTTACTTTTACAAAATACTTGGTCACCCCTTTAACTCATCCCATTTCTCCCTTGTGCTATGCATTGGAGTAATTAAAACCTTCATCTCAATTACCTTTCCATTAGGCATTTCAAAATTTGGCAGGTGGCAAGTAATAATCCTATTAATTGAATAATTGAGTTTCACAAAATTTAATTAAGGCACATATTAAACCAGTAAATAGATTATTATAAATTATAATTTTACTTTTCTTTCAACCCTTCAAGAAATAGTCACACCTACCACCTGAGTGGTGGGGGAAATTTGTCCTGCAAAATTTCCCTACAATGGAGTGTTGTAAACTTTTTGGATTTTGGTAAACATATTTCATAGCAGTTGAAAATTTGTGATCAGGAATCCAAAGAACCTGTGTTCCATTCAGAGATGTTATTCACTCTATATGTGACCTTGTTATTTATCTGTAGGTAATGGAAGTACTCAACTAGCAAATATTTATCACTTTGCCTTGTATACAGTGCATACACAATATTATTATAATTGCTACTATTATCATTAACATTAAGCTTCAAGTGATGGTAGATAATCTCCATTTGTTGTGCCAGAATTCTTCCTAGTCCTATTTTGCTACATTTACTTCGATTCGTAACCGCCAATTTATAAAGGAATGACAGATCAGTTTTATGTTACTGAGCTTTTTTTCTAAAAGGCTTAACTTTAAGGGCATATATTATGTATGGTTAAGATCCAAGATCTGTTGGAGAATTGCTCAGATATCCAGAATTGCTCAGTTCATGATTCAGATTTCTTTCATATTGGACCCTAGGGAAGGAATTGACTTCCAAATAATCTTGGATCCTACAATAAATAAATTAACTTTTAAGACATGAACTCAGCTAATTTTGGATTTAACTCCAATTCTGTTTCCTGAGGGAAAAACATGAAATCATTGTTGTTGTTTTGAAATCTGTTACTTTTCTTCTTCCTCTGACTGCTTAAGTCTTACTTGTTTGATTTCTAGTTCATCTCCCAAGAAATCTTGCTCCCAATATTGTATGCAAATAATTAAAGAGATTTAAGGTGAGAGGGCCCCTCCGCTTGATCTGTATCTGAACAGTATCAAGCAGATGTCGGAAGCTGCGTAATTTCCTTCAGAATCTGCTGTTCTCATCTTCTTTATCTTCTGAAAATTAGATCTATTGTTGATCTCTCCAGATGCACGTTCAACTGATTTAATCTTGTTCTTTCCACCGTAGAGATAAAGGACACCTGGTTATGGCCTCCTTCTTACTAATCTTTTACACATTTGGAGACAATTAATACTAACATTTCTCTCCTGAAAGCTAAATTATTGCAATTCTTTCCATCTTAGCATTTACTCAAAAGACCAATTCGCTAGTTCTTAATCATTTCTGTGGCTTGTGCATATCCTCTTGTTTACTTCTCTGAACTCACTTAAAAATAAGAACTTTAAAAAGACATGTTTTTGCCCGGCCGGGCGTGGCTCAGGGGTTGAGCAGTCGACCTGGGATCCAGGCGATCGGGGTTCGATTCCCGGTCAGGGCACATGCCCGGGTTGCTGGCTCGATCAATGACTCTCTCATCATTGATGTTTCTCTCTCTCTCTCCCTCTCCTTTCCTCTCTCTGAAATCAATAAAGATATATATATTTTTTAAAAAAGGCATGGTTTTCCAAAAATAATTGTATCATTGATGAACAAGCCGGGCAATTATGCTTTCCAGAGTATGCTCTGGAAAAATTCTAAGTTGTGAACTAAAATATGCTATATCAATTTCATAATAATTCTTTTAGTAGAAGCTTTAAAAAATACTCTGTAGTTCTACTGTTTACCCTCTCCTAAATTCCAGAAGCTTCAACCCATACACAACCTGTAGAATGAATTACATATTTGGAGGAAAAAACTATTTTGGCTAGAAATCTAAGATGTTCATATCAATGTATAAGTTTTCTAATAGTCATATCAGAGTGTGAAGTAGAAAAGACAAGATGTGTACATTAGTGGAAGTTTTGGTAAAAGAAAAAATTACATGCTTGTATTAAGTGCAGAAACATTTATGAGTAAATCTCCCTGTTTTCCTGTGCTGTTCCCCCAAATTTCACCCTTATGATTGTTTATAGAAGTCCATGCTTTACATTTATAGAATTTGTCAGAGTTTGGAATAGCATATTTCTTTCTGTGGCTAACATCCAGTCTCCCATCACACCCTAAGCTCCATGAGGGCAGGAGCCTTGTCTGTTTTTCTTGAAGTTGTATCTCTGATGTTTGGCATGTAGCAGATAAGTTAGAAATATTTGTGTTATATTAAACATTGCATGAATGAATGTGTTACTTTTGATTATACCTGTAGAGATGCACAATTGCTACTTTCCTATCAAGTCTGAAATTTCATTTTACTTATTCCATTAAAATAATAATTAAAAGAAATGTTATCTAGGAGAAGATAATTATGTCATGTTGAAAGTAACATGTTAAACTCAAATTTACTGACTCATTCTTAAGAAGAAATCAAAGACCTAAGAAAATGGGGGTAGAGAGCAGAGATCAGTTTTGATGTGTGAGGAAGCCACAGGACTTGGGAAGATGGGAAATCAATGGTCTTTTGCTGCTGAAATTGGATTCTGTAGCGGGAAGACCTAGACAGTGAGATATGGCTCCTCTGAAGTGTTTTCTCTCTTTGGAGTAAATGGGACTGTAGAGTGTTAGGGGTGGGGAATGCACTATAGGGCTGGTGAACACAGGTAAAACGTTAGTAAAATAAATACTGTGAGAGTGAAGGGCTTTGTATCAAAGAGCCAACACCGTGACTTTTAAAATAACCCTTCTATAATGGTTTATCTAGTTAGAGCAACTTTTCTATGATAGATATGCAAATAAAGTATTCTTAACCTATATCAGTACAGAATAATTTTCTTCACTTTTTAAATTTTTACATGGATCCTATGTATCTTACCTGATTTATTTATTGTTTCTGCAAGATAGAAGTGCAATTCTTAGCAATATCCTTATAACACAGTAGTAGGAGTACATTATAACTATTTTATAGTATAAGAAATAGCAATAAAATAATCTAAAATTTACTAGACTCCAGGTTTGTAATCTTCATGTGACTCCAAAGAATTGATTATATCTAAAAAATAGAAATTCTCATTAAAATTCATGTACTTATACATATAAATATATAATACACTAAAATATAGCATAGAAAAGGCATGTGCAGATGGCATAGTGTTGGACTAAGAATTAGGAAATGAGTTTGGTGAGGACCGTGCCACTGATGCTGAAACCTTGAGCACATCTCTGACCTTTCCTGTGTTTTAGTTTTCAAATCAGGAAACTGGTCTTAGAAGCCCATTTTAAAACTTTCACAGACTGAGAAATGTGTAATCTTTACTTTCCCTGTCCTTCAACGCCTTCGTAAAATGGCACCCTGTTCAGATACAGAAATATCTCCTCCCTTATTTCCCCTTTACTGTCAGTACATAAACATATGAGACTGCAGCGTTGTTCTGGGCCAGTCTCCTTCTTTCTATGATCGTCTTTTTTCCCATATTACCGCTTCCAAACTCAGTTTTATAAAGCGCCGTTTCTCTATCAAATAGCCTTTTAAGAGACTTACAGTAAATAGTCCATTACCACTTACCACGTTGTATCTTTTTTTATTTTTTGAAATTTTGGACCTATCTTTAGCAGCTACTGCATATTGCTTTCCCAACATACTTTCCCCCTTCTTTCTTCTCTGATATAAGTATGCTGCTGGGGCCAGTTGAAAATAAGAAAATAGAACATGATTTCCCAGCCCCTTGTGCACGGAGGTAACCGTGTGACATGATTTGGGAGTAGGAGAGGCGCGTTTACCTGCAGACTGCAGGAGCGGTAGGCCTCTCTTTGCCCTCCCTCTGCCTGGAACCCAGACGCTCTGGTGGCGGCGCAGAGATGCGTTGTAACGAGCAGGCTAAGGACGGCAGAAGAGCACCCACAGCAGCCCTGAGCTGTTCGCCTCCAGCTTCCTTGTTTTGTGAGAAAAATAATTTGTTCTTTGGTTAAACCACTGCAGTCAAGTCTCTGTTACATGCAGCTGAACATAATAATAAAATGATATGTGATCCACTAATTCGGCCTATTTCCCACTTGCCACCCTGACGCATCTTTCAGTCAGGCTGCTGGATTCCCTCCTGTCCTCTATGTTTGGGTCATATACTTTCACACCTTACTGCCTGCTTTGAAGAAAGGTTTTTTCTAAACCTTTCCACTTCTTAGGCATTCTTCAAGTCGACTCTAGCCTCACCTTCCCCATGGAGCCTCCTCTAACAAAACAACCGATTTTTGGATTCTATAGCACGTATGCTTTCTGCTACACTACATTAAACTGTTATTTGTTCTGTAATTTTGTTTACTTGTGTTAGGTTTAACACTCTAACTAGATTACATATTCTTTAAGGGCTGGGAGTGTTCTTAAATTTATTAGAATACAAGTTTTTGAAAGGCAGAGGCAAGTTTTTTTTTTCTTTTTTTGTTTTTTGTTTTTTAAGTATGTCTTTATTGATTTCAGAGAGAGGAAGGGAGAGGGAGAGAGAGAGAAACATCAATGATAAGAGAGTCATTGATCAGCTGCCTCCTGCACGCCTCCTGCTGGGGATTGAGCCCGAAACCTGGACCTGTGCCCTGACCAGGAATCGAACCTTGATCTTCTAGATCCTAGGTCAATGCTCAGCCTCTGAGCCATGCCCAGCCAGGCCAGAGACAAGTTTTATATCCAGCTCTATTCACCACTTTTCTTTTCCTTTAGCACCAGTGTACATCAAAAATACTCAAAAATATACTTTGGGTATATGTGTATCTACATGAAGACACCTATGAGATGTTATTTTAGTTGACTCAGTGATTAATGATTAATGATATTTGTTCTATATTTATCTCTTTAATCAAGACATTTATCCTTAAGCAATATTCTTTATTGAGGATATTGTCACTCAAAATGTTTGGCAGATAATTAAAACGAAACCTATGTGCTCAATTTCTTTCTATCTAACTTATTATAATTATATAGGAATTTTGTGGGGAAATATTTATGAGTTTGAAGTAAAATTAACCTCTGTCTCTAGTTATTGCCCAAAGTAAACAAACAAACAAACTAATGCTAAAACAATGTTCTGTATTTGTTTACATTTCTATCCTCAATCAATTACAGTTGAGTAAAGGGATACTTAGATTGCAAACCTTTTGAGAATGAAATAACTGCAAGTTGAAGATGTTCTGACAATCTTAAGTCTTTCTAATAGAGAATCTTGTATATTATTTTAAATCTCTAATCACCCTATATCCTAGGTCTGGGTGAATAGATTATATTAGTATTAAAATCACAGCAGTCATTCTAACATAAAAATCACCAGGGGAAAAATAAAGATAGGGATGGAATAGGATTTTTTTCACACTCTATAAAGTTTTCCTCTTGTTAAGTTTTAAAGATTTTCCAGTGTTTGCCCATATTAGCACTCTTTCTAAAATATCTGACAGTTGTTAGACTGCCTGCAATAAATGAAGTAGGGCTGAAGATAAGGAATGTGCCTACACCAGCCATTTGAAATGAAGTACTTTGGAGAAAGTGGAATTGCTTCCATTCTAAGGAAGCGTTTACAGTCTCTATAGGCACTTACTGTTTATGTGCTGGCATTATGAACGTGTGGAACGTGTTCTCTCCACTCAGTCCTCTGAATTGTTTGAAGCACACTCCTGCATTTGTGATCTCAAGTCCATGGCGCTGCTGACATAAGCTTGCATCACGCTGCATAGGCCTCACTTGGTTTTCTGGTTAACGACCCATGAATGCTAACTCCCACCTCCCTCCCTTGCACCCACGGGCTTCTCTACCTCACCTTTCACGTTTGTGCTGGTTTAGGTCCACCCTACAAAGTTAATATTGTTATATTATTAGCTTGACATTTAAACTTGTATCTTTCTGGGGAAAAAGTCTTACTGGTTCTACAGGTGGGCAGTGCACCAGGAAATAATGAAAACGTTTCCCTTGCACAACATACCGAGGGCAAGTGGAGGCAAAGATGAGGGAAGTGTTGATCTTTCCCCTCTAGAGTTTCTATCACTGGCACTTCCTTGGCTCTCTGGCTTCATGGTCTCCATGGAGATCAGTAGGTGGAACTGTCCAGATAAACGTCATCAGTTTGTATAGCAGCTTTGACTGGTGGGAGCTTCTCATTAAGTGCCTTCGCTTTGTAATACTGAAATAACTCATTCATCTATTACTTCACATTGTAAATTACACACCCTTTAAGGCAATCTAGTCCTCCATATAAGTTTATTTATTTATTTATTTTTAAATATATATCTTTATTGATTTCAGAGAGAGGAAGGGAGAGAGAGAGAGAGAGAGAAACATCAATGATGAGAGTCACTGATCAGCTGCAGCCCGAAACCAGAGCATGTGCCCTGACTGGGAATCGAACCCTGATCGCCTGGATCCTAGGTCGACGCTCAACTGCTGAGCCATGCCCAGCTGGACTCCTCCATATAAAAAAATCTTGTATTGATAAAGAATATGAGTTTAGAAAATAATCTTTAGGTTAATTAAGTTTCCTAAATTTACTCAAAAGTCCATATGATTTTACTCTTAATCTCACAGCAAATGATACCCACAGATTCATACAGAATTAGGAAGATTTGGGCTATTAGGAAGTTCTGGCCATAGAACCCAGGTTCAGATGCAGGACTTCAATCCTTGAAGTGGCCTTGTTCAGAGAACAGATACTCCATCCCAGAAAGACTTGGTATTTGCTGAATTATCTAGTCAGATACTCAGATACATCAACTTTAGACACCAGAAAGGGATTTTTTCAGTCATGTGCCCAGTGCATAAATTCAGTGTCAGAGATTAGCAGCAAGGAAACTTCAGTTTTGAAATAGATCTGAGTAAATTCATCCATATATAAGCATGTCTGACTTCTGAGTATATATTTGGCATCAAGGTGATGAGAGATTTGATGGCTAAAACTGGATGTGTTTATATTACTTTTACATGTTGCATATGTAGGCTTTTGAGTGCACCTACTTCTCACCAAATAGGCATCCTTGGATAATAGAGGTGTATTTTACAAAGATGTGTACATTTTCTTGTGACCTCTCCTTGATAGCATCATATTTAGAAATAATCTTAATTTTCTGAAAATAAAGACTAGTTGTGTGAGAAATAAGTGTTTCTCTGATTTTTAAGTGTATATAAATCATTGTTCTATCTCTAAAAGGTAGTTCTCAAGGTCAAGTTCTGCCAGCAGAACAGCAGCACAGATAGAGTGCGTAGCGAGCTCAGCTGCACGCTGGAGCTGCGATCTTGATGCTTTGCTTTTGTTGGTGACCAATGTTGAGGAAAAGTGATTGCTTTCTTTTATCAGTTTCTATTTGCGTGGTAAACTTTGCTTTCTTATCTCTCCTAATTTACTAGCCACAATGAGTTTAGCTTACTTGCTGATGATTGCACATTTTTTTTACCTCCTACAATGCTATCTATGATAACAGGGATAATCAGGGAGATCTGAAGGTGCTTTCTGTAATTTAAAAACAAAAGTGAATCCTTAGTTGCCCTGTAAATTTAGGGCTTTGCAACTCATCAAACTCTCTCCTACTTCTTCCATGTTCCTGAAGTCTATACAATGCTAGTGGCTTAAATTTTTAAACCTTTATTTATTTTACATATGAGACTCATCATTAAATTGTAAACATCTGTTGCCCTGGTCCGTGTGCTCAGTGGGTTGAGTGTCATCCGTTGCACAGAATGTAGCTTCACTTGATTCCCTGTCAAGCCACATGCCCGGGTTGCGGGCTTGATCCCCAGGAGGGGGCCTGCAGGAGGCAGCTGATTGATGTTTCTCACATTGATGTTTCTCTCTCCCCCTCTCCCTTCCTTTCTAAAATCAATAAAAACCTATTTTAAAAAAATTGTAAACATCTCAAGGGTAAAAATTAATATTTTTGATGTGAGAGGCATAAGTAAGATTAGATCCACCTACCTTGGTATTTTAAGACCTAGACCTAACTCTCTCAAAAGGAAGTAAATGGGAGTGATACTAAAAGGTTCTGAGATATCAGAAGTCAAACTGTTGCTAACTTCATTGGGCACAGCTGTTTGAGAATCACACTGTTGCTGAAATATCAGCAAAATATCAGTCAAAATCAGCTCAACAGGACAAATCTAATCTACATGCATGAATAGAACACAGACCAGTGGACTGAGGTTCACATACCTTCCTGCTGACTTTAGACAAAACAAATTATCTCTCTGAAAATTAATTACAAACAGTAATAGTTGTCACTATTGTTTTTCTGATTAATTAGCAAAATTGATAAGGAAAGTTTAATGATGTTTATTTTTGGAAAGGGTGTGGTGAAATAGGTACTCCAATATAGTTTTCATGGAGTATATATCTGGACAATATTTTAAAAGGTAATTTTTATCCATAAAACTTTCCCAAACTTTATGGCTTAACAATCCTAAGAAGCTGATCTACAAAAATAGTAACATGAAAAATTAAAATATAGAGAAATATATATGTTGCAAAATTTGTTTGAGTCTTTGTTTTAATAAAAATTGGAACCTTGTGTTTAAAAACTTTGAAAAAGTTTATGTATATATATCTGAATTTATTTATAAATAAACAGGAAATATAAAGTTTTCAAGCCTAGAAAGAAATGTGGAGTAATATATACCAAAAACTTAAAAATGGTTCCTTTGATGGAGAAACATCAAAGCCAGTTCTACTTACTTCTTTTAGTTACAATAGGTAATTTTTACTTTTGGAGGCATTTTTTAGTGTGTGGTGGGGTGCATTTTCAACTAATAGTTAATATTAAATACTACCAATTTTGTACTCCTTACAAACAGGAGTTAAGGTATCTATCTGCCTTTCAATATTTGTATGAGTAAAAGCAATTACATATGTAAAATGCACGGTATATATTTGGCTTTCAAATTCACAAACTGCATTATTATCAAGCTGTTGTTCTCAATTATTATTATGATGAGGACAACCTTATAATCAATTTGCTGTTCAAACAGTTCACAATCATTCTCAAATACAGTGCAATTTTATTTTTTTATTATTATTATTTTTTGGTATTCTTAGGAGGATTATTAGAATCTTCCCTTATTTGTCTCAGGATTTCAGGAATTTATAAAATCTATGGTTCTGAGAGCGTATGCTGAACCTATACTGCATAATAATTATGTATCTATCTGTTCTGACCATTTAAGCTTGATTCCAGCTGGCACCCTTAAATCCACTTCTAAGAGTGTCAGTTAACTATTACAAATTCAAGCGACTTTAGCGATAACCAATTTGTAAGAACTGCTTAGTGAAATTCCAGAGCTCTGTTTTCCTTGACCCTCCTTTCTCACAGAAACCTAGTGCTCACCAAAACCTCATTGCACTCAGTCACTCACGTATTCACGCAGCCAGTCATTTCATCATTCATAACTGTATTCCTTCACCAATTAACGATAAGCTATAATTACAGAACTATGCTAGGAACAGTATGAGAACAGCATCAAAGCATAATTCAAAGATGAGGAAAGTAAGATAAAGAATAACTTAAAGACTAAACTCGATATATACGATTTATTTCTATATAAAAATCACATGTCCTCACTGTTAATATACTTTTGAAAAGTTGTCACACCTGCATTTAGTATAACACGTCATTAAAGGTATATTATTTCAACTTGCATAGAAATAGCCCAGTGACTTTTAATTTTTTAAATTGCTCTGCCCCACACTCCTTCCTTCTTTCCTTCCCGTCAGTTCAGACAATGGCTGGCTCCCTCTTTTCCTGGAGATTTCTGCTTAGAGAGTCACTTGCTCAGTAAGACTCTCCCTAACTCTAAGCAATGCATCCAGTCACCTTACTATCCCCATTTCTGCTTTCACTGAATTGATCAAAAGTTGAGATTTTGTTTTTCCTCTTAAAAAAAAAAAGTGTTTACAAATGTTCACCCTCACTGGAATGTTTAAGTCCCATGACAGCTCATTTCTATGGTGTTTATCATTGTGTTCTCTGCATTGAGCACAGTTCCTGATGTGTGCAGCTGTATATTTGAGTATGTATGGGTATTTGGATAAATATTGGGTGGACACTTCAAAAATTAATTAACTGTTTAATTTATTCATTAACCACATGTTTATTGAGGACTCTGTTTTGCCTGGCCTGCATTTGATGCTGTGATTCCAAATCTATATAGATCCAATTAGGGCGGCTGTCCAGATAGGAGTGAAAAATCAAGTTATTGACAGATTATGACAAAGTGAAATTGAATAATTTACTATCTAATCAAACTCATAACTTTTACCCCCAAAATATTTGAGGTGTTCTTTTTATTCTCAACTTGAGATATCTTTTTTATTCTCAGCCTGAGATTTATTATAAATTATCTAAAACCTATGTCATAACTGTTTTCATTTTTGTTTTTATTATTTTGAATATTATTTAGGAAGTAGTGGTACACTAAGTTAAATTTCATACATAAGCAAAGAGAAAACATCTATGAAAGATCTATAAGTAACAAATACAATTTTTAAGAGTATAAGAATTTTCATATAAACCTCAAGTCGGTTAGTTACCTGTCTCAAATACTTGTTTTACATTAAAGCTTCAAATATGAAGGAAAAAAAGGAAAAACTGTTAGAAGGTGACTGTGAGAACTCCCTGTTTCTAAACCTCTGTTCTTTAAAATAAGAGGCTTGGGAGAATCTCTCTTGCTATAATTACAGAAAAACTGACTTCTGTCTAGATTAGAGTCAATAAAACAGGTTTAAAAAGTAACTCTCCAAGTTTCACAAATATTTTATTGGGGACATATCTTATATAGTATGGAATTTTTCTTTCCTTCCTAACAATCCTGAAATGAAAGAAAAATAGATGCCTACTGACTAATGCAGGAAGAGTACCTTAGGCACATATTTCATGTGATAATTGCTTTTCTTTTGCATTTAGGAACTACAGGCAAAAGCGAGAGAAATGTAGCTGGTTTTATTACCCAGAGGAAAAGCAATCACTGTGCTTGTCAGGTCCATGAACATTTCTTCCATCCTGGGAAGTCTTTAAAAAAAATAAAATCATGTTTGGTGGCTATCTTGCGCTGCACTCAATTAAAGTTAAGTTGTTAGATTTTTCCCTAAGAAATGTCAACAACCTCTGCCGTTACCAAGTATCTGACCAGGTCACATGGAAAATGAACGTGCTCACACTGTACTATCTGCATTTGTCAGAGGCTGAGCTGAAAAGAAAGACTGACGACTATCTCGTGGATATTTATTCTAGTTTCACCCGGGGCAAATTATAGTTATCCTGCAAACTCTTTGACCAAAACTATTCTCTTGTGCTTCTTTATTTGCCTCTAAAATTTAGCACAGTTTTATAATTTAAAAGTGTAGATCAAATGCAATTGTTTTTTGCATAGGCTGTATAGAAATTCAAGAAATCAGCTTCATCAAATATTAATGGGAAATCGATACAATTTAGAGGCTTGCTGTTCTGTTGAGACTATAAACTCCTGATTTTAGTTACTGTAAAGAAGAAAGGGGTAGAAGGAGAGAAAGAATGAGTGAATGAGATGGTAATTGGGTTTCTCAGATTGTTCTATTTAGAAAATGTTACATTTCAGGGATTTTGCTGCCTTTCTTTCCAAGATAGAAGGTTAGATTTAAGAAAGGTGGTGTGGATATGGAAAGGGCAAATTGCCTCATCAGTCATCCACTCCATCTTCAACTACTCTAATAGCTCTCATTCCAGTACTCAATCACAGGTGCAGGCACAAGGCCAAAGTCCAGTCCTGAGACACACAAAGAGTGGCATATATATTTTAGACGAAAGAACTTGGGAAAAATTAAAACAGAAACGATTTTTCTGGCCCAATCTGTGTTTTCAGAATGAGTTTTTCATGATACTTTCTTAGTTCAAATCCTCTGTTTGCCAATGCCTGCCTTTTTGTGATGGAGTTATCCTTAATTATTAGAGATAACTAATTCCATTTCTTTCAAAGAGCTATGGAAATTGCCAAAGCTCTCCAAGGAACATTTCTTATAGGCTCTATAACTTTGTCTGCTCTGCCTTTAAATTTTTATTGAAGGGTGGTGACATCACCCGAAGATGACTTCGATTCCAGTGTCTGTTGTGTAGATTTTTACTAAAGATGCCAGCTTGATGCCTGGAGAGATGCGACTGATTAATTCTATGAATATTCATTGCCTGGTTGTTAGTACACTTTCACATGACTAAAAACTTATCTCCCACGAAGGAACTTTTATCACTATTTTGTTCACTGATATTCCCAAAGAACACACAGCTCCAGGAATATCTAACATAATTAGTTTTACAATTATGCCAACTGTCTTTGGTTTTTATAATATTTTATATCATTCAGACTGTATTTCCATTTTCACAATATTTCACTTACTGCAGGTTTTCATTTTCTGAGGGACACAAAGGAGCTCGCACAAACTTCATCCTTGTGGCACCTTCTTACATTAAACTCATTGAGCAGAAGAAGCAATAGTGACCAAAACAGAGCCAGGATGAACGCAAGGAGAAGTTCATTATGTTCATCTCTCCTTCTAACGACTAAGTCTATTTGTATTACTTTTGACTTTTTATTTGAGATTTTTTTATAGTTCCATATATGAATGAATTTTACATGGAGCTACTTGTTTTATTGTGACTGAAAAAATAGCTTCAAGGTGATACAGCATCAATGCCAAGACAACATGAAAGTATAGACTCTTCAGGACGAAAACTAGCTTAGCAAATGAATTTCATAATAATAAAGGCATATATATATAAAAATTATTTAACAAAGCATAGAATTGTTTAGCTCAGGAAACACTGTATATAATCATTACAAGTATTTGTGGGAAGAAAGTGAAGCTCTGGACTCCAGATAAGTGGAACCATTGCTGAATAAAGGTCAGGCTTTTGGCAGCAACCGCTGAAATTAATAGTATGAAACAAACAGCTTAAATGTCCGGTTGTGACTGTATCTTCTAGAACTTTGGATTCAGAAGATTAACAACAAATGATCATGACTTTAAGCTTTGCTTATTATTACTCTTTGCTTCTGTATATTTTTTGCATTTTTAAAATACATAATCCGAGAATTATAGACGGTAAAGCTGAGACTGTACTATGAGCTATCAGTTCAACGTGCTCATTCTAGAGGCAAACACTGAGACTTCCCTTGTGTTTACTTCAATTCTGCAAATGTCAAATATGATTTCGAACACTTTTCAAATATATGTTTACTTGTACATTAAATATATATATAATTCTGTTTTAAGCTTACGTTGCACATATCTTTCTAACAATGCAGTTTATTTATTTGTTGTATCCTAAAAGCAATCTCTAAATATTTCTATTGTCCTTGTTAAGTAGGTACATGACTACACAGGGGGAAAAGATGGACCACGTGGCTACATAACTTGCCTTCAAAACAGGCAAATGCTATTTCAAGACCACACACTGAGACTATGTTGCTCTTCAGATAATATTTCATTGGAATGCCATAAAGAGTTTGCTGTGTAGAGTAACTACAAAGACTAAGACAGAACTCCATTTAGATAGCTGTCTCTGCGTGCTGCCAGCTTGGCATAGGGCCATTTGGGGTAACTGACTATAAGTAGGCAGTAAATACCCTATATTTTTACATAGAATTTATTTTGTGGGTTGAATTGTGAAAAGAGGAAAAGAAGTAGGTAAGAAAAAGTGCCAAAAAATGTTTTTTCAGACTATATCTTGAATGAGTTTAAATCTGTATTTCATACCTCTCTTGCATATACCAAGTAAAAAGCCTGTGCTGTAAATATAAAGTGTATATAGGTGAAGGATGCTGTGATTGGGAAGGCTTCCTTTTATTCTATATTGTATCACAGAGCTTCCCCTGAAGGGTGATATTTATAATGAGTGTAGTTACTCTTTGTCAAGGGCCATGGAACACTGAGATTTTAATTCTGTGCATACTTGCTCCCCCTATACCCCTCCCCGGATATCTCTAGAGTTATTGGCAATCTACATGGGTTTTCTCATCTGGAGAAAAAGAATCTCCTTCTGTAGCAAGATCGTTCCTCCTTCCCAGCTATATATACACTCCCTAGCTCTCTAGTACTGTGAAAGATTTCACTCACCTGTTCCACTTTTTCACATTCTGTTTTACATAGATATCTAATTTATTCCCTATGAAAATTATATTAGTATACAAATATTCGGCAGTATGAATTAAAGTGGAAGGCTCACCAGCTTTTCAATTTCTTTCTTTAATATAGACCCACGTGGCTCTGTCCCTGAGCACAGGAGATTAGGCAGATTTGTTTTGGATAATATTATATAGACTTAGAGTTCAATTATGAAAACAAAAATGAGTGAGTACCACTGTTGATTGGTATGAGAATATATAAACTGACCTAGTTTATAATCAGTGAAGAGCAGAATATAAACTTAACCACTTTTTATTCCAGTAGGCTAGGGAACGTACTCCTTAATTATAAAAGTGTATGAACTCGACTATCTCCAGCATATTTTTAAATTTTAGGCTAGTTCTTTGAAAACCTTGTTACTTTGCTGTATGCTTCTGTGTATATGGGGAACGAATAACACAGACCTATAGGCATAAATGCAAGGTTTCAGGGATTCTGGAATACCAAAGTATTTTTGTCTTTAATCTTTTCTACTTCTATTGATAGCTACCTCTAATGATAGCTACCTCTATTTCTTTTTAATAAAGTCACATGGTAAATTGATATAAAGAAATGCATAGTAAATGACTTATTATGCCAACATCGCACATCTAAGTCTTTTTTAATCTGTGTAAAAGCAGATTTTTCTCTCTTTAATTTTAAGAAGGTTAATTCATGGAAATTTCTCTAGGACATTTTTAAACCTGCAGTTCTTGATGAAGAAAGACTTGTAGCCCTTTTAATATTAGAGCTGTGCCAGAATGTCCATAAATAATTTCTACTCTCACAAACCAGAGTGCTAGGAAATGTGCAGACACTGCAGATTTTTACTGTTTTCTCCGCTTGCATTCATATTACAATAAATGAGAATAGATTTTTAATATCCATTTCTATCACATGCATTAACTGAAGCTGTAGGGGTAAAATTAAAATCTTCCTATGATGTGAGACACTAGGGAGGTCCATATGCTTATGTGTGGGCAGAATATTCAGTATTTCTGCTCTTTTTTTAAGAATACCTTAAAATGTTCTAGGGATTGCTAAAAGTTATATAGCATTCAAACACCATTTCATTAGTTTTATGGTGGCTCTTTCTATTAACATTTTTGGAAAGATGAATCTGTTTCAATTAAAACACTCGACTGAAAGAAAAATTAAGCCAAACTGACATGTCCATGCACAGGTTTAGAGTGTATCCTGCTCAGCAGTCTTTTCCCCCCCCCCCCGTTAGATAATTAACATGAAAATGCACTATAAATCTGAATCATAAAAAGGTGTATTTCTATCCACAGTCAGAATAAATCTAACATTTAGAGCGATATAATTTTTCATGAATATTGATTTGCCTATGTCTAAATTGATTTCTTTATAATGGAGGAGTTTAAAGATGTCACTTTCCACAGCATATACATTTTGGTGGGTTATATACCTGTATATTCCCAATTTTTAGCAATGCGCATTATAGATACTTGCCAAAAGGAATTAGAAAATCAGTGACAAAGTTGGAATGTGGTTTCTGAAGACTTAAATTAATGGAATTCTGCTAGAGACATAAAAGTTGTTTCCCTGCTGTTCACATCTGTTGCATCCTGCAAAAAAAGAAAATGTTATGTGAAGAGCTGATGCCTGCATCGCTGGCTTGTCCTGATTTGTGCTGATGACAGCTGAAGCGGCAGCCTTGGCGTCTTCCACTGCACATTGTCATCAGCGGGGTGGGGAACACATCCCTGAACTGAATTAGAAGCCAATGCGAAAATCTGATTTGTTTGACAGAAATTCCCTTTCTATTCTAATCTGTAGAAATGCAACTATTATAAAAGCTATCCCAGCACTATTTAAAAATATTACTAAAGGTAAACTACCTACAAAAAATGTAATATTTATAAAGTTTCCTCAAAGAGGGGAAACAATCATAAATATCATGGGAAAATTAAGGCCAGTCGACGTGAGAAAAAAGAGCCTCAAATTTATGATGAAGGAACATAATCAAATGTTCCACAAACCTCGAGTTTACAACCAATTCTAACTCACACTAATTTTCTTCCTTTCCTTGTTTTTTCTTTCTTTTTACCCTTCTTTTTTATTTTACAAAGATGGTTGCTGGTCGTCTACCTACTTAAGAATAAAAGTAGTGTTAGTGTCAGAAATAAGCTAAAAACATGGAGAGCATGCATTTATTTAAGTAGTTTTATTTAAATATACTTACTGAAGTGAAAACAAATTTACTACTGAGATATATAGAAAAAGAAAAACACAAAAAAAGTAAGGTGCCATTTATACTCTCTTTACCTTCAAGTATCCTTGGAATCAAAAAACAAAACCCCAAAAGCTTAAACATAAATTTGGATTAAAGAGAATGGTAAGATATCTTACATATTTATTTTTTTCCTAAATAAATATTCTGAGGTATAATATCTGCAATAGACTCTTTTGTTTCCCTTTATAGTTTTCTGACCCTTTCCAAGAAAGTGTATTTACAGGTAAATTTTCGTACCTATTAAAATATCTTTGTTCTCCAGACACATTTAATTATTAAGTTGGGTCATTATGAGGTTTTAGGTGGGACATTCCTTCAGAAATCGTTTCCAGTGCTGTAGAGGAGTAATGGCATTTTTATTTCTGATCTTCTGCATACGGCTTATTTTCTTTTTCTATAGTCTTTTAGGGGCTTCTCTTCGTCCCCAGTTTTCAGAAATTCCAGAATGATGTGCTTCGGTGAATGTCTGCCTCTTTGAGCAGGACAATTCATGGGCACCTTCAGTCCGGACCTTATGCCCCAGAGTCAGGGACATTACTTTATGAATGTTAACTCATTCCCTTCCTAGTTTTTTCTTTTTCTTCTGTCCAGAAGTCCTGTTAGTTGGATATTACTTGACCCGTTTGGAAAGGCCCTCTAATGTTTACTCTTTTCTCTATTATTCATCTCCTTGTCTCTTTGCTAAAGAGCTATCTTTAGCATTTTCTTCCAACACTGACTATTGAGTTTTTAGCACTGACACCAAAATGTTAACGTCCAAAACGTCCTTTTAAATTAGCTGAATGTTTCTTTGCCAAGGAAACCTTTTCTTGTTTCATAGTTTCTGTATCTTCTCCTATGTCCCTGGTGGATTTCATTGCTGTCTTTCCTCCATATGTAGTGATTTTTCTCAGATGTTTTCTTTGGTGTTGTTTGTTTTGGTCAGCACCTTTCATATTAGTGACTTTTCAACCTTTCCAGGTATCTTTTGTTGTTTGCTCGCTTTAAGGCTGCAGCACTATAAAGCCTGTAAAGGGCTGAGCATGGGAGTGGAAGGTGCAGCTGTGAGCTCTGTCACTGGGTGATCTCACTGTACTTTAGCTGAGGGTGTGTATCGCGGGCATTCCTGACTTCTCTCTCTCTTTCTCTTTCTCTCTCTCTCTCTTTCATTTTGTCTCTTTTCTTAGATTCCTGATAGAAGACTTTAAATATTTGTCTTGGAAGGTGAAGACCTGGCTCCAGTGTTTTGGTGAACTGGGGAACCCAGGGAAGGAAGGGTGCTGTGTATATGTCAGCGCTCTTTATATTCATGCTCATATTTTTCTTCAGTCTGAAGCATAGTGCCTAGTTTGCTGAGAATGACAATCTGTATTACTTATACTTTTGAATGTTTTCACCCCCAGAATAAATGTCCAATTGTTTTTGCAAAATGGGGGAGAAGAAATCACCTTGTTGAGTAAAACAGAGAAAGGGATTTGGTTACTAGAGTGATTCGTGAACAGGTTTTCAGCTAATCTTCTCTAGTGTAGTCTCCTTGCCCTTCGCCCATGTCCAGGATTGCCTAGTGACTTTCAGGATTCTGTACAAAAAATTGAGTTGTTTCTGAATTGTCACTTTATGGATTTATGGGTTAGATTGCTTGTTTATGTTAGATATTTCCACTCATTCACGTGCTTTCCAGCTTCCACAATTGTGATGCTATTTTTTTCTTTTCTTTTCCTTTTCACTTTTGTGGGTTAATGATATAAAATTTTGCATTATTGTTGCTTTGGTAGAATTTCATTAGATAACAAAATAGGTGTGTTTATTCAATCAACTAGTTTTACCTAATTTTTGCTGACCTTCAGCTCTTTAAAAAATATATTGGGAAGGTTATACTAATTCCATTACAACATCTGGCACAAAGTAAATACTCATTAACTAATTAACTAAATTAACTAATACATAAAGAATAAATGAATAAAGAAAATTTGACTGTCTTTCTAGTGATATAGATAGTAAATAAAATAGTAAATAGAAGCATTTGGGAACATATGTGGAATATTCGCACTTGCAATTGAAGGTTAAAATTTGAAAGAACACATATTTATAAGCAGTGAGCAGATGGCTGTGCATATGAAGTTAAAAATAGGATTTTAAAATTCTCATTGTCAAAGACATTGGATTTTACAGTACTCAAAATATGTAGTTAGCAAAACATTCTTATCTGATCAAAATAATTTAAACTGAAATATCAGAGGAGGGAATTCTCAAACAAAACACAAACTGGATTTTGTAAAAGAAGAATGTACGTCATGTAAATAATCATTGTAGAGAGGACGTATAGGAAGCACATGTAGAGATATAAAGGTACCGATATGCAGAGCTTCAGTAACTGTTAACCCAAATTATGCAAATTTGGTTAGGATCTGATATTTTAATAAAAGTATGTAGATATATTCTCATGGTCATACCAGAAATTCAATGGAATAGGGCTTATAATTCTAATAAGGCTGATGCTTTTAAGAAACAATTCTATTCAAAGCAGTGGGATGTTAAGAAGCATATAGATGCAAAGTAATCCACAAATGCAGGCAGGAACAATAGTACTCACCACATAGCCCATTTATATTCCAATTATTGCAATTGGGCAGACTAAATGCCTGGCTCTGGGCAATGGATTATGGGCAGAGCGGATGTGTAACATTTTCAAGGCACACAGTGAATTGTGATATTTCAGGTAATAGAGACCTTATCAGCCTGGGACCTTGAGTGACGACATGGAACAGAAGACTTTCTCCACTCCCGAGCCTATTTGAGCATACGTTGTGAACAAGAAATAAAGTTTCCATGTTGTTATTTTTGAGCAATTTAGATGTTATGGTTAATTTACTAGTACAGCATAACCACCTAATCAAGATAAATACAGTAGTGAGCTTAGTGATGATTTTTAGAGGGATGGAAAGCACAGTTTAGCAAAATTTTAGTGAAGCAGGAAAATATACACGTTAAATGACAAAACCTTATCCACACTTTGGGTGAAAATGTTATTCAATTAAAGCAGAAAAATGTATCCTTTTTTGTTTGCCTGGCTGAAAAGTCAAGAATTTGAAGATATGGTCTGCATTATTAATTAGCAATCACTAATGTGTAATTAGAGCATAGAACTCTATTATTGACACAAAGTGATCATTATTACAAAATAATAGGAACTAAGATATATAATCAGATATATGAACTTCAGGAAATATGTTCAGAACGTCACAGAAGTAATAAACATCACATCATGGATTAAAATAATAAAAAGAGATAAATTGAGGATAGGCAAATGTCTGTTTAAAAAATTAAAATATCTAAGAAATATTAAAGGAAAAATCAGCAGACAAAAATGTTACTATAATCAATCATATAGATTACTATTCTATCAATTCATATTTTAAAAAGAGCAAGAAACATACAAACAAATGAAGAACACTAAGCTAAGCCTCTAAAGATACTGGCAATGAATTTAGACCTAGACGCACCAACAGTACCAGAAACAGAATGTTCTTAATACTTTTTATCATAAAAAGAGAGACCCACAATTGAGGCAATGTTTATAGAAAACAAAATTATAGAAATCAACTCTATTTTCCTGCATCAAAGAAAATGGTCTGAAAATTGGGAACCATAGAACCTCTTGCTTTAATGAGAAAAATAAGTGAGACAGCTAAGAGTATATGAACAGGCTACCTACCTATAAAGTTTAGTTTCAGCATATACATCAAGGTTACATAAATTAATAGCATAGATTAAGAAATATATATTTGCATCTATATCTGTATCTTTCTCACATTACAAAACAGTTGTTGGGAATATTAGAGAAATTGTGGAGAATGGAAATAGAACCAAAAAATGAACATGGGCTGTACAGATGGCAGTTTTCAAAAAACATGAATTCTGCGAATTATAAACTAAGCATGATGAGCATCTCCAGAAAAACTTTTCAGAAAATGCACTATTAAGCACAATGTATTAGGGTAATTATAAAGGATTATTAAGGGTACTAGGAACCATCACTAATTCAATCATAGCCAGCCTTGCAGAACTAATTTTACTTATTTATTTGGATTATATTTCTGAGTTTTAGAAAAATTTTAATGTATTCTCATGTAATATATACAGTGGCACAATTAAAAGGAAGAAAACACACACCAAAAAACATTGATGAGAAGATGGCATCACATGGATTCTGATCACTATGCCAAACACTAGTTAGTAAGAGACATTTTAACTAGTATTTTAGTCCATTTTCTCGTTGCTCTCCAGTTGGCCCTTTTAAACATTTTTTCAAGATATTGATGAAGCATAAAAAGTATGCTTATTGAATTTCATAATGACACAGCTCAGAAATCATGCTGATGCTCTGAAATACTAAATCCTTTATTGGAATAAATTGGGAATAACTGGAGTAGAAAACAGAAAATTCAGAAGATTTTCAGATGACCCAAACTCACATTTACAAAATAGAAGCATAGTAAACATAGTAAGAGGATTTAATTTTCACTCTCCATGATCTGAAGAAGCTGTCATTCATCCAACAAGCATCTGTTAACTTCCTACTATGTGCCAGGGACTTTTTCTACTGAGGATCTGTTAAATAATAAACAACAGATCTTAAGCCCAGAGAGAGAAACCTATAAAAATTTAAAATATTTCAGAGTCTTTGGTTCAGAAAAGAGATTATACTTTTCCGTTTACTTCCAAGAGATAAGAACCAGTGACCAAAGTCACAAGAAGCATTTGATATAAAGAGATACTTTATATTCATTGAAACTGTTCAGCAACAGAGTGGGATGCCTGGTGAGGTTTGGACTCCACCTCTTTCTGATCAAACAGGCCAGGTTCTTGTCTGGTGCAGATGTCAATCTGACTTGGAAAATGCCGCTTGAATTTCTCAAAAGACAATTTCTATTATCCCTCTCAAGACTCTATATTTACATTATTCCTAGCAGGTAGGTAGGGAAATAGATAGCGTGGATGCTTTCATTTCTTTAAAAATATTGGCTCATGTCTAGCAGGAAATTGGGGAGACAGGGTATTTGTGGAGATAGTAAACTTAACTAACTTGGGTTTCAATCTAAAAAAAACACACAGGAGTTTTCTGAGAAATAAAGCAAGCAGTGCATAGAGTATTAAAATTAGCATACTTTTATACAACACTGAGGTGTTATTGTCACATTCTATTTTTACTTCAAGGTGTGCATTTAAAGAAAGACACAAATTAGGCTAAGCTCAAGGTGCAGGGTTTTCAATTCTTATATATTCTCACAAAAATACTGTATCTCTAAAAGGGAGTCTATTGGGACATGAATAAGTTGCTTGTTTTATTTAAGGGAGAAATCTGCCATAGGAAGGGAGTTAGATGTACGATTTTGATTCCCTGCAGGATGGAAAAGATGATACCATTAGTATTAAAAACCCATCAACACCCAGCATGTTATTGAGGTTGTGGTTGGAAATGCTAAGTGATACTGACACACAAATATTTTCAGGGTCATTTGCAGAAACAGTGTAAAGCCAGAACTAGACACTTTTAGACTTGCTGAACAGAAAAGGAATTTGAAAAACAAAATAGTTGAGTTTGCAGAGGTATAGTCCTATTTCAAGGTTATTGCTAGTTAGTTAAAGAATTGACACTAAGGCTACATCATTCCCTACACACAAACAGAACAGGAGAGATATAAAGTATTTTAGCTGTTACTCTTCAAAAAGTTTAATCAGTTGATTCCATCAAAGTTCTGGCTTAAAAGGTTAGAAAATCTTGCTACTCTTGTTATCGTGGAAGTGGGGGCTCCTCACCTCCATCCTTTGCTAGTGGGAGTGGGCTTCTTGCTATATCCCAAGAAAAGGAATTTTCTGATACTCACACAGAAGAATGTGATATTGTAGAAAGCTTGATTTCCATGGAATTACACCCCTGGGTTTCCAAGGTCCCCTTTCCTTCAGTACCACTATAGAAGACATGTATCTGGGGCTTCAATAGGGCTAGAATCAGAGTCAGTATCCAGCGTTTCCCTTCCATGTTGGCGCTGAGTCCAGTTCAGCATCAGGCTAGCTCAGTTTGTTTTTCCCACTGCAGTCCATTAATCCATTGCATGTGGGGTCTGCAGGGCCGCATGGCTATGAAGGAAACACGGGTGAATGCAAGGAAGCCAAGAGCGAGCCAAGAGCGCAAGAGAGAGAATTCCTTTGTTTAAGGGATTATGTATACCCAAATTTTCACAGGCTTGCAGTGGCCACACCCATTCTAGCCAATGAACTCTGTACCCAGGTGTGACTGACAGACACCTTCTTTAGTCACCCCAACTTCACTGCCCATGTGTCTATCCCCCCTTTTTTGGACCCCTTCTCCCAGTGATCTACAGGGACTCTTGGGAGTGTGAAATCACAGCTTCTTGGTGAAGCTGCCCAAAGAACATGCCTATAATGTCTGTCTTTCCCCTTTGCTTCCTTCTTGTTATTAATAACTAGCTAATTATAACAGTGTCACTCTAATTATAATTTCCCAAAGTGACCACTATAAGATTAGGGTCTAAAAGAACAACACTGAAAAAGAGAGCATGGAAAATATGAGCAATAATTCCACTTTAATTAGACAAGTTTCTATTTGAAACAGAAAATCCAATGGGAAAATGCAATTCATTCTACAACAGTTTATAACAGTTTTAAGTTCATACATTTTAATTGTAGCTCCTTTACAAAACACGCCAATAGTGATTTAATTAATTTAATTCTAGATCTTTTAAAGGTAAGAATCTTTGATCAATATTTTGGATGCTTTGACTGAAAATGTTATGTCAACATAAAATAACAAGAAGCCAGTTCAAGACACAAAATGTTTATTTGGAAAGCATAGATTCAGGGAGAAACCCAAATAATGTCTTGATTCCAGGGTAAGAGCAAGGGGTTTTTATTAGAAAAAAAGAAAAGAAAAAGAATAACTAAATGAAAAGGAGAAAAAGTTCCTATTGGTGCTTACAAGCTAAGCTATTCTTGCCTGTATGCAATTGGTTACAGATTCTATCTGCAGTAGAAAGTCCATGATTATCAGTCCTTGTGATCAAGATATTTGCTTTTGTTCTAACTTCACAAACAATTATAAAACAATTGTCGTTCGGTGCAGTCCAAAGATTCCAGGGACACAGCAGAAGCAATACGGTTCCTCTCGAATGGCTCTTTCAGCTCCATTTTCAAATGGCTCCATTTATATCATTTTTTACAGTTAATATCTTATCCTTATATTTCTTTTCACAGTTTTTCAGCCCCAAAAACTATAAAGAAGAGCAAAATATGTATTTTTGGCATAAGAATAATTTTGATCTGGTTATTTTTTAAGAACAGAAGACATGGGAGATGCTGTGAAGACCAAGTAGAAGTTGCCCTTTTGTAAGAGACATTTACATTTGTAAGAGACATCTCCATTTGTAAGGGTGTTTTCCCACCTGTACCAGGAAGAGGAGGGTGACTTAAGTCTCTCTAGAAACTCCTGTCCATGGAGAAGGCACTGAAATCTGCATAACCACCATACCCTTTACTGTGTTTTTCCTGCTAACATCTCAGAACTGGTTCCCTAACCCCCAACATCTTCATTTGTCTCTATTTGGAAGTTGTATTCGAGGTGATAACTTGGGCCGTTTCAGGGAGTTACTCAGCTTTCCTGGGTCTCTCCCATGTAAACAGGAAGTATTCATGTTATTAAACCTCTGTTTTTCTCCTGTAAATTTGTCCTTTATTACAGGATGGCCTCAGCCAAGAACCTAGATGGATAGAGGGAAAATTATTTTTCCTTCCCCTACAACTATCTTTAGCTCTCCTTGTTGTGCCTCATTCATGAAAAGAACAGGGAACCTAACAGGAGCACACTTTTGAAATTGCTAACTGCCAGTGCCACCTAAGTGGCATGTATTATGCTGAAGTACAGAATAACCTAACTTAATTCCTTGTGGTCATTTCTTTGGAGATAAGATACCAAGTATTTTCCAATTTAATAAGCCTTTAAAGTTAAAATTGAAGCTTTATCGCTGTACTTAAGTTTCAAGGCACAAAAGCTATTGATTGTGACAATCACAAACTTTATAAAAAAATCTATAGCTAGCTCACCAGTATATTTCTCGTTCCTCTTTTCTTTCTAAGCTAAGACTGTAGAAGCACTGTTGCAGTAACTCAGGCAGAAGATAATGAAGAAAGTGGGAGATGCTAAATTAAAAATATAAATTATGTGTTTTTTTATTTCTGTCTTCTGTTATCTAAATGAGTGATTTTTTTCTCAACCAATAATATGCATAGGTATTACCTATGGATTCTGTTAAAATGTAGATTCTGATTCAGTAAATCTGGAATGTGGGCCTGAGATTTTTCTTTCTGGTTAACTTTCAGTTATAGTGATGTTGCTGGCATAGGGTGCAGATCATACTTTTAATAACAAGAGTCTGTAATGTTTATTTATTCTTCTCTTGATGTCATCCTAACATTGTTGTTTGGGTCATCTCAGAATTGTTCAGTTTATCCTGGTGTTTCTACATTAGATATATTTACCTATTTTTGTTAAAAAACAAAAAAATCAACTCTTTAATTTTTGAAGGCCTAATTGAGTGTTAATGGGGAGGGGTGGAAAGTATGATGAGAGATGATGGTTACTGTGGGTAAAGCCTATAAATGGACATAACATGAGGAAGCTCTGAGGCAGAGTACAGAACAGAGGGACACTACTGGGTTTCAGCTCTGTCTCTCTGTATTTTCGGTACCAGATTAGTATGAACAGCTCTGGCTTTCACTCATTGAGCATCTTCTCTATTCCAGGTTCTAGGTTAATACTTTTAGAAATATGCGTTTTTTTTTTTAAATATTTTCATTAACTTAAAAATTCATTATCCCTGTTTTACAAATAAGGAAACATCTTTAAACCCATTTTAAAAATGAGGGTTATTGTGCATGTAAAAATTTAACTAAACACTTTTCAACTCAATTTCTGAAGCCAGCATTACCCTAATTACAAAGCCAGATAAGAGAGTATAAAAAAGAAATTGAAAATTACAGATCAATGTTTCTCATAACCTATAAGTAAAAATAAAAAAATATTAGCACATTGAATCCAGAATTATGGAGAAATAAAATCATACACAAAACCAAGTGACATGGAGAGAGATATCATGCTCATTGATTGAAGGATTCAACATGAGAAGTATAAATTTAATGCATTGCTATCGAATTTTTAGCAAGGCTTTTTAGACATAAATAAGCTTAATCTAAAATGGATATATAAAAGAAAAGCCATAGAATAGTCAAAGCAGTTCTGTTAAAGAAAAATAAATTAGGTGTAATCACCCTTTCTAGTGTTACTTCTTACTATATAGTTATGGTAGTAATAGTGTTAGGGGTGATGTCGGCTTTTGGTTTTGAATTCAACAAAGAAAGCATTCAGAGCCAAGAACTCTAGTGTAAGAGGAAGATTATTTAGCATGCAAAGCAAAAGTACATTTGAAGAGAAGATTTGAGCAGGCCGTTCAGGTAGCTGCCTTGGTTTTTAGAAAGAAAAGTCATAGAGGCAAAAGAAGTGAGCCAACTGGGCTGTGTGAACCCAGGAAATAAGTTACAGAGGCGGAAGAAGGGCCGTTGGAGACAAGTTCAGGGGATAGCCCAGACGAGCTGCTGTTGCCCACTGCTCTCCTGGTTGCAAGTCTCCTGGGAACCTTTAGAGCTTTGGAGAAAGAAAGCAAAGCCTGAGGAAAGAAGGGTGAGGGGAGGTACAGGCCGGCTCCAGGGAGAGTGCTCATTGAGTTCTTTGTCTTAAGTGTTTTTATCGGTTTTCTAAAAGCAAGAATTTTAGGGGATGTTTTAGGGGAGGATCGCAATAGAATATTAACAGCTTTCTAGGTGTGTCCTTTAATATGCTGATTCGTCAAAATAAGCTTATAGGGTCAGGACTGTGGTCTGTACTGATTGGTCAGCGCTAAGGGAGGGGGTAATTTGTCATTGTATCTGGTCCTGATGTCAGCCATGGCTTCTTTTCATACTGTTGAGCTGCTTTTCTTGGCCTGGAGCTGAAACACTACTGAGGCCTAGATGTTATCTCTAGTTTGACTGTATCTTTGTGGTCAACAGACTACAGACTCTGTTCCTGAGATTATTTGATGCTGATCACAACCTCATTGTCCTATGGGCTTAATGCTTGAAGGAGTGGTCCTGCAAGGGGGAGGAGGCAGGTGAGTCAGGGTGCTGGATGGGCCAGTTTAAATCAACTATCTGTCTCAGTTTCCCCTCTGCACTTGCCAAGGAATTTTCCTAGATTCTTACTATCCTGCTGTAGGGAAAGTGAAAACACAGGATTTCTCGCCACCTTCTCCCGGCAAAGGCCCCAGTTTTGTAAACATGATGTAGCATGGTCATAACAGATGAGTGTTAGTTGACTAATGTCTGACCCATCTTTGGCTGAGAGCCACTATTGTCCTGGCCCCTATAAGTCTGACCCGGGACTTTCAGAGGTGCCGTTTTGTTCCCCAAGGGTGTGGTTTGTCCCCCAGGGTGTGATTTTGTTCGCTGTGTATGCTCAGCTGGCCGCCACTGGGGGAAGAAGAGTGCGGGTTTAACTCCTGTGTACGTTTGGCCTGCCACAGCCAAATAAAGGAAATGTCTCATCCCCTTTCAGCTCCACATCTTTCTAGGGACTGTCGGGATCTTGGGGAATGGGGATCTCCCCAGCCTTGATCATTGGCACTACAATTGGTGTAGTCATTGGCATTACACCTGCCTCAATACTGTATAGTGTTATGAAATAGACAGTTTCACACTGTTACAGAGAAAGTTACATAGGTCGATGGAACAGAATAACCAGAAATAGGTCCACACAAGTATACTCAATTGATTTTTGACAAACTTACAAAAGCAATTCAATGGAGGAAGGAATTGTGTTGGAGATATTTTATATACAAAGGCATTCAAAAGTGAAAGAAAAGGAACCTTTATTTAAGTCTCACACTTTAATAAAACATTAACTCAAAACAGATAACAGATTTAAATTTAAAATATAAAACTATAAAATTTTAGGGAAAAAACAGAGAAAAATCTTCAGGACCTGGAACTAAGTGAAGAGCTCTCAAATTTGGCACCAAAAAAATCAATAAAAGAAGAAAATAATGAAGTGGGCCTTATCAAATATAGAAATATTTGTTCTGCTAATGATCTTGTTAAGAGGATGAAAAAAAATTAAAGATTGGGAAAAAATATTTGTAAATTACATATCCAACAGAGAAATTTAATCTAGAATAAATAAAGAACTCTCAAAATCAGCATTTAAAAAACAAATAATCCAATCTGAAAATAGTTGTATGAGTGGAAATTTTTTTACTTCTTCCCAGGTTATTTGGCTGTTCTAATAATTAAATTGACATAAGACAGATTAACAGGAGAAAAACAAATTTAATTATGCATGAATGGGAGACCCATAAACATATGGAGACTTAAAGGGTGGCCAGGTCAACGAGGCTTATATAACATTCTGAGCTAAGGAAAGGGCTAGGGTCTGGAGATACAAAGGGGAGAAGGCCTTTCATGGGAAGACAAAGGTTGTCCTGTTGGGCAGGTAAGTTTCTTAAGTACAAAGGTATCTCTAACAATAGGTCTCTTCTTGATACCCCTTCCTTGTGTAAGTTTAGGCAGCTGAGGGAGCAGTCCCAGGCTTTTCCTGAATCTGCTGTGTTTTGATTGCCGTCATCTCAAAGTAATTCTCTTGCCAAAGCGGCATATTTTGGGGAAACTTGTTCTGAACACCTTCATAGGAAAAAGAAATAAATATTTCATTGAAGAAAATTTACAGACTTCAAATAAGCACATAAAAACATTGTTCAACATCATAAGCCACCAGGGAAATACAATTAAAACCACAATGAGATAACACTGCAAATCTATTCAAACATTAAAATAAAAAAAATACTCTTAACATCAAATTCAGGTGAGGATATAGGGAAACTGGATCATGTTGGAATGTAAAATGGTACAGCATTTGATGACAGGAATGGCACCAGGTGTTAGACTGATGGCATCAGAACACACCTGGGTTCAGCAACCTCAGTACTTGAGTTCTGGCTAGGAAAAATTCAGAGCCAAGACTCAAACTGCAAGAGAACATTTATTTATAAAATCACAGAGGTAGAAGAATGATTCATAGAAGAAATGGTCTTAGAAAACAAGTTATGGAGGCAAAATAAGGCCCCTTCAAGGTGACTCGCATTCTAAGGGTTTTAAGGGTGGAGATTTTAGGGGAGGTCCCAGGGGAAGATCTCAACAGAATATTCAGCAGCTTTCCGGGTGTGACCTTTCAAGGTCTAGGTCTCCACTGATTGACTGGTCAGCACCATGGCAGGGAGTCATTTTCCAGTGCAGGTGGTCCTGAAATCAGCCCTGGCACCCCTTATCTGGTTTTCCTGCTTTTGTGTTCCTGGAGCTGAAATACAGCTGAGACCTAGGTGTTATCTCTAGGGAGGAAAGGTCATGGGGTTCCAGACTGAATGGCCAGTGATATGCTAGGGGAGGAAAGGTCACCCTAGGCACGAGGTCCCACCCTACAATTGTCTGTTCCTAGGCATCCAGGACTTTCCACCCTGGTGACCTGTAACCTGGCCCGTGGTTCTTTCTCTGCTCTTGTCCGTCTAACTGCCTTCCACATAGCTACTCTGGTAAATAGTTTGGCAGTTTCTTTTGAAATTAAAAATGACACTACAGAGGACCCAGCAATTGCTCTCTTGGGCAATTATCCCCAAGAAATGGAAACTTAAAGTCACACAGAAACTCTAACACAAATGTTCATAACAGCTTCATTTTAATAGGCTCAAAATGGAAATTACCCAAATGTCTTTCAGTGGGTGAACAGTTAAATAATCTGTGCAATACCCATACCATAAACTACTACTCAGCAGGTAAAAAGAACAAGCTACTGATACATACAACAATGTGGATGAACCTCAAAGAAACTATGCTTAGTGAAAAAAATCAAACCTCAAATCCAAGGTTATGTATATATGTATAAAATATATGTATGTATTATATATAGGTTTATAAAAATCTAATATGCATTTTATTTCATTTATATAACATTCTCAAAATAATGAAATAATGTTAGTGGTTCAGAAGCTGTCTCCCCAGAATCTGTCACCCTAGCATATGGGTGGAAACTATTATTTTGAGCCAGAGACTATTGAGAGCCAGATGGCTCAGGAAGAGCTTTTTACCTCCCCCTTAACTGCCAAAAAGAATTTCTAGGAAGGGCCTGGTTCAGGAAGAGCACTACCACCAGAGATAGCTATAAAGAAGCCTCCCATTTGAAGCCTCAGGCTCCTACCCTTTCTCTTTAGTTCATAGTGACTTACAAGCTCCAACTGCATGACTGCCTGTGGGCCTCGGTTTTCATATGGAGCCCTTGTACGTTCAAAATAAAACTTGATTTTCTCCTGTTAATCTGTCTCACGTCAATTTAATTCTTAAGGCAGCCATAAGAATCTAGAAAGGCAGAGGAGAAATTTTTCTTCCCCAATATAACGGAGATGGGGAAAAGTTTAGTGGTAGCCAGGGGTAAGGGATGGAGGGAAAAGGGGGTGGGTGTGACTATAAAGGCTAATATGAGGAAGCCTTGTGATGGTACAGCTCTGCCATCTCGATGGTGGTAGTGGTTACATAAAAATACACGTCATAAAATTGCACAAAAATTCACACAACACACACATATAAATGAGTTCATGTATCACTGGTGAAATATGAATAAACTCTGAATGGTACCAATGGCAATCGCCTGGTTTTGATATTGTGCTGTTGCTATACAACATGTCAGCCTTGGGAGAGGCTAATACATGGGGACCTGGGCCTCCCTTTACATTCTTCTGCAACTTTCCATGAATATAGAAGTGTTTCAAAATAAATTTTTAAAAATTGACAGCAGTTCATTGGCGATCCGACACAGCTTAAAGAACGTGCTGCTAACTTTCTAGCCTCTCCGAAGGTGGAGCTCTTATCCCCTGCTCCATGCTAGGCTTTCCAAGAGAAGTACCTTCTAAACACATAGGTATCTGAGCCAGTTGTTTGAAAGGAAACATGTAATGAAATATAAATAATTCAGTTAATTCCAGAAAACAGTCCATACTTTGCTCCATGTTATCCTAATCTCTAGCAAGTGACATTCTGAGGTGGGGATAGGAGGACAATACCAGGTTATAAAAGTAAATATAAGGTATAAGAATTCTGTAACTGCAGATATATCCTGATGTACTATTTGGGAAAACCTATCTTATGTGAAAAGTTGGATATTTAACTTTAGGGAAACACTAATGCCTCCCTTCTTTCCTGACTCACATTTTCTGTTCTTAGTATAAATTGTGTTAAGATGGAATTCTAGGGAAAAACCTCCAATGTACCTATCACACATCTTCTTTTTTATGGGTTACACTCTACCTCCTGATAGGGTTTTAAGAGACACTACTATTTCCCTGACTCTAATTACCATTTTAAGTCATCGTTATTGTAAAGACCGTTCTCTGGCATAGTTTCAGGTATTTTCCATTCTAAAATGTTTAAAGTTGGTTCTTCCTCCCTAAGTGAATTCTTTCGAAATTGCTAGTTCTGGTTTTGGGGTTTTTTTCCCCCTTCCTTCTCTCTGTTTCAAGCATATAGAATCACATCTGTTTAACTCAGGGAATGTTGAGATTTCATGGGGATTTGGGGAGTAGGAGGCATCTTGGCATGGAGATCATTACTGCTTTTCGGTTGACCTCAAGTCAGCATTCTGACAATTCCTCCCACACCTTCTATTAAAAGTTTTCTCCTCGGGCTAATTGACTGTTAATGGAAGGTAAGTAAGGCATTTAAACATCTACATCTTCTCAGTATACATGATTTATGTCACCCTCTTAAAAAACAGGATTTGAGCAGTAGTCTTGTTTTTTTTTTCTCTGTCACATCAGAAATCAGGTTTGTAGGTGGAGAGGAAGACAGATTTTATTGTTTACTGAGTTCTTTCAGGGTCAGTAGTGAACTGTTGAAGTTATAGGGGTATAAGCAGGACTGTTCGTTTTATGTAACTAATATAATTAATTTTAAAGATATATTTTTATTTGAAAATAGAGTGTTAACAACATAAGTCTTTTATTTACTTTTTGTGAAAACTTAGTTTGGTAGATTAGGAGTCTCTAGACATAGCATTTAATATCTGAACCAGCTTTTGGCTTCCTCAATACAGCAACAATTTTAAGATTACAAATTCTATCCTTTTGTTTTTTTAGAAAAATAAATAGATAAAGATAAGGTCATTTAATTAAATTAATTTCAGCCTTGCTATGGAAATAACTAGTCATTACTGAACAGTGAAGTAGGATCTCTGGAGTAGAATGTGCTCTGACTGTATTGTCTTACAAACAGTTCTCTCCCCGATGGAAATTGCTACAAGATGGACCAACAAGTAAATTAGTGGCTCCCCAAGAGAAATGTATTCTATGCACATAGTTATCTGAGCCAGTTGTTTGAAAACAAACATTTTGTGAAAATAAATGATTCCATTAATTCCAAGAAGCAGTCTTATTCTGTAAACTCTCTCAAAGCTGTTCCTTCTCTCAAGTTACACTGTTATTGTTCAAACAACAGTCATCTCTGACAGTAACCCTCAGCACGCCCGTCCTAATTTTCAAAATATACATTGTCGCCTTCATTATCCCCAGAGTTCACTTTCCCACACAGACCTTACCAGGACGCCCCTTCCACACTATGTGATTGTGCTTCATCCTTGCCCACTGTGCTGTAGGCTTTCCTTTCCTTTGGATTGCTCAGGGATTACTCAGGGGCATGCGAACTGTGTATGAAACCAGAACATAAACAATTGCTCCTATCCCAGGAATGGCAGCTTTACTTCAGGTTCGGGTAAATGTTTTAGATTTTTAAAAATACTGATTTATTATTACAATAGCATGAAATGCCATATGAATTTGACAATAAAGTATGAAACCTCAAAGAAACTTCATACTTGTAAAATCATTCTCCTTTGGATTTGGAGTTCAAACTCCTTGTCATAGTAAACAGTTCTCCTAACAGGCGGACACTAGCTCATGCCCAGCGCTGTGCCCTCGCCGCCTGCGTTAGGCCGTGTCTCTCGTGGCCGTAGGGCCATTGCCCTCGCTGCCCGGCTCCGTGCGTCCCCGAGCTCTCTCACGCTGCCCTCCGTCTAGAATAGCACCTCCCAGCTTCTCTGAATTGGGGATGCCCTTCATCCTTAAAGCTTACAAACTCATCCAAACTACACTGAGTGTACTATTCCTTCTTCTCTGTATCACATCAGTTTATTTGAGCGTATTTCGTATTATGTCACGATTAGTTATGTGTTTGTTACTGTCACTGGTTATGAAAGCCTTGACACAAAAGGACATGTCTTATCTCTCCTTCCTGCAGTGTTTTATAATATGACCACAAATGAAGCACTTTGACACTCTTCCTTGCAAAGAGTGAGTGTAGATCCCCTTCCCTAGAGTGTGGCTGTACTTTATGACTCTCTTCTAACAAACAGAATGTAGTTAAAATCACAGAGCATGGCCTTCAAGGCTAGGTCATACCCAATACAAATTTTAGTACCTAGAAGTAGTCCCTCAGGCCGCGGTGACTAAGATGTAAACCCTTTGGAACCAGGCAGTGGATAAACTTGGTAGGACTTTGCAAAGTCCTAAAGGTCTTAAAGCTCTAAAGAAACTCTGTGTAAAAGAATGATGACAATTTAAGAAGCTGTGCATGGTGGCTGAAAATAAAGTTATCAGTATCTTACTGAAACGGAGAAGAAAGGGGGTCTTTGATGTAGAAATGAAAAGTTAAATAACAATGATGCCAGCAAAAAGGTGGAAAGTAGAAAATGAATTAGGAGGTCTAGCTATGGAGCTTTCTAGAACAAGTGTTGAAGATGTCGCCTGATTACTTCTTTATGCTTATGGTAAAATGTGAGATGAGAGAGATGAACTCGAGTGAGTATTGTTAAATGCAAAGGCGCAAGTATTCGATTGCTTTGAAATTTTTCAGCCGCCCCAGATAGCAAACACTGCCAAGTTTGAGATGTAAAATCTCTGTTAAGATCTCATAAAGTTCTAAGGTGATGCCTCAGAGTGCCATTCAGTCAGGAAAAAAAAAGTCCTCTAAAGAGTTTAAGAGTGTGCCTTACAAATCCTCTAAATTAAATACTAGAGGCACTAAGAAGCTTAAGGAAATTGCACATTTGCAAAACTCTGAAGTAGAAAAGGACATGTACCAAAGAGATTTGTCAGTGTGGTTTTGGAGCATTAAGGTCAACAGGAGGTCCAGACACTTTTAAAAGAATTATGTCAGTGGAAACAATGCCAACGTGGGCTGAAAGGGACAGTCTAAATGTCCAAAATGTGGACAGTCCGCATTTTGAGGAACTACCAATAATCAGTGGCAAACGGAAGCCTCTGCCTACCGGCGATGTGACTGAGCTGACTTTGTAGTGTATCATGGAGTTCAAAGGAGTCTGAAAGTGACTGAACTCCAGTTAATACCTTGACTCTAACCTCATGAGAGACCCCAAACCCGAACCACCCAGTAAGTTGGTTTTGTATTTCTGACACTCAGAAACACTAATATAAGTATTTGAGTATACCATTGATTTTCTGTTAATTTGTAATACAGCAAGAAATAACTAATGGGGTTCCTTTGTCAACTACTGTATTGTTTGGTGTACAGAGTGGGTGGAAAACAGTATGGAAAAAATTGTGAAGAGAAATCATGATATTTTAACTACTTTAACATTTTCTCAGTGAAAAGTTTGATTATAATATATGTTTAAAGTCATTTGTCTTTAAATGTAAAAATGTTTGAATTTACATCGACAAATTAAGACACAGATGGTTTTGTGGGCACTGATATTTATTGACTTTTTCTGAAAAACAGGTAGGCACTCTATCAAGATCATTCAAATTTGTCACTTAGTGCTCACTTCGGCAGCACATATACTAAAATTTGTCACTTAATCTTACCCAAAATTCTGGAAGTGAGGTGTTATCCCCCGTTAATATATAAGGAAGCACCTTAAAGATATGAAGTAATTTGCCCACAATCATAAATCCAGTAAGTGGCAGAGGTGAAGTATGACCCAACATCTATCTGATTTCACTCTTTCTAATGTTTCTGTTATACTATGAACATATTAAAGATGCTTTAATATAATAATTCAGCCTAATGTTTATAAAATAGCAAGGAATGTTTGCTCTTTACTGTATGTATTACTAATTCAAGTTTTTATTAAGAAATTAAAATTATTTATTAGCAGGATATTTGGTGGTATTCTGGAGTCAATTATGTTTAACTTTAGTTGCTCATAAGATTTGCCTGAGAAGACTGCTTTAAAAAATACAAGTGTAGGGAGCTCAATATATGTAGAGCTAGGAATCTGTGTTTTGATAATCTCCATAGAAAACAGAGCGGGGAAAAATTGTTCTAGACATTAAACCTAAACAATTCTAACTTTCCTTCCCTCCAAACTCACGTCAGCTTTTCAACTTTGCTCTCTCCTTTCTTTCTTACAAAAACATTTATTGACTGTCTCTTGAATGTTTAACACTTTAATGATAAATTCTGCATGTAACTAAGAAGTAGAGTAATTAGATCATATATTGAATAGCATTCTGAGATTCTTTATTGAAAATAGTACTGCCCGGCCGGGCGTGGCTCAGCGGTTGAGTGATCGGGGTTCGATTCCTGGTCAGGGCACATGCCCGGGTTGTGGGCTCCATCCCCGGTCAGGGGCGTGCAGGAGGCGGCCGATCAATGACTCTCATCATTGAGGTTTCTGTCTCTCTCTCTCCCTTCCTCTTTCTGAAATCAATAAAGATATATTTAAAACAGAAAAAAGAAAAAACAGTACTCACTGTTGTCTATGATGCTGATGCTGGGAATAAAGTATTGTTTGGTTGTAATGCCCATAGGAAACAATCTGAGAGTAATTCACATGAGTGCAGGGCACAGAGGATATCAGAAACAGTAAGCTCTCTCACGTGGGTGCATGAATACTATAAATGTGCATTGGGTAGTTTATTAATAATCTAAAATATAAAACATGTGTATTCAAATTTGAAAAATAAAAGGTCATTTTAAACCAGTGAAGTCATAGAAACAAAAGTCATCATGGGGCAATTAGGTGACTTGTTGACCAAAACATCCCTGTTGAAGAGATATGAGGTAAAAGAGCTGAGATAGCCAACTGCCTTTCATCAGGTCAATTAGTTCCAAAGCTCAATCCTAGTACAATCTATGCTTTGCAAATGGCAAACTGAGGCAAGAGGGATCACTTAGAGTCCTGCTGCAGTATTCCAGAAAATAGGACTGGAACCTGAATTTGGAAGTTTTGTTAGGAAACAAGAACTGATGAATCTGGCCAATATTGGGAAAGAAACTACAAAAAACCTGGGTAGATAAAATACAGAAACAAAGTATATAGTTTAGCTAGTTTAAGGAATGACACTACTAACAATCTTTGGGAAGCTGAGATGAGAAGTTGTTTTGGCAGTAATAAGCATTATTTAGATTAAGCTAACTACTATAATAATTCTAAAAATACCAGTGTTTTAAATAAAAGCCTATTTTTAAAGATCTAAAGTATAATGTGAATGTTCCTGGTCTCTCCAGAGCAGTTCTATGTGGTGACTCAGGAATCCAAGTTTCTTTGTCATGTGACTGTTCCAAGTTAAAAGGCCCTAGAGTCCTTTCCTTGCAGCTGCAAGAGTGGGTAAAAAGAAATACCACGGGAGTTTGTGTGGGAAAGTTTAGGGTCAGGTCTCTACATGACACAAGTCACTTCAATTTCTATTTCGCTTGACAATCAGAAGACCAGAAAATAAGAAATCAGTCAGAAGATTCTAATGCTATAACTACATGCATGGGAGCTGGAAATGTAGTGTGCTCAGGAAGAAAAGTAAACAAGGCATTGGTGAGCCTGAGCAGTCTCTGTTGGAGATACCGAGCAGCAAGGCTTAGAGGAGGCACACGGAAGGGTAGGACTGCCAGGAAATTGGCAACATTAAAACATTTCTTCTTTCTCTTAGATTATCTTTGCAAATATTTGTATTTATCAAACTTCTTATAAACATGACAGAGATCAAAGTGAAGACAGAAAGTCCCTCATTTAAGTTATGACCACGTATCTTTAGTAAATGATTATTCTGGTCCAATTATTATGTTCCCCATTATTTCTTACCTTTTCCTGATAATATTCACTAACTTAAATGTCATGGTTCTTTCAAATTCACTATTTGCTTCTCACTCCATTAGAATTCCTCCTACATTCAGCCCTTCATTATAGGTCACAAAATTCATACTCAATAAAATTATTCTTTTCTATATTCTGGTATACTTTCAGCACCTCTAAGCAAATACCAAGTTTATTTGTAACATTTATAACTTTATGATTTAAGTATCAGACTCAGGACTATTGTACAGACTTGCTCATTCACTCAAAAGCATAATCACTTTACTTTCTGGACCTTTATTAGTTGTAGGTTTTGTTTTTCTGTGTGTAGGTGAACTTTACAAATTTATTTTTTAAGTTCAAAAGTTCTTTTAGGTCAGCCAAGTAATAGCTAACTATGTGATTCTGGCCAGTGGGATTGTGAAAGCATGTTGATCATATCAAAACAAGAAAAATGATCACTTCTGTTCCTAGAGCCCCGAGAATGTTCCTTTGTCCTTCTGACATTCTCCCTGACTGTTCTGACTCCGTGGTTTGCACTTGAGGTGTTCTCACTGTGGAGAGAGCCCTGGGTCCCCTCAGGTCTAATAAAGTCCAATTAAGGACTGCTAGTTCCTGAGCTGCATACCCTAAGGACACATGTTAATGATGAGTTTAAAATGGGGTCCTATTACAGGCTTATGGAGTGCCAGCCACCTTAGCACATCATTTTAAAAACGAGTGATAATTGGTAAGACTTTAGCATTTCTATTTAAAAGACAAGGAAGTACAGATTCAGGGAACTTGAGGGACTTCATCAAGGTTAAACAGACAAGCCATACTTTGAACTTCTTAGATTCTGAGTAGATGAAATAATTGAATAATAGAGCTGAGATCTATTTCAGCATGCCTCACATTTTTGTATTTGGATATATATATATATATATATATATGTGTGTATATATATATATATATATATATATATATATATACACACACACACACACACACACACACATATTTGGAAAAGGATATTTCTACTTTTGCTTTCTTTTTCCCTTTATTTAAGATCTGTCTGGAATTTTATGCAATGGAACTCACCAGAATACTGACAGAAATCCCATTCTGTGCTGTGGAAGGGTACAACAGAATTTGGGGCCTATCGCTATGATTTGCAGCTACCTTAAAGATTGTTCTTCATGAATCTTTGAATTGCAAGTTTATCCAGGAGAAAGAGTGAAACTATGTGGTCACCATCGCCCTGTTCTTGGAAATGCAATTTGCAGGTTGCACATTTGACCCCTCACTCCCTTCTCCCACACCCTGCCTCTATGGGACTTTTGCATGTGTGTAATAATACACGAATGGGCCCCTAATCAGAACATTTAAACTCTTCTCTATTCCAGGCTACTAATCCTCCTGTTTAAGCATAGAAAGAAAATGTCCTGGAAAATGTCCTGATGATTATATTTTTCCTTATACAGTCTGAACCTAGCTGTGATGGGACCTCAGAGTCAAGCCTCTGCCAGCCTTTCACACAGTGATAAACAATAGGTGATGCAGATTAAAAATGTAAAGGATAAATTACATCTACTATACAAGATCCTCCATCTTAAGGTGGTGTGAAACTTTATTTCTGGGATAATAAGGCTTGCGTTTGGTGTTTCTAGATACGGCTAGAATAGGTTTGTAAAAGAAAGGTAGAAAGAAATTAAAGACAGAAACTTGTGTTATATTTTTATCCATATCAAATTTCAATTATTGCACCCCTATGTTCATAGCAGCACAGTTTACAATAGCTAAGATCTGGAAACAGCTAAGTGACCATCAGTAGATGAGTGGATAAAAAGCTGTGGGACATTTATACCATGGAATACTATGCAGCTGTAAAGAAGAAGGATCTCGTAACCTTTGGGACAACATGGAAGGACCTGGAGAATATTATGCTAAGTGAAATAAGCCAGGCTGAGAAAGACAAACATCACATGGCCTCACTTATATGTGGAATCTAAAGAACTTAATAAATTGATGACAGAATAGATTCAATGACAGGGAAGCATGGATCAGACTGACGAATGTCAGAGGGATGGAGGAGGCTGGGTGGGTGGAAGGGGAGAGAGTAACCAAAGAATTTATGTGCATAAATGTACAACCCAAGGACGTGGACAATGGTGTGGAGAGGGACTGGGGAGGGGGAAGGGATGGGGTGGAATGTGTCATTGGGGAGAAAAAGAGACATCTGTAATATTTTGAACAAAAATAAACAACAAAAATTTTAATTATTCTTGCTCAGCTCTTTTGAGGGAATACTTCTTAGCACAGTAATATTTTTAGACATGTCTTTTGCCATTTGTGTGTTACTTTATTTAAAAAAACAGATATTTGATGAAAATAGGAAACTTGAATCATCCAGTTTGATGTTGAAGCCTGAAAAGTATTTTGCGTGATGATAACACGGTAAACTATCATGTTCTATTTTTACAACAATTCATATTCTCAGGGCCGACGTGGAAGGCGCTGGCTGACTAGGCTTCGGAGGAACCCACCTGGGAGCCGGAGCCCAGGCCTGCGGAGGCGGCACCGGGCCGCCAGCAGGAGTCGCTGCGGAGGCCGGGGCCTGTCGCTGACCATCCACGAGGGCCCACAGGCTGTTCATCACGGGTGGCTTTTTCTCAAGATATTTTCGAGTCTGTTTGGCACCTGGGAAATGAGGAGTTTAATTTTGGGATTGGATGGAGCAGGAAAAGCTACAGTTTTGTACAGATCACAGGTTGGAGAGGTCGTTACTGCTGTTCCTGCCATTGGATTTAATGTTGAGACGGTAACGTACAAGAACCTTAAATTCCAAGTCTGGGATTCAGGAGGACAGACCAGTGTCAGGACATACTGGAGATGTTATTATTCAAACACAGATGCAGTCATTTATGTCGGAGACAGTTGTGACCGAGACCAGATCGACATTTCCAAGTCAGAGTTAGTTGCCATGCTGGAGGAAGAAGGGCTGAGAAAAGTCACTTTGGTGGTGTTTGCAAATAAGCAGGACGTGGAACAGGCCGTGACTCCCTCGGAGATGGCAAATTCCCTTGGGTTACCTGCCTTGAAGGACCAAAAGTGGCAAATATTCAAAACTTCAGCAACCAAAGGCACTGGCCTTGATGAGGGAATGGAATGGTTAGTTGCAGCGTTAAAGAGCAGACAGTAATTTGGTCACTTCTGCTCCTCTGAAATGAAGACCACACCACGTGTCCCTTTGGAAACAGTTAAGTGTGCTTCACACTACATGTTGGAGCCGTGTATGACTGCTGGCATATACTGAACTGACTACAGCTTTTGTAATAAATATAAAAAATAAGTATTTCGTTGGAAGGGTAACTTATCATGATTGAACCGACTGTCTGGTCTGTGTAATGTAAAATATTCCTTCCTTGCTTTCTTGTATTAAGGTATATATTCTATTTGTGCGGAATTCTTATTCAAATATAGTCCTATTAAAGAATGCACTCTTATTGAGGGAAAATAATATAAATATATTCTCACATGTTTGTGGCTTATTTATCTGGTACTGGAAGGCAAGGTATCCTCTGTTAGACAAAGTGTGTATGACTTTATTTCAATTTAGAAGCATTCAGAGCTTCCAAAATCTATTGACTAAGATGTTTTCATAGTGAGCAGTTTCCGGAAGACAACACTAAGGTTTAGTTCTTCACATAAAAACTTAGGAAAAAAAGGCACTTAGAAGGTTGCACTTTATACCCGCCACTCTAATGTAGCAGGGGTGCCACCTGGATCTGGCAGCACTGAGAAAGCAGATATGGTTAAGGGTTAAATGAAATATTCAAAAATAAAGATAAAGAAGGAAGACTTTTCTTCTCCTGACTCTGTTGCCGCATGGACTTTGATCTCTATTTTATGCCATGCAACGTTCCCTGCCCAGTCAGGAAACAGCTTTTATGTATTTAAATGTTTTCACTGTGACCAAAACAACTATGAAGTGCTTCAGGAGGTAGATGAGTATGATTTCTTCTTAATGAATACTATTGTAACAACAAGATGTCTCGTTAGGGCAAAGCTTGTTTATCAAGACCTACTGCAAGGTCTGTAATCCAGGCCGGAGAGAAGCAAATTTGCTAATCCTGAAATTTACTTGCTCATGTGAAATTACTCTAAATCTTTTCCAGTTTGGTCCTGAATGACTACTTCAATCTTTTTTTGTTTTTTTTTCTGCTAAAGTGAGATCAGTTCCCATAGTGGGCATGAGATAAAGGAGTTGGAGATTTAGTTTAGAAATATGACAATTCCCACAAGATCATTCTCCACTTACTCCACCTCTTTGTCTTGGCTTTTGTTTGTTGCTCTGTGCATGGTATTTTATCCAGCGAACAGTGTCGGAACAGGATCATTCCTTCCTCTCTATCCTCTTGAGTGTGATATGACAGAACTAGTAATCTATTACTTTCCTAATAATTAGAAAAATAACTCTGGTAAGCCTCCACCCGTCTGTGCTCGCTCCCCCTCCTCACCAAGGATGGATTACAGCAATTGGAAAGAACTGTTTGTCTCCTTGAAAGCAGAGGACACACAAGGATGCTAGCTCCTGTATTCCTATCTTTTAGCTTACCACTGGATAGGTATGAAGAAATAAAGATGATAAAAAAGCAATAAATGTGTGTGTACACCCTAATATGAAATTACATTTTATCAAATGATAAAGTGGCTTTTTCCTGAATAGGTCACTTTGCTTCCATCCCTATTATCTTACTTATTGTTGCAGCATCCTTTAAAGAAAACAAAAGCCGTGATATTATTTGCACTCCATTGCCCACCCGAGGAAACAGAGGCGCCGGCTGACAAGGGGTCACCGAGTAGTAAGCGTATGGCGAAGACAAAGAGGGATTCAAAACTTTGGACTTCCAAATTGCTTGTCTTCACACTAAGCCATTTTGTCTCCTAATATAATTTTCTTTCACTATCCAGGAAAACAACAACTGTCTTCAGTGAGCTAGTAACTTAAGAAGTTAATAAAGGTCAAAAGAGGCTAAACTGCAGAAGTGGCACAGAATAGAATATCTACCTTAACCTTTTGACCACATATTTCCAAGGACAGAGGCACTCTTTATAAACAGAACAACTGTGCATACAAAGGAACGACGACACTTTATCTCACTGCAGATGGAAGTATAATCTGCCAGTATTTCCAAATCTGTATTTTCTCTCTAGTTATAAGCTCAGGTTTAAAATCTTATTACAGTGAAGTATTAAAGTATATTGAGAATATACGACGTGGATATATTTGTCTATCAAATCAATGCACGTGCAAACAACTATAATCTAAGTGATGGAATTAACGTAAATGGTTTCTTCTGAAAAAAACATGGGGATATATTTAGAGTTATTTAAGTTTAAATTTTATGTGAAAAAGCAAACTTAGAAATCTAGTATAAACATTTATTTTTACAGAAGAGAAAAATAAGGTCCAGAAAGGTAAAGTGAGTTACCAAAGAGTGTATCACATCTCACCTATCTGTCTGTCTATCTTTCTATCATCTATCTATCTATCTATCTATCTATCTATCTATCTATCCTGTCATCTGTCTATCATCACCATCTATCTATATCTATCACCTAGCTATCTGTCATAGAAGTAATTTCTAATTAGAAATTAGGTAAATATTGAATTTTAAAGGTAAGGAGACTTGAGAAACAGTGGTGTAAAAATTCCCCATTCAAGACTATTCTTAGAAGGGATTTTTTTTCTAGAAAATGTTTTTCTTTGAAAGAAGCAGAAAAAACGGGGCTCTTATTTTCTCCCTTTCTATGTGAGCGTGAACGCATATATGTGTTTGTGTGGACAGATAGGTAGATAGGTAGATAGTATATATTAGAATCTTGGATGTCATAGGAACTTTGTCTTGAAGGAAAAAACATTTTAAGTATTGAGGAGTAAATAGATGATTCCAGACGGAATATAATAAAAAGAATAAAATGTGAGCATGAGGCAGTAATATGTGCATAGACACAAAAGCATAAAAACACTAGTTTATTCAAGGTATCCAAAGCAGAAGGTTATTGTATTAAAGGTCAAATATAAATCAGAGACAATGAGATTGAAGGAGTTTAAATGCAGATGTGGAAGGATCTTTTATGAGAATTGATAAACTTGAAATTTATAGCTGGCAATGCCTTTAAGCAGGAGAGTTAGATTAGGTTTTTAACAAACATTATTCTAGCACCAGGTAGTGGAAACCAGAACGGGGAAACACTGACAGCAGGAAGTCCAGAAGGAAAGTGGCTATTTCTATTCAGACAAGAAAGGAGGTGAACCTGAGCCAAGGTGGTGGCAGGGTGGGTAGAGGGGGGTAAGCAGAAACAAGAGATGTTTTGATGGTTGAAGGACATCTCATGTCTAGCTGGACATCTGAACACATTAGAGTGAGAATGAAGATCCTGAGTCCTATAGTTGATATGTTAAGTTTTGATTGCCAGTGGTTCATTGAAATTTATTTATGTTTGGAAGGTGACCAGATTTGGGAGCTCAGAAGAGAGAACAAAAGAGAAGATAAAATCTGAGAGTCACCAGTCGTGTTTTGGTAGAAGAAATCTTAGGAAATTATCCCAGGAAAATGTAAGAGGGCCAAAGACAAAATCTCAGAGATCCCTAAAATGTGGTCATGACTGTTGAAAGTGGAGCCAATAAAAGAAACGGAGGATTTTCAGATAGAAAAGAAGTAAGCTGGGCAAACATGACATCCAGGATTCATAGGAGGGGAGGATTTAAATCAGTCAGAATGGTAAAGGGACAATCGCGTTAACAAGAGTCAAATAGATCAATGACTGAATATAGAGCATCAGGTTTGGCAATTTGGAGGTCATCAGATATACAGTAAAAGCATTTCAGAAGCCCAGTCATTCTTTTTATCAACCTAGCCCTCCAGCTGTCATGCACAAAAGGGCAGAATTTTCCTTCCACACTCCACACGGTTTTGGTGGGCAAGCAGGGGGCCTCTTTTCCGTTCTTCCCCGCGTAAGAAGCAGGCCGTGCTCTTATTTCTCTGCCAGCAGAGTGTTTGCAAAGCTGAGCAAACACTCCATCTTCCATCTTCCACTCTGAGGAAGCAGCCTGCCCCAATTTACTCCTGAGAGTAGTGTCAGTGGGGCCCAACAGATATCTGAGCTTTCACCCTCACCTGGCAGCAACAGCACTGAATAAGGCGCTGGAGTCGGGCTGCTGGGCACTCTGATGCCCCGTCCCTGGTGCCCGCATGCCCAGCAGCATCTGATCTTCAGTAGGTGAATGGCTGAACAAATGGTATATGTGATGCAACTGCATAGAACTAAAACACGCACACACAATTGAATTTATTGCAAATTAGTGATATCTAAGTAAGGTGTGTGGGTTGAGTCCATGCCAATGCCTTGGTTGTGATATTGATTTATAATTATAACCAATAGGGGAAGTGGTGAAGAGTTTCCGAAATCTCTTTGTATTATGTTTTACAACTGCAAATTAATCTATAATTATTAAAAATAAAAAGTTAAAAAATAAACCTATGATTATGTCTAAAAACAACAACAATAACAAAGTATCATTAAAGTCCCTTTACTCTCTCTTGTCAGAATTCAAACATCTCCCAGCAAGGTTTGACCTCTAGAATCTCTGTTCTGGTCTCAACTCTATAGCACCTACTTTCTCATAATCCTTTCATAGCCTCACTGTATCCAAGGATTTGTTGGAGGCCACCCCACATGCATTTCTGTTGGTCCAGTGCTATACATCTCCCCTCTTCCAGAAATAAAGCCTGGGCTGCTGTAGTATCCACCTCTGAGTCTCCTTTTCTCAGGGACCATAGTGTTCTGCTACCTGCCTAAAAATGATTAGCTCATAATTTTTTTCCTTCTCTTTAATTTTTTTTGCAGGATGGCTAATTCAGTAATAGTTAGCCATCATAGAGAGTAGTAAAAATTACAGGTCAGTTCTTAAACCGTTTTCTAGTTCCAGTTAGTGTTACGAGTTTGGGCATGTTACCGGAGTCTCAGTTTCCTCATTTGTAAAACGATCTAAAAATCCCTTTGAAATCAATTCTATTATCATCTAAATGAGCTCTCTCTCTCTCTTTTTTTTATTAAATACTATCCTTTTAACTTTTATGTGTGGGATCAGTGTTTTATTGAAGATGAATAAGCTATTTTTGCTTTTTAATTGTGCAACTCTAAACTGGAGGTTAAGCTAGAGTATATGTGAGTCCTAACATCTATATTTTCAAAATATGTCATGAACTTCCTAATGCATAAATTTATTCTCTTAATAGCAATAATGTTTTACAAAGTTATATTGTCATTAAGAGTACTTAAAACATCACCACATATTATAATGTTAAAATTTAACACAAAGAGCTATGAAGTCCTCCATTACAATGACACATCTGACAGAAACTGCATTTGATATGAATCTTTCCACCAACACAAAAGAAGTTCTATAAACAAAGATTGCCTCTCTTGTTCTTCTGTGAGAAATTAATACAAATTTCAAGGAAAATTATTAGTTTGCTTTGACAGTCTAAATACATATTTCTCTAGGAAATAAAAAATAGGGTTTAACCAGTGCTTTTCCCAAATCAAATTTGTTTCAAATACTATTATTCAACTAGAGTTATTTGGAATCATTAAATTCCTGCTTCAAAGTTACAAGATCAAAAGGAAAGTAAAATCTCAGAGACAAATAAATTCTAAATTATAGATTATCAGGTTGAGAACTTGAATATATTGAATCTCATTGGGCTGCAAATGCTTCCTTCTTAGTTGGTTGATGCATAGTTCACTTTGATTTTCCAGGATCCATAAGGGTACTGGGCTAAGCACTAGGATAAATAATGATACAGTAATTAGCACCTATCCTTAGGTAGCTATAATTTCACTAATGACAACAACAAAAAAGGATCTGGTTACTTAAAAATGTACATATTAGACAGCAGATGTCTTAAGGAACTAGCATGTTTAATGTCAAGTATGTTGTAGAAGGCAACCCGTGCCATATCTTCATTTATATCTACACTGTTACCTTGACTTTCAACTTTCTCAAAGCTATTTAACCCTATGACCTCATTCCTCTTCAATTTAGTCACTAAAGCAGCAGATTCAAACTGGCAGCATATCAACTGGCAGCATATCAACATTTCTGCTCAACCTACAAAATTTTGAATTTACAATGTCCTTATTCTGTTTTTGTCTTTATCATAACTTCGGTCTTTCCAAAACTCATCTGCCTCTTCTGGCCACATGCATTTCTCTATTGTATCTGGATCTCATAGTCTGCAAATAAATCTACTTAAAGAAAATTTTCTAGTTACTGATGAGGAGCTAGAAACAGGCTATTTTTACCCTATTTGAGTTGGTTATACACACAAGCTATGGTTTAGCTACCAACGAGGTCATCAGTGCCTGTACTGCCCTAACCTCAAGTTAAAAGCCAATAGCATATAGCATTAATGCCTAAATGCAAATGCCTTCATCATAATTGTGTGATAGCATCTAACTTAACATCTAAGACCAATAGGCTTCAACTACTTTAAAGGACAGCCTTAAGACAAAAGAAAAATTCTCATTTTTAAGTGGCAGTGGATGGCATTTAGTTGTCTTAGACAACTAAAAGGAGATTGATCGTTGCATAATCTTACCATTTCAATCAGCCATGTCATTCATTCAGTTATTCAACAAAACTTATTTGACCTTCTTTTGGGTATCAATCACTATATGAAGCACACAGATTACAAAAACTATGAAACTAGTGTCTAAGTCCTAAAACAAATTAGTGCTGTTGGAATCACATATGATATAGAAGGAACTATATACTCTGCAATCAGAACAGCTGAATTCAAACCCAACCCTACCTTGGTTAAATTAATGTATCTGTCTGTGCCACTGCTTCTTTATATGTTGATAATAATCTTATCTAAATCATAATATTGCTAGATAAAATGAGAACATAACTTATTAGATTAGTGCCTATTCTTTATAAAATTTTTACCTGTATTTTGGCTATAATTATTGTCATTCTCATTATTTTTTTCTAATAAAATATTACATTCATAATAATTTATTAGATACAAGGGGAAATAAATTTCCTCCTAAGTCAGATAAGCTCAGAGAGCATAACACTAGAGCTGAGACTTGAAAGAAGTACGGGAGGTTTTCTGATTGATGAATGGAGAGGAGACAAGACAAGACAGAAGAGCAGTTAGAAGCCTATCACGACATTTGTAGGGGAAAGGTAGTTATATATTTACTTGTTCTAGGGTTGATAAGATCTGCAGTAAGTAAATGGGAACAGAATCCAAGGCCTCTGTTTTCTGGCTTAAGTAACCGGGGCAATATCTTCCTTAACTGAAATTTGGTACAGAGGTAAGGAGGACATTGGTGAGAAAGCTGGCGGAGAAATAACTAAGACAGTCTGGATAATATTGAATTTATGCATCTGCAGACTGTTTTGTTTGAAATATTAAATTGAACACTTACTGGAACCAGGAAGGTAAATAAGTGAGGGAGATAGACTTGGTCTGACTGCACCAAGTTGGACAACACATGTTCCTCTAAAGGGCACAGATATGACTCAGCTCCAATGGACTGTTATTGTGCTAGAATATAGGGTCAATGTTGCAAGATCTTCCCATTTTTCAAGAGAATATATAATCTGGGTTTTAAAAATTCTAAATACTGGTACGCAATATTTTTTTAAATTATGTAATCCTCCAAAATGCCTGTGTGGTTCACATTCATCCGAAAGGTTTCTAGATTGTGACGTCTCATATAGATCCATCCACCCACCCATCTTTATTTAAATCATATTAATTAAATACTTCCCCAATGCCAAGAACTGTTATAGGTGCTAGATATACATGAATGAGTTATCTGAAGACATGTGGTAGTTAACATTGTGGAATTTTAAAATAGTGCCTAAGAAAATCACATAATGAAAAGAAATCAATAGTTTGAGTAGGTGCCTGGGGGTACGAGTGGGAATATTATTTAAGGAATGCTTATGGGGATCATAAGAAGCAAATCAGGAGCAATTTACATGATAGAAAATGATACACTAATTTTTAGAAAGATACAGTGGTTAACAGAGGCAAAAGCTACAAAAACTCAAGTATAATTGAGATAAAAAACATATAGTTGGTTTAGTAATAATTGTGTCTTTGGAACTCTTAGAGAAAACAGTTCCAGAAAAGAGTGGTGACAGAGGCCATATTTTAGTGATTGGAAAATGAATGGAAGGTGAAGTGGACATAATGAATATAGTTTATTTCTAGAAGTTTCACTAGGACAAAAAGCATGAAAATTGTACAATAGGTAGTTGGGAAATGCAAGGTTAATAGAAGAATGCTTTTTTGAAGATGTGAGAACCTTGAGCATGTTTTATATAAAGTCAGTGAAAAGAGAGAGATGATGGATACAATAAAGTAAGGAAAAAATCTTATGAACTGTAATTCCGGAAGAAACTCTTTCAAACAACCAGGAAATGCCTTTCCCTGCAATCTTCTCGATGACCAACAAATTTTATCTTCCTTGATGCTTTGTACCACTCTTACTCTTTTTTTTTTTTTTTTAATAGATCTTTATTGATTTCAGAGAAAGGAAAGGAGAGGGAGAGAGAGAGGTAGAACATCCATGATGAGAGAGTCATTGATCGACTGCCTCCTGCACGCCCCCAACTGGGGATCGAGCCCGCAACCCGGGCATGTGCCCCGACCGGGAATCGAACCCCGATCACCTGGACCCTAGGTCGATGCTCAACCACTGAGCCACACCCGGCTGGGCCACTCTTACTCTTGATTATTACTTCTGGGACTACTGAATTTTGTTCAAGAAAGTTAAAAACATTATACACACACATATATACATATATACATACACACATACACACACACACATAAATATACACACACATACATATAGTCACTAGGCAATAAGTATGATGATTATGGGTATTTTTATAGATGAGGAAACAGAGGTTATGAATCTGCCCCAAAACATAACTTCTTAGAAACCAATTGGGAGGCACACAGAGTTTTGTAAAATTTTATCTGAGTGTTTAACCATCAAATTGTACCTCAATTTCAGAGTCTGTTTGTGGTGACAATGTCAAGAAAATTCACTTGTTAGTGTTGTTTGAACAGCCAGCTTGACTGTCTCAGTATGCTATCCATCCATCCGTCCGTCCATCCATCCGTCCACCTACCCATCTAAAAGAACATTATCTGTGGCTTCTCTCTGCCTGACTGTGATCTGGTAGATGAGTAAAGACATGACCAGGACCCATCTGCAAAAAGCTGCTTTGATAGCAAACCTCCAAACCCCTCATTTCACCACAGGATTGGGAGATGCATTAGGCTAACTAAGAATCACATCTTATTTGTTTTTCATATGCAATCCCCGGCATAAGGTATGTCTTAGGTAAATTTCTTTTAGAGGGAGGAAGGGAGAGAGAGAGAGAGAGAGAGGGAGGGAGAAATGTGTGAGAAAGACGTCAATCAGTTGGTCGCCTTACCTGGGGATCGAACCGGCGACCCAGGTGTGTGCCCTGCCGGAATCAATGGGCGGCCTTTCGGTGCACAGGACAACACTCAACCGACTGAGCCACCGCAGCCGGGGTAGGTTCTTTGTGATGTCCGATCGGCTCCTGCCGTGCCCTAAGTTCCTCAGCAATCCTACTCCCTCTTGACTTCAATACTCCTTCCCGGAAATTGTGTGTTAGCCAGTTCATAGTTTCTTAGCTCCGATAGGAATACTCAGAATGGCCTTTCCTGACCGCACCATCTACCAGGAGCCATCCTTCCACTCTCTAGGATACTACTGTGTTTATACTTTATAAATTCCTCTATAAATTGCCAACTCATCCTATGGAGGTCCCTTCTTCTAAGATCCAGAATCTGCCAGCCATTTTTCACACTCCAAAGCCTTAAGGTAAACTATTTTTGTTTTGTTTTGTTTAATTTTGTACTAAGTTTATAACCATTATCTGCAAAAAGTTTAATGTACCGGAAGCTTATTGTAACATGTTTTGATTTTGTAAAAATTCTGAAAAACTCCATAAGTAGAAAAAAATAAGTTTTTTTCTTAAAAATAAGTCATTAAGTGCACATTTTTAATAATAATAGAGTCTTCAAAATAAAATAAAAAATGTTGAGATCTATTTCCAGCTACTACTTCCTTTGTAACACTGTGTGTCTCAGGGTTGCTGTTTAATTTTTTACAAATTTCTATTTTCCACTTACCTCAATTAATAAAGCTCTTACAGATGGCTAAGAAACTTACAAGGAGAGGCGCCAACATTAGGAGTATCTGACTCATTGACTAAAGGACTGCAAAGATTCTGTAATAGCAATAGAGGTCTTGTATTTTCAGAAAATATTTGAGTTGAAAATCCAGTTTTCCAAATCAAGAAAACGATCCTGTGTATAATCCAGTTTCCTTTTCTTAATTCCATTTTTATATTTCAAACTTACATAAATGATTTGCACACATTATGAGCTAATTACTTTCCAACTTCATTTTAATTAACGATGCTAATTGTGGAGATACCAGAGCAGTGACACACATAACTCACAGAGCTGTGATATTTATATTTTTGTTACTCCCTTTTTAACTCAAATGACAATTTTATTCCTTTGAAATTTATCAAAATCAGGGCTCTCCCGGGCTCCAACTTAGTATGCTAAGCTTTATTTTAGAGCAAATTTTTGTAGCGGAGAGCATTAGGGGTTCATAATGGCTAAGTCAGCAGCCCTTTAACTACAGTTATAATAAAGGGCATCTCAAGCGGAGAGATCATGCTCTCACAAAAGCCTCCACAGTGATATCTCCAAGCTGAAGAGGAACAAAAGCCCCTGATTGGCACTTTGTTACTTGAATGGTCCCCCACTGATGAGGCAGAAAGGACATTAAGGATGATTTTAGCACAATCTAAAATCTCGCTGATGCCAAACTTAAAGCAGTGAAAGCCGTAATGCCATTTCTAAAATATGCCCTGGAATCATGAAAGCTTTGCTTTCCCAGACACCCAGGACGTATTCTCCCTCCTCCTTATTACTTGTAAAAGGCCCTCTTCATCATTACGTCTCCTGTCTTCCCCTGCTCAAGACAAACTGGGGAACCATCTTCATTTATATGCAGCACATTCTTCCTGCTGCTGGTGCCACAATATAAATGTGTCTTATTAAAAATTAAAAATATTGGTTTTGCTTTCCATCAGGATGAAAAGTGAAGTTTTCTCCTCGTTTTCAGTCCTGTCTTCTGGCTCCCATCCTTCTTGCATTGTACCCCGGGCCTCTGCCGTAACAGATAGGCCGCTTTCCCGCGCCTTGAATTATGTTAGCCTTTCCTGAGCTCTCAGCCACAGGACAATGACAGAAGGCAAAGGGCTTTTCAAAGGATAGGTAAGGAGATGCCACGCTCCACTGGGATTAAACCTTTTGCTTGATCTTGTGTCAGGATGACGCTGAGAAAAATATATGTGGTGTCTTATCACCTTACAGCACATGGCTCTTTAAAGTCAAAAAAAGCTATTATACATTGAGGAAAGTTCCAGTCCCAGATACCCCACAGTGTTCAGCTCCCTTTACAAAATAAAAAATAACAAGGCATATTCGGGACGGCGTTCCCACGGACGCCTGTCTGCTCCCTCACAGGCTTGTTTCCCTTTTGGAATGTTAACTTTCAGGCTCCTGTTGGTATTTTTGGAAAGCAGAGAAGCAAGTATTTTGTGAGTTGCCAAAATTGGCTCCGCAGAGCAGCATGCGTTTCAATTTGAAGGTTAACTTCCTTTCAAAGAGACTTGTTGGAACTGCTCTTCTCACTCCTATTAACTAGTGGAACTGTCTGACCTTTATAAGTGCAAGTCAATATTCACACTGTCAGAGGAGGATCAGTGGGAGTAATCTTTTCAGTCCCAGAGAGAAACAGTTTGCCACAGGCAGATCATGACTAGAGAAGGGGAGTTGGTGAGCAGTCACATAAAACACTTTTAAGTGAATTCAAACAATGTCTTTGACACAGCTTGGAATTTTATTCAATTTTAGTTATAAAAGTGCCTACTGGTCCCTCTAAACTGCGAAGGTGTCATTTTGAAATAATAAAGACATAGAATGTGAAATAAAGCCTGTTAAGTGGGCTCACCCCTTTTTATCCATACCTTTGAGAGCGCAGATGGCTTTTATCCATACCTTTGAGAGCACAGATGGCTTTTTTCCCCAAAAATATACATCTCTGAAAACCATTCAGAGGTGAACATTATTATTTTTAATGAGCACCAATAATCCTTTTCTCCCTCCATGTAAGACCTAATAATGGGGAGGCATTTTAATAAAATTAGATGAGGAAATTCTAATTTTTTGCCTTTTTGTACCCCAAATTGCCATCAGAGTTTAACTTCAAAGCATTTATTTCAAGAAAGTCATTTTCCAATGTGATATTCACAAAATAAAAGTAAGAAAGGGAGCGCTATTAGTTTACATTTCAGTTGGTTTTCTCTTCATTAATATATCATTATAATTACATTTGAGATCAAAGCTATTACAGGATGTATTTTAATAAAAAATATCTATCAATAGGTTTATTTTTAAAAGACTGAGTGAATTGTTCAGTTACTATTCCTATCAATAGATAGAATATATTTTAAGAACCAAAAGGAATTTTGAATATTAAGTGTATTGTTGTTAGTAGCATTAATGTATTAAGTCTGAAACTATTTTATTCCTATAATAGAATTGAGCAAATGACTTATTGTAGGGGATTAAGTTCCTTACTTTGGAAAAGGAAGATACCATAAGAAACAGAAGGTGGAGAAGAAAACCTTCTAGTTTTATTTTTTTAATTTAAATTAGAGACAGAATAAAGTCATAATTTTATGTATGCATAATATATATATACATATATATGTAATTTTAAACATATGTGAATGTATTTTTATAATTATGTAAGAAAGTACTCAAACACTGATAGGAATTAATTGATAGAAGAAAGATGTTAAAAGGACTCTCATTGGTCAAACTTAGGACTTATTGGTTAAACACCCAAATAAATAATAATAGAAATAGATTATAATATTGAATTAAAAATCAATCCACTAAGTATACACTAATAATTATTTTTTAAATAAAAATTAAGTATAAAGGTAGCTATCTTATTTACAAAAAATAAGGGCAAATAAGCTATTAAATATAGAAGAAATGATAGATATAGCACATCATTCACAACCACCATAGTAATAACATATTGAGGAAAAAGCCATCAGTAGATGATAACACTGGGCAAGATATCTTTGAAAAACAGAATATTCTTGCAGGCTCAGTGCAATAATTGCAAGGGTAAACAGTACCTTTCAATGGATAAATCAGGTGAAGACCATTTTAATGAAGTGCTAACCTGAATACTGTCTATAATACAGTTGACATCATGTGCTTTACAACATGTTGAACTCATCACCCAGGCAGTACTTCCACCTAAATTTTATAACCTGAGTCTAATCATGGGAAGAAAAAAAAAGAAACAATTAGAAAACTCAAATTAGAAGCATGGAACAGACTGATGAATCTCAGAGGGAAGGTGGGGGTGGGTGAATGGAGAGAGATTAACCAAAGAATTTATATGCATATATGCACAACCCATGGACACAGACAATAGTGTGGGGAAGGCCTGGGGTGGAGAGTGGGTGGGGGGTGGAAGGGGTTAATGGGGCAAAAAAGGGACATCTGTAATATTTTCAACAATAAAGATAAATTTTAAAAAAGAGAGAGATTCTGTAAAGTAGTCTAGAATAAACTCTTTAAAAATATCAATATTCTGTAATACTAAAAAAAAAAAAAGCCTGTGGGAAGTTTATAGTTTAAAGGAAACGAAAGAATATATGACAACTACATGAAGCATGCAAACTTTATTTCATTCTGGGTCTAAAAATGTTTATAAAACATCACTGGAATAATTGATAGTGTGTACAATTTAATGTAGATTGTGTATTAGATAATATTGTATTACTGTTAAAAGTCTTTTCTGTGATAATGTTATTATGGTTATGTAAGAGAATGTCCCTATTCATAGATGATTGATGTTTTATGCATTAATTAGAGATGAGGTGTCACAATATTTGCAACTAATCCTAAAATGGTTTATTAAAGAATATGAGAGAGGTGAGGGGAAGGAGGGGGCAGGAAGGGAGGGGAAGCCATCAGAGAGATTGAGAAAGAGAGGAGATAGTGGGAGTGAGAAAGATAAGAGATAAAATTGGTAAATTATTAACAATTGATACATATAGGGAAAGGGCACATGTTGTTCTTCAAATAATGACTGCGACTTTTTGATAAATTTAAAGTCCTTCAATATAAAATTTGTGAAAAATTTTAAAAGTACAGTGATTTATTTTTTACTCTGTTATATACCCTCCATAAAAATATTTTTTAAAATTAATCAGTTTTGGCATATATCATATGTCTATATTACTAGTAATAAGATGTCTAACAATAAATTCCTGATAAAATATAGTAATTTATGTAGACACTTCAAATAATCTTAGAAATTCAGAACTACAAGAGTTTTGAGAGTCAGAGAAATCAATCATAAACTCCCACTTCATATATGTTTAACATTTTGGTCATCTTTTCTCTTTTCTGTATCATAAATTTCTCCATTTGTTTTTCCCAATTACCATTTTAAGTACCCTAGTTTCCCTCAACTTAAAAAATAAAAATGAACCCCTTTTCTCAATGCAAAGCCTGCTTCCAGGCACCCCGTTTTCTCCTCTCCTCCGCATGGAACGGCCTATTCGCTCTGCTCACCCGAGACCCGGCCACGCGGGAACCTGCTCTCACAGGCCCAGGGACTGGGTGCTGCTTTACCGGATGCGGACCTTGCTTCAGGTCAATGCCTTTTCCTTTCCTTGCTCACCCCTAGAGATCGTTTAACTAGGTTAACTTCTCCCGTCTTTGGGAGGAAAACATCAAAGAAAAGAGTTTCCCTAGTTGCCACATGCATCCTACTATTTTAGGTCTTTTACTGTTAGTCTCCTTTGCAGATTCTCTAGCTGCCCTGGTTTTTTAAATGCTTGTGATTGACAGCTGTCTGTCCTAGTTGTGTTTTTTTCTTCTCGTAATGTCTGTGGGCTATTTCATCTAATCTTGTGTTTTCAATAATCATCTAAATGCTAGTGGCTGCGAAATATAATTAGAGTAAATTTCTGTCCTCATTAAAAACTATTATCTTTTGATATCTTATACATATCTGAAATTGAATATGTCCAGATTTTAAAATTTTATTGGTGTGCTCCATACTAATGGAAATGTTTTTTTTCTTATTGAAGAATATTTATAAAGTGCCTAATACATACCAGTTCCTTTCCTAGAAACTTGGAAATACATCAGGCAGCATTTTGAATATATTCCTTCTCTTAAATGTCTAATCAAATCAGATATGCCCTGCCTGGCCAGCGTGGCTCAGTGGTTGTGTCAACCTACAAACCAGGAGGTCCCAGTGCAATTACCAGTCAGGGCACATGCCCGGGTTGCGGGCTCCATCTCCAGTGGGGGGCCTGCTGGAGGCAGCCGATCAGTGACTTTTTCTCATCAGTGATGTTTCTCTCTCTTCCTTCCTGTCTCTGAAATAAATAAAAAGAAATACTTTAAAAAATCAGATATGCCCTGAATTCACTTTTAATTTGTTCATTTCTCTCTGAGAATAAAATATTCCTGTTCTCCTTTGTCTATTTTAAGAAATCACTAGAATCAGTTTTAAACTCATGCCTATTGATAAATTACAACTTCATATTAATAACTCTGTTTCTGAAAGCCAGCCAGTTATTAGCAGCTAATTACCAATACCACCACCCACATACCCCCCTCCTGAAAGTTGGCCAAGTCCTAAATATTTTATTTTGTTTCATTTTAACTTTTCAAAGTGTATATAAGATCAGCAATTTGTTTTGTTCAGAGATACTATGTCTTACATGTGTAGCTCTCCCTTGATTTCCAAGAAAAATTAAGCATTTTTTGTCTGATATTGAATGTTGGCATCTTCTTTCCACATTTCTACTCCTGTTATTATTACTTTAATTATATCCACCTGAGTCATTGCAACAGCTCCTTCATTAGTCCATGTAGCACTATCTATTCAATCTATTCTTCAAGATTCAAGCAATTCACTCTTTGAGGTCAGGTTTACCCTGATACCAAATCAGACAGACACATCACAGGAAAATAAAATGGCCTACTAATATCTCTTATGAACATATATGTGGAAATCCACAAGATACTAGCATGCTGAATCCAACAACATATAAAAAAGTTTATGCACCATGACCAAGAAGTATACACAGTATCCCTTGGAATGATGGACTGGTGCATATGAAAATCAATCATATAACCCATATTAATAGAATCAGGGATAGATAAAACAACAAGGACACCTCAATTGATGCAGAAAAAGCTCTTAATAAAATTCAACATTCTTTCAGCCCTGGCCACACAGCTCAGTGGGTTAGAGCATTGTCCCCATATGTCAAGGTTGCAGGAAGGTCAGGGCACATACAAAAATCAATCAATGAATGCATAAATAAGTAGATGAACATATAGATGTTTCTTTCTCTTTCCTTTCCTCTCTCTTTAAAAATCAGTCAATAATTTTTCTAAAACATCCAACATCCTCTCATGATAAAAACATTCGACAAAGTAAAAATAGAAGGGAACTTCCTCAACTTTATAGGACTATCTCTGGAACACCCACAGATAGCATTATGATTTATGTGAAAGGGTAAATACTTTTCCTCTAAGATTCAGAACAAGAAAAGGATATCCATTCTTTTTACTTCTATTTAATATTCTACTAGATGGCAATAGCCAGGACTATTAGTCAAGAAGAAGAAATAAACAGCATCAATATTAGAAAAAAGCAGTAAAACTATATTTATGCATCATGAAGGACATGATTTGTATATCTAAAATCCAGGGTAATCCATAAAGACATTTTCGAACTAATAAATGAGTTCAGCAAGGTTCTAGAATACAAGATTAATATAGATTAATTGTATTTCAGTATAGTAGCAATGAACAATTTGGAAGTATTAACAAAAAATTCCATTTACAATAGCATCCAAACTAATAAAAACTTAGGTATACATTTAACAAAAGAAGTGTAAGATCTGTATACTCAGAACTATAAAACATCACTGGAAAAAAACAACAACCCCTAAATAAATGGAAAAATATATCATGTTTCATGTTCATTGATTGGAAGGCTTAATATTGTTAAGAGGGCAATATATCCCAGATTGATTGACACATTTATCACAATCCTTATAAAAATGTTTGTTTCTTTTTCTTGCAGAAATTGACATGTTGATGTTAAGAGCCAAAACCATCTTGAAAGAGAACAAATTGAAGGACTCATACTTCCTGATTTAAAAACTTATTACAATCAAAGCACTATAACAGTATACTATAATTGAAATGCCAGAAATAATCCCCTACAATATGCTAAATGATTTTCAACAAGGGTTCCAAAACAATTTGATGGAGAAAAATGTTTTTTTAACAGATGGTGCTAGAACAACTGGATAGCTACATGCCAAAAAAAAAAAAAAGAAGTTAGACCATCTCACTCCATACAAAAAATCAATTCAAAATGGATAAACAACCAAAATGTAAGAGCTAAAACTATAACACTCTTAGAATAAAACATAGGAGAATATCTTTGTGACCTTGGATTATGCAATAATTTCTTATATAAGATAACAAAAGAATGTGACAAAAAAGAATATAGATAAATTGAGCTTCATCAAAATTTTAAAAAGATTATTCTTTAAAGGACACAACCCAGAAAGTAAAAACACAAGATACTTGTACCCAGAATATGTAAAGACCTCTGACATCTCAACAATAAAAAGATAAATGACACAATTTAAAAATGGACAGACTTTAAAAGATATTTCTCAAAGAAAACAGAAAGAATCAACAGGCACATGAAAGATGCTTAGTGTCATTAGTCATCAGGGAAATGCAAGTCAAACCACAATGAGAAACCACTTCACACTCCTAAAATGGTTAAAATTTTTTTGAAAGACATACAATAACAAGGCTGGCAAAGTCGTGGAAAACAGTAATCCCATACATTGTTGGTGGGACTATAAAATGTAGCCACTTTGAAACAGTTTGCTCAAATTGTTAAATCTAGTGTTACCATATAAACCAGCAAATCCACTCCTAGGTATAAGCCCAAGAGAAAGGAAAACATATGTCCACATAACGTCTTGGTACATGACTGTTCATAATGCATTTTTACAATGGCCAAAAAAATGAAAGCATTTCAACTGTCCATCAACTAATGACAGGATAAACAAATATGATTTATTATTCAGCTGTGCAAAAGAATGAACTACTGATACATGCTACAACATAGATGAGTCTTGAGAATGTGATGCTAACTGAAATAAGTCATAACGAACTACATATTGTATGATTCCATGTGTATGAGATGTCCAGAAAAGGAAAGTGCATAGAGACAGAAATAGATCAGTGGTTGTGAGGAGTTGAGGAGAGGGAGGAATGCAGGGTGAATGCTAAAAAGCATGAGGTTCCTGTTTTAGGATAATAGAAATACTCAGGAATTAGATAATGATGATAGTTGAACAACTCTGTGCATTTCCTAAAAAACCATGAATTATACATTTTTAAAGAGTGCATTTTATAGTATGCAATTTATTTCTCAATAAAGCTGTCATAAAAATCAAATCAATGCAAAGTAACATGTCTAAAATGAATATCTAATTTTGTTAAATCTGATTTTTTTAAACAGTTTTCAGTGGCTTCCTCTTTCAGGTAAACTTCAAAGGCCTTGATCTGGGCTTCTTACACTCTTCAGATAGTGATCTCTATGAACTACAGTTTCATTTCTTGGCCTTCCCTGCCCCAATTATAGATACACCAGACTTGATGCTCTGCCATCTAAACCTCCTCTAGTCTAGAACTCTGAAATGTTGAGTCCTCTGTGCTTGGTTCTTCAAACAGCCCTTTTCCCTCTTTTACTCTGCTACAAAACCTTCCTTTGACCATCACCCACTATTAGGATTAAGTATATTTGCTCAGCTATTCCATAGGATACTAATAGGTACTATACTTGACTGTAATTTTTTGTTTAAATTTTTATTCCTCTCATTAGACTGGAAAATCTATGAAGGTAGAGGTTGTGTCTCTTCTGACTCCCTTTTCATTCCCAATGCTAGGTGTAATAGCATTTTTGTTCAATAAATATACCCGAATAAGCTCACTCTGGTGTTATTTTCTGAATACGTTTTTGGAGATGGCTTTAGTTAAGAAGTCTAATTAATGAAGCCAGATATTTTTTCTATAAAATATTACTTTTTAATAGAAATTGTATTTGAATTTGTATACCCTATTTATGATATTGCAAACTGATGCATTGATAGACCACATTATAGTAAGACCCTTCCTGTGGCGAGATTTCTAACCACTCTGATCATCTGCGTCTTCACAGTCATCAGTATCTTTCACTAAAAAAAAAAGCTCAATCATCGAATAATTAGCTTCTGCTTAATAAATTAACAATAATAATAGTATAAGAAAATTTGTACAACATTATTTAGTTGAAGGATGAACAAAAATTGTGGATTTTCTTTTAAAAATGACTATATTCTTCCCTTGTAACATCAAAAACTTATATTGGTCAAACAAGTCAGATTCCATTAGTCTGTGTCAGCTCAAAGTCAGCTATGCAGAGAACAAGATTCCATAGGCCTCCTGCAGGTTTCCAAGTCAGCTCTGCCCCATTTGTTATAATAAAAGCATTTGTGTCAACTTATATTTTCAGGTGGGTTACATTATTGAAACAGACAGCCACAAAGATGGTAGGATGTTCATTTAAAAGCAACAACAAGAAGTTTTCCATCTAAACAATGGAATTTATGTGATAATATTCGATTAGTAATTAGTGATTTTCAAATGATGCTTAGTTGGTGATTAGGTAACATAACATGTTCAACCTAACAGATAAATTAGCCAGAGTTCTCCAGAGAAACAGAACCAATAGGATGTAGAACTGAGAGAGAGATGGGGGTGGGGGGTTATTTATTTGATTTATTATAAGGAATTGACTCATGCAGTGGTAGAGGCTGGTAAGTTCTAGGATCTGTAATCAGGAGGCCTTGATGGTATACTTCCAGTCTGAAGATCAGCAGACTTGAGACTCAGAAGAGCCAATGTTTCAGTTCCAGTCCAAAGGCAGAAAAAACAAAACAAGAAACCTATGGGCCAGCTCTAAAGTTGTCAGGAAGGAGAAATTCCTCATTTTGGGGGAGAAGTTTTTGTCTTATTTAGGCTTTGAACTAATTGAATGAGTCCACTCACATTAGGAACGAAAATCTGCTTTTTCAGTCTATTGATTTAAATGTTAAATTCACCCCAAAACACTCTCATAGAAACAGCTGTAATAATGATTGTCCAAATATCTGGGCACTGTATTGCCCCCAGTCAAGCTAATCCATAAAATTAGCCGTCACAACGGGCACTTACATGCATTTATTAGTTATTCTCCCTTTTGTTTGTTTTTCATTTTAGTTTTTAAGGAGAGTTGTAATAGGTGGAATTCCTTGTACTCCAGTTTTCAGATTGGTGTCTGTGGTAGGCAGAATTCTAAGATAACCACCAACGGGCCATTCCTTTGTATAATCACCTTCCCTTGAGTGTGAATTGAACTTGTGACTTGCTTCTAGCCATTAGAATATGGCAAAGATAATGGGATAGTAATTTCCTTGATAATGGTATACTCTGTAATATTCTGTCTTAGCAGAGTGGAGTAATAGCTTCTCCTGCTGGCTTTTAAGGAGTAAGTTGCAATGTTATGAGAGAGCTAAGTGGCATGGAAGGAACCGCAGGGCCTCTAGGTGCTGAGAATGGCACCTGGCTAACAGCCAGAAGCCTCAATCCTCCAACTAGTAGATGTTACAATCTTCCGACAACCAGGTGAGCAGCCTGGCAAACAACTAGACTGCAGCCCGTGAGATGCTGAGCAGAGGACCCACTTAGGCTGCACCTCTGCTCCTGACCATCAGAACTGTGAGGTGATAAATATATGTTGTTCTAAGCCTCTACGTTTGTAATAATTCGTTAAGCAGAAATAGATAACTCATGCAGTATTCCTGTTGCCAAACTCTCCTTTAACCTCAACATTAAAAACTATTCTAGTTGTCATATTTTGAAAAGTGGATGGGCAAATTGCATTTAATTACAACTTAATAGGGCAGACATAGATGATCTCAAAATTGGAATGAATGTTCAGACCGTGTAGGAGCAGGAGCTAAATGAAATTTCAGTCTTCTAAGCAGTAAGGATTTGACTCAGAAATTTAACATGGAGCAAAAACATGATGACAAGGGCAAAATGTGTTCAAGTATAGGAGAGGGCGTAAGGGAGGCGCATATTTTGATACGTAAGCAGACTGTTTATGTTGCCAAGTTTGTAAACTCACAGCAGGGGATTGGCTTCCAGGCACAACACGCAGATATCTAAGAAGTTCTGAAACTGCTCAAAGTCAGGGCTCTGTTCCAATGAAAGCCAGGAGCCTAAACAGCAGAAACAGGATTTAGGCATATTAATAAGGTGGTTCCTCACTTCAGAGAACTGGGGTAGAGTACAACAAATTCTGAGACTTCAATGATCTGTGCTATAGTTACTTTTAGTCAGGTGTGGTTCTGAGAGTTCTAGACTGTTTCCTAATCTGTGACAAAATAAATTTCATTGACATCTAAACAACTGGGCAAAGATCTTTGAATTAAAGTGCAGAGTAAGTACAAATACATTTGTAAACAAAGTGACCTTTTATTCCTCAGAGCAACCATAGGCCTTGCAGAATGAGGGCTTCCCAAGGGGTTCTAGCTGTGTGATCACCACTGTACACATATCGCGTGTCAGGTGGGGGATGGTTGGTGGCATTAGAAGAGGCTGGCCTCAAGCCCGTGTCTCTGATCATGTTCAGAAAACATCCACAGCAACCATCCAAACTAATCCCACAGGATGATTTAATGAAAAGTATCAGCACTTGGTCACCACTTACTTCATTCCAAACTCAACTCAAAAATGTTTGGCCATCTTTTTAACTTTATTTTTTCTCTCATTTGTCTAACAGATCCACGTGTCTCTTTACCTTTATTCAAAGAGCAACCCTAGAGTTTCTTTGCCACTCTTAGGCGCACATTTACCTGCTATAGGGCGTTGTTAGAAATAGTTATACGTTGCTGAATATTTGCTGAGGAATTTTAGTGTAAACTCATTTTCAAATCATTTCTTAGTACCAGTGGAATACAGTACATAAACAATACAAGCCTTCTGCAGGCACGTCTGGATGGAAAATAACCCCAAAAACCTAAGATTATTTTGTCCCATTAGAACTGCCTGGCTCAGGTCAAGCTGGTCCTGGAGAAAGAACTGAACATGACATGTCAAATAGCCCCAGCCTAGAATGAAAGGACCATGGAGAGTAATAATGGAGTCTAAACAAGATTACTGAAGCCCGACTCTCTGGATGCCAACAGTCAACTAAAATCCTTAGATTCAGACCAAATTCTAAACTCTTGAGCGTCATATTCCAAACTCCGTGACCTGCACTGGCTGGGTATTTCTAACCTTAAGGATTACTTTTGCTTGTACTTTTGGTTTTACTCCAGGATGCCCTGTCCTGTTTGGCCCCTTTATCTCTGCTCTCTCTGTTCTTTTTGTCTGGAATGTCCTTTCACTAATATTACTTGCTGGAATACTTGACTTTTTTCCCTTAAGTTTCCCACCTTACATTCTGCCTAAAAATATGGTCAAAATGTTTCTGTCCTAAAATAAATACACTCTAAATGCTGTTCTCGCTTTAAACTGATGCCGTTGTAATAACCTGGTTATTATTTAACAGGAAAGGAGGAAAGGGAAGGCTAAATAATAGAGGCATGTCATTTATACAGCTTGGCCAAAAGGCTGCATTTAACAGTCCAAGCCCGTTCCCCACTGACCATTGGGGAGGGGACCGGACAAAGGCAGTTTAGAAACCTGCCCAGTCAGATCTAAGGCAGTGGGAAGGTACTTGCCTGGCAGTCAAACCTGGGAACACGTTAGTGTCCAGAATGTGTGTGGCCACTGCAAGCGAGAGCTCTGGGCTCTCCGGGTGCTACTGTCTTGGCCACCGGTTCCCGGCTGTCCTGCGCCAGGGGCTGCGCTCCCTCCCCTGCGCCCCCTGCTCGCGGCCCTGTGGGGCTCCGCAGGACGGACGGACTCTGCTTAACTGATGCCGAACCGGACCTGGCTGTGCACGGAGCGGAAGCTCTGGGCACTGGCCTAGCTTCTGGCTTCACTGAGACCCCAGCCGCACCTCTTTCAGGGCTGGCTTTAGGGGCAGGGGACTTTGGAACCTGAAAAATGTAATTCCACTCAAGGCACTTTCCACATCTCATCCTCCAGTGGGGGCTTCTGAAAATTCCTGTTGCTGTGGTACCCCAAGAACCTCCACCTGGCTCCCACAAGCAATGGGGAAGTTTGATTCTCCAGTAACAAAACTATTTCTCTCTCTCTCTCTCTCTTTCTCTCTTTCACTTAAACCAAAATCACCTTCTAGTATCATTACCAGCAAAGTAGTTGACTACATATTCTAGAAAAAATATTTCCCCCACCGTAAACATCCTAAAAATGCTAGGTAAAATATAACCATAAACTATGTACTCCCTAGAAAGTAAAGTCTACAGGTGATGAGAGTGATGCAGTAGAAAACAAATTACAAGGATATTGAATCCACAGGTGCCTTGAAGCTGTTTGCAGCAATTATTAACCTAGAAGCTTGGGAAAGTAAAACCCTTCCTGAGGTTTCACTTGTGCAGGGCTTTCTTCTTTACCTGGGATTGAAATTAATTTATGTTACCTAGTCCTAGATGATCCAGGAAACCCTAAATTGAAAAATTAATTTAAAAGTTGTTATTTTCTAATGGTGCCTGGCAGAAAGAAGTACAGATATTCTCCAAAGGGATTCAGCCTCAATTCAGTACACATAGATTCCCACATATAAAACAGTGCCAAAGCTGAGCTCACAGTACAAAATTTCCAAAAGGTGACATAAACCACCACAATTAAGAATTAGTAGATCCTTCTTTTTTACAGCTGCATAGTATTCCATGGTGTAAATGTCCCACAGCTTTTTTATCCACTCATCTACTGATGGGCACTTGGGCTGTTGCCAGATCTTAGCTATTGTAAACTGTGCTGCTATGAACATAGGGGTGCATAAATTCTTTCTGATTGGTGTTTCAGGATTCTTAGGATATATTCTTAGAGTGGGATCACTGGGTCAAAAGGCAGCTCCATTTTTAGCTTTTTGAGGAACCTCCACACTGGTTTCCATAGTGGCTGCACCAGTCTGCATTCCCACCAGCAGTGTACTAGGGTTCCCCTTTCTCCACACCCTCGCCAGCAAGTGTCAATTGTTGATTTGTTGATGGAGCTATTCTGACGATCTCATACCCTTTGGGACTGTATGGATGGACCTGAAGAATATTATGCTAAGCAAAATAGGCCAGGCAGAGAAAGACAAATATCACATGATCTCACTTATATGTGGAATCTAAAGAACATAATAAACTGCTGAACAAAATAGATTCAGTGACATGGAAGCATGGGTCAGACTGGCTAATCTCAGAGAGAAGGTGGGGGTGGGTGGGTGGGTGGGTAGGGAGAGATTAACCAAAGGATCTATATGCATGTAACCCATGGACACAGACAATAGTGAGGTGAAGGACTGGGGAGGGGAGTGGGTGCGGGTGGAAGGGGTCAATGGGGAGAAAAGGGGATATCTGTAATATTTTGAACCATATAAAAAAAAAGAATTAGTAGAACCACAAGCAGCAAAATGAGAAGCTCCAAATACTACAGATATTAAAATTTGGAAGCAGAACATAGCTAAGTGTGCTTAAAACATCTAAGTAGACTATTTGAATTAATAAAGAAGCAAGACACTTTGAAAACATACCCAACATTTATTTGATAAAGGAAAAAAGTTTCATCCATACTTCATTTGTAGCAGATCAAAGATTTTGATGTAAAATATGAAATAAAGAAAGTACTAGTAAGAATCATGGAAGAATATTTTATAACCTCTATGTAAATTCTTTCTGAAAGTAAAAATTCCAGAAACCATTAAAGAAAGGACTGAAAAATTCCTATAGAAAAGTGGAAAATGTCTACATGGCAACATCCAACAACAAAAAAGTGAAAAGAAAAATGACAAAATGAGAAAAAAAAAAATTGAACCTCATATCTTGGGAAAAAAAGGGTTAGCCTATCCCCCATATTAATAAAGAAATTGAAAAGAAAATATTAAGTTCCATGGTTACCACTCCTTCTAGGTTTGTCACCAAAGAAGAGAATTAAAAGCTTCTGTCCATCAGAAAATATTACCTGGAAACAAACTAGTGCAAGATACATTCTCCCTTAAATAAATGGAAAATTCCTAACCACTGTTTATAAAATAGAAATAATGCTTCATTTTAAAATTTCCAATATTGAGACGTATCATAAAATCAATATATGCACTTATAATGTATCTTTATGTTTCACCAACATGCCATCATTGCAGAGATGGAATGATTTACAATTACTGACATCTTGAAATGAAAGGGAAATATTATGTGGGAGCAATCCCCTTGACAATGAATTAAGTGGTTAGATAGTGGCATCATTCCTGTACTCAAGAGCTGAGGAGAAATTAGTGTTGATGAACATTAATAATTCTGGCACAGATATCACAAATTTTAAAAATGTCCAAACATAAAGAATTTGTGATTTTTTTCTTTTTTTCAAGTTAAATTATTATTTACAGTATTCAAAAATCAAATATATAAGGAAAATCTTTCTAACTGGTGAGCTTTAGAAACTGATTTGCATGTGTTGAATGAGTAACTTGTGGCCAAAATGTGCATCCAATTTGCCTGAATCGGCAGGAACCCTTGGCTTGTCAGCCCTTCAGCATCTACCTTCTTTCATTACTCCTTATAATCAGAATGTAATTTTCATGTGCTATGTTATAAAAAAACTGGAGAATCTTGTATATAAGAGGGAAAAATGGGATAAAACATTAAGCGTGTATTGTAACTGTTTTGTGAAAGATCTGATACTATTGACCACAATTCCTTTTCCTCTTTCTTGCTCTCCACGTGCAGTAAGTTACTTCCACAAACCCCTTGTATTCACTGCCATCTTCTTCTTTCTACTGGTATTATTTCATTTAAGGCTACTGAAATCATGAAACTAAAAATCAACTGTTGGGTCTCCCTCTAGGAGTTCAGCTGGAAAAGCCCTCAGTGATGGAAGAGATGGTTGATCCCAAGCCAAAACTACAGCGGTTGGCTGGCAAAGGTTGGTTTACAGTTGTGAGTATGCAAAACACAGAATTAATAAAGCTATTGTAATAATCGTAACCTACATTCTTTTTCCATATGAACAACTGTAAACCTACTTTTGCCCACCCCTGTATTTTAATAATAGGATTCGAAGACAGAAATGAAGCTGTGATTTATAACAAATCATAAACCAAGGACATTCTTTAACCAGGACACAAATGGCACTCATAAATAGAAATCAGGGCCATTGAGCGACAAAGCAGGAACTGTTATCAAGTGCATATATAGGATCACAGTGGATTGGGAAGGAAGTCAAGAAACTGTTTTGGAGCCTTAAAAGAATTTTTTCCTGGGGCACTGGAAATGTATTAGATATGAAATAAAAAGTTTAAAACTGGGCCTTGGTAGGATTGTATTTAAACGTTAAGAAGATTACTCTGCTAATTAAACTATTAGAGAAGGGGAACTGGAAAGGAAAGTTTCAGGTAAAATGTGATTTCAACAGCCTTGCAAGAAATAATACCAACAGAAAAAGGAAGATGGCAGTGAATACAAGGGTTTTATGGAAGTAACTTACTGCCTGTGGAGAGCAAGAAAGAGGCAAAAGAATTAGAAAAATACAAAGTTTGTATGCCTGAGTGACTCGAAGATGGCTGTAGAGGTGGAAAATAAAAAATAAAAATAAAGAACACACGTATGAGGAAAAGATGGCGTATTTCATTTTAGAAATATGTTTTCAGAGGTGCTAATGGAATGTGAGCTGGAAATTACACACAGGGATGGAGAGTCAACAGCAAACGTCTGCTTTCAGAAAGATCTGGGCTTAAAAGCATTTCTACATGTTGGCTTTAAGATCCTGTCAGCTTTCTCATTATTAGTGGAGATTATTTTTCCTTTTGCTAATCTACATTAATCTTAATATAGTATCAGTCATTGCTACTGTAATAGCAGCGACTCATATCATGGTACTCATTCATAGAGTAGTTGCAGATATTAAGTGACAATGTATGTGAGAGTGAAAGAAAATGACCTATAAGTAGTAGGGAGCTGAAGTTAGCTTCTTTCTATCTCTGAGAAATAAGGGAAAAAGAAGGCTTTCAAACATGGTTTAGAGAATTATTTGCATCAGTGTTATAGTGCAAATAATTTAGTTGAATGATATTCCATAGAGGAAAGTGGAAAGTCATAAGAAAGGCACGACATAGACTTGGGAGAAGTTATCTTGCATAGGATGGAGAACCAAGTGGAAGTAAAGAACAGATTGTAGATTTTAGAGGAGAATCAGTAAAACTCAACATGAAGACCAAAAAAAAAAAAAGAAGAGAGGACAATATAACAGGTAACCATGTCTACTTAACTAGCTCTATGTATTGGCTTTTTGGGTCTTTTGTGTGATTTATACATTTGGAGCAAAGTGAAAATTAAGTAGGTCCCCAAATGGCTGTTAAAAGCCTCGTGTGAAATACCCAAGGTTATAGGACAGGATAGGATATCGCTTTCCAATCACAATACATGTGATTGAGCCTCCTGAACATCTTTGATTTCTGTTTGAAGAATGGTAGGTACTTGTGCGTGTGCCTGTAACAGCCCCAGTGCTTTAGCTGTGAAAGACACGCTCATTATCTGTACATTATCATATGTACTCTCAACATTCTCCATACTATTAGTGGCAAAACGTTGATTTTTAAAAAAAAAACAACCTTCTTTTTTCTTTCCTAAGGACTTGCGAGGGTTGTCTCACTGCGAATTGCAGATGGAGGCCTGCCTTCTGGCTCAGGCATGGAAGCCCGCCAAAGAGGGAGAGACTGCAGAGAAGTGAATCTTCCAGTGGGGTGGGGGAGACCTCTACGGTCCCCTGGAGGATCTGAAAAACATTTACACCTCCTGCTTTGCAAATAGCGACAGCAAAGATTCATTGCTCTGTACACACAGCATGATGAAAGCATGTTTAACTGAGGGGAAGTTAAAAACAACAACTGTTCAGATTACCTCAGAACAAGGCATTTCAAGAAGTTACTTCATTTTGTTCTGTCCTTTAATTTTTCAAAGATGAAAGAATATTCACCTTTTTCTCTACCTCTGCCTCCCAATCTAAATAGAAAGGGGTCTTTCTTAATTCCTTTTCTCTATTATTTACAAAGAGATGAAAATCTAGAGTTTATAACTGCATGGTAAACATATCATTGACATAATGTAATTGTCAGAGGGGTGCTCGCTTTAGTAAATGTTCGTCTCTTAATCCAAAGTTAACAGAGGCAGTACTGAGTTCATGGAACTGTTATTGGGACAAGTCCTAATATCCCATTCTTTTTCCCTGTCAGTGTTTTGTTCATTCAATTCCTTGGAGTGGGATGGTAAGGAATGTGTTGTGATTTCAGGAAAATATTTCCTGCATTTTATGTCATTTTTTTCCTTACTTATATCCATTCAAGTATATATTTAACTCTCATGTTGCATTTCATTTGCAAATTTGCCAGTCTGGGCTCTGAATGCCTCAGAAAGCCAATCTACATTACAGTTTTGTGAATTTCAACAGTCTCATAGGTACCTGTGAAATTGCTACACTTATGAACACAATATCACACCCAATGCTGTGGAAGTGAAAACCTACACTACAATTTTGCAGTCTCCTTTTGTTTAAATTGTGTCATGAAACTAATGCCAATACATGTTTCTGATATAGAATTATTTAATCTTCAAAGTGGAAGAGCCCTGCCCTGGCCAGTGTAGTTTAGTGGTTAGAGCTTTAGCGCATGCACCGAAGGGTCTTGGGTTTGATTCCCCATCAAGGGCATGAACGTCCATCCCTGGCCCAGTCAGGGCACATACGGGAGGCAACCAATCGACGTGTCTCTCGCACATTGATGTTTTTCTCTCTCTCTTGCCCCCTCCTCACTTCCCTCCGTTCTCTCTAAAAGAAAAATCATTGGAAAAGTTGTCTTCAGATGAAGATTTAAAAAATAAAAAAAGATGGAAGAGCCCTTAGTGACCTTATAGTTTTTGTTTGTTTGTTCGTTTTTCAAGATAAGAGATTTAGGTCTCTTAAATTGCTCAAGGTCAATAAGTGGCAGATCAATGCAGTTGGCTTTCCTGACTTCGAATCAAGTTCTTTGCCTACCACAAACTTGATTTGGAAAATGTTTAATATTTCTCAGGATTCCCAGTTATAATTTATCAGTTTTGAAAAATGTTTATCTGCAAATGGGGGAGGCATAATAAAAATATCCTAAGTATGCTAGGCAATAACCAGAACCAATTATGGATGATGGCAAATTAACAAACTGTTCAAAACTGGACTTGGGCAAATTCTTCAGAGTAATGATAGATTGTCAACTCATGAAGTGACAGAAAGAAGAGGCTGCTAAATGAAAAAAAAAACAAACAACAGAACAAAACCAATTAAGGTCTCATGCAAACATATACTCATGCCAAACATTTCTGAATATCCACTCTCCTATGATCATGTTTTATAACCTGCCCTGCCACTCACCTGTGCACTGTCAGACTATTTGATGACTCTATAGAGCAATTTTCTTATTAAAATATATCCTTGACCTTTATTTAATCTTTGGACTCATAAAACTGTAGTCCACAAAATATAGCTTAAGTTAGAGGAAATGTTCACAGCTTGACTAGATACCCAGACATTTCCAATTGTACTAATCATTTATCCATAAATAAAACTGTACATTATTTGAAACAGGAAAAATATTTATTCAAAAATGAATTACCATGGGTCTTAAATTAGTCTTTTTAAATAATTATTTGAAAAGTGAAATCTTTTGGGAAATAAACTTATCATTTAAAGTGTCACTAGGATTATATTTAAAGTAGAGAACTAATCCATTTCAAATAGCCCTGAAAAGGTCAAACATACAACATCAAGAACCTGTTTCATCATGTGAGTTACTAGTTCACAGAAGAAAGGAAAGTATCCACTAGCCATTCAGACAATAACTGAGCGTTGAACACACCTCAAGCTCTGAGTGATATGGGGAAGCCTAAGTGTAAGTGTATAAGGACCAATACTTTCCTCTAAGATCTAAGGTTAATAACAAAGTAATCATTTTATACCAGAGCCAAATAAGTATTGAAATTACAGGTGGAGAGAAAGAGAGAGAGAAAGAAATTAGATTATAGGCATATCAAACAGAATTCAAGAAAAGAAAGTGAGTTGAATCTTGCAAGGACCAAATCCAGGGAAGTGCTGAAACTGTATCAGGAACTAGGATTTCCAGATTCTCTTTCTCTGTTTGTCACAGAGTCCCTATGACAGCTTACTTTTGTAAATCTTTGGCATTGTTTTTCTCTTACTCTGCAAGTGAGTTTTCTCTCTTCAACTTACTCAAGGCCCAAATACATTTCCTAATATATATGCCTTCTTTATATCCAGGAACAGTAGCTAATTGATAGACTGTCTTTGTGTCTCAGTTCCAAACTCCTAAGACAATTTGAATGCCCTTGATCTGATTAGAATTATAATCTTTTTTTGAGGAAAAATTATCTATGAAATTGGCATTTATATAGGTAAAAATTCACTTGGGGAGGTAATGGTATTTCTAACAAATTGATATATTTGTATATATTCATGTATTCATTAAGCACTCCCATGAGAAAACCAGTGTGTGTGTTAATTTGACAGATACTGAGGTTAATAATACATAGTTCTTTTACCTAAGGAGCTCAAACTGGAGTGGAGGAGACAGAAGGAAACAAATCACCAATTCAAAGGATATATACAATACCAATGGCCCCCATTCTTTAGATATATCCACTCTGGTCTTGTCTTTTTGACTCCTCCAAACAGAGTAGGGAGTCTACAGTTCTCAGGTGTCATAGAACTGATAATCCTGTCATAGAATTAGCTTCCCAAATGCCCTGAGGCCTTGTGTGGATTTAATCTATATCATTGTTTCCTAGAAGACTATTCCACTGTGTGCATTTCCCCTATGCCTGAAGGGTAAAAAAGTGATGGTTTTTGGGGAAAGGGTATGTGACTCAACTTTGAAAGCAACACTTGCATAAGGCCTAGGGGAGGGAAGGTTGCAGGATAGAGACAGGGTGAAAAGGTAGAGAACACGGAACTTGAGCTGGGTACCTCTATTTTTATTCTTGTCCTGGACAACAAATGTTAGGAGCAAGTCTGGATACCTACTAAGGGATTACAATACTGATATTTTCTGGGTGTTATGGGGGTCACTAAGTAAAATCCAGCCAAGATATATTTGGAAAGAAAGGTTGCATGAAATCTGAGTTTTAGAAGACTATTCATAGTAGTGTGAGCAAAGTGATGAAGTTCTTATCTTAGATGGAAGGTGCTAAGTGAAATGGCAGGCAAATGCATTTTCATCTGCTGTGGTACAACATTCTTAAGGACCTACAGTGGGACTTTATGCATTATATAGAATTTACACATGTGACTTCACACTAATGATTTTCACCTTCCTTTAACATCAGCAGCAACCTAAGATATTCCTCTTCCTTCCATCTATGGCCTCACAAGTTTTCTAACATTCTTCAGGTGATGATGTCCTAGCAATAAAATATATTCAGAATATTTAACAGCCATTATAGAAGACTAGTTACTTATGGGGGCTGGTTATTTCACCTAATATAGTGTAAATATTAGAGCATTTCCAAGGAGTGGATAGTCTGCACATTCTCCATTTAATAAAATAGAATTCCAGTTAATAAAGATTAAATAAATATTAGAGACATCAAATTAAAGATGGTGGATTGGTCACACACCAGATCTTTCGTTCCCCCTTGAAGTACCAATGAATTTACAACACAGATATTTAAAAAAACAAAAAACAAAAAACAAAGTTAAACTAAGAGGTTCAAAGATGATAAAGTATAACAATGCAATATTAAGAAAAGTGGGAATCAGATGTATGCATGGTGTGATGGTTAATTTTGTTTGTCAGCTTGACTGGCTACTGGATGCCCAGATATCTGATCAAATGTTATTTATGGGTGTGCCTATAAGAGTGTTTCTAGAAGAAATTATCATATGAATTGGTGAACGGAGTAAAGCAGGCTGCCCTTCCCAATGTGGGGGGGCATCATCCAATCCATTGAGGACCTGAATAGAACAGAAAGGTGGAGGGAGGGAGAATTTTGTCTGTTTGCGGTTTAAGCTGGAACATTGGACTGGGACTTACACCGTGCAATTCAGGTTCTCAGGCCTTTGCACTCAGACTAGAACTGCACCACTGGCTTTCCTGGATTTCAGGCTTGCAGATGGTAGGTTATGGAACCTCTCAGCCTCTATAATTCCATATGCCAATTCCTCATAATAAATCACTATCTCTATCTATGGCTCTGTTTCTCAGGAGAACTTTGACTAATATGCATAGTAAGCGACTATAGAAACTTAAAAAAGATTATCTCTACCTGGCAATGAGCTAAGTTGCTAAAACTTTTTTGATATACAGTGAAACACTCAAAAAAGACTCCATGTGTCTTTGGAAGTGGGAGAAAATGTGAAATCAAAATAAGAGGATTGTTGAAAGTTTAATATTTAAACCCTGACCTCTTCTGTCTGTTGTGAGCTGGTACTCACTTGTCTACTTGTCACTACCATTTACATTCTCATGAATTTGTATATAGGGAACACTGATGTAACCTAAATGACAATCACTCTACAACTATATTGGGAAAGTGAGGGTTTAGGAAATGTGTGTGTGTGGGGGGGGGGGAGGTAGGGTGATAACTGGGAGAGGGCAGTGTGCTAAGGACATGTAGGTCCTCATCTTCCATGGAGGAATGTCAACAGAGAAGGCCTAGAAGTCAAAATTTAAAAAATAATAATATAAGTATTTATTTAGATATATGGTTATATGTATCAAAACTAAAAATTAAGAGAGATGAAAGTGGTTGTTTCTGGAGAGTGGAGAGTGTTAAATTGAAGTGGGGATTAGGAGGTTGTTAATTTTTGCCATAAATCATATAGTATTATTTGACCCTTTAAACTATATGCAATTATTACTTAGAAATAAAAACTAAAAAAAAAAACAGCATCAATGTAAAGTTTGACATTCTCCCAGAAGAGTACTTGACTTGCTGATAATCCATGTTGCATTTTAATTATAGACATGTATCTTTAATAATTAACTGCGCTGAAGGTACATAGTTGCCCTTATCTGAACCTTCTTGGGTTCTTTACCTATAAAATAAATACAATTGTATGCAGTCTTACATTCCCTGCATAAATGTTCTGAGGATACATGACATACCACAATGTAATCTATTTAGATCAACTGTAAGTAATTTAAATGTTATATATCTTTTGATCAATGTTGAGAGGAGAAATAAATGAGACGCTTGGAGGTTAAATGACTTGTCTGAAAAACTTCTATTGGCAAATGATCATAATGATAGGAGAGTCCTTTAGTACTGTCATATGTTTAACAGAGGCATCAATTACAATAGTTTTTATTCTTTTATTTACACTAAGTAAAAATACTTAAATTTTAATTCAGATTGCTTTCACAGAGAGCTGAAGCAGTACCTCTATACAAATATCCCTGAATATTTTATAAACATATCATACTGAATGATAGTTCCATTAATTTAATTTGAAAGTGTCAGGATGAAAAAATATTTGATTCATAAAGTATTTTAAAAATATATCTCTGATGTATTTGTTTGTTTTGCTTTGTTTTGACATATCATTGTTATATTAGTCTTTTGGCACTTAGTCTGTCAGCAAAGCCAACTAGACAGGGATCATCCTTGATCTTCCTACACATGTTAGAGAACTCTTTCTTTATCATCAGCTCCAGAAAATGCTATTAAGCAAGGCCCCTCAGGCAGAGCCTCTTTAGGGTAGAGTGAGGTACAGAGTGAACTTTCAGAGTGCAGAGGACATCTAGTTGAAATAAATACTAAGGAGAGATTTAAAGAAAGGTATAAATCACAAAAGGACTTATGTACAAAAACAGGGAAATAAGGGATCTAAGGGTTTGGGGGTTTTTTTGTATGACTCAGGTCTTTTTAATTTTTTTACTTATTGTAGAGGGAAATTCAAGTATCTCTAAGCCCTTTATGTGTGTGTGTGTGTGTGTGTGTGTGTGTCTGTGCGTATGTTATGTTACTATAAATCTCCAATACTTTTATAAGATGACTCAATAAAGTTATTTTTAAAATAATAAAAAAAGTAAATAGTACTATTATTAGAAGTGAAGGTTAGTTTAGATCAAGATCTTAAACCACTTTCTGTAATGAATCAGATAGCAAATAGTTTAGCTTTGCAAACCATAAAAATCTCTTTAGCAACTACTCAACTTTGCCATTGTAGTGTGAAAGCAGCCAGAAATGATACACAAATGAATGGGCATGGCTATGTTCCAATAAACCTTTATCTACAAAACAGGCAGCCAGTAGAAATTGGCTCATGGACCATAACTTCCCAAGCTGCCCTGGATTATATGATATTATTGCCAAGTAATCAGAGGTGACTAAACCTTGGCATAAATGCCATATTCACTACTTCCCAAGAAGTTCCTGAGAAGTACATACACAGTAGTGGTAGTCATATGGGAAATTATCTACCAGTTTAGGGGGGTTGAAGTCAACTTTTAATGGAGGGCCATGGGTTTATCTAGGTGAATCACATAAATCAGCCTGTAGTCCAAATGAGGTTTCTTTTTAATCTATATTGAACGAGAACAAGGCTCTGGATATTACTGACCTCCTTCCGGGCACAAGTCACAAGACTAGAAGCGGGGCAGTCATGCAGGCGTGCAGAATGCTGGCGTGGCTTCTGAGGAAAGGTGGGCCCCAGAAAGTCACCATACGCAGTGGAGGAGGGTGGGATGAAGCAGCTCCAACAACAGACCTGGCCCTGGTGTAATGGCAGAGACGGCTAGGTGCCTAGGGAATGAATGAAGCAGATCACTGTCAGTTAATATGAATTTTCTCTTCAGAGAATGGTGATCATAATTAGTAGTGAATGTAAAATAATATACTATTCATTGCTGATCATCCAGATTATTTGTTCTCTTTTCCTGTGGGGGAGCCAAGAAGTAAAATAAAGATAACTGAAACCAAAGAGGAGAGACAGAGAGAGAGAGTTTAAGTAAGATACACAAAAATAATCTTTCAAAACAGTTCCTAATTCTTGATAGTACCTCAATAATGGTTGCTTTACTACTTTTACATCTCCCTGAGCTCTATCCTTGGCCTTTCCACAAATTAGTTGCATGTATGGAAATTTTATACATATAAACACACATACACACCTAGGTCCTACTTTTGTTACCTGAGAGATGTAATATCGAATCAACCTTACCCAAACTCTTTCTTGATCTCAGCTCTAAAATTCTGCAGAAAAACCTGGCATGATCTCCTTCTGACTTAGGGAAATCAGCCTGATATGGGTTTTCGTTCCTCCATCTACAACAGTTTCATGTGCCTCTTTTACTATCTCACAGTTCTCACAGTGTTGTTTTATATTCATTCATGTGGTTGTTTGATTAACCTCTGTCTCCTCACTAAGCCATAGGTCTGTTAGAGGAGATACCTTGGTCACTGCTTGGCACATACTTTGTTTTCTAGCAGCAATTCCAAGGAATATGAATCCAGATTAAAAACTATAATTCTTAAGGTTCTTACAATATTATTCACTTGTATGTTCATTCATTGTTATATTATTCATCCGTCGTTAAGCCACTCCCATTTTGCGACCATGAACTGTGTTGTTTTGGTGAGACAGGCATGAATTGGCAGAAAAGGTCTCTACCATGGAGCATAGTCAGGAGCAGGAAACAGTACATGCCAATACACAAATACTTATTTAAGTATAGTTTGTAAAAAAGTATTTTAAAAGAGCATTGTGAGCATATAAAATTAACAGATTTGACCTAGTTAGGGAGTGATATTGATGCTGTTGTAATAACCTGGTTATTACTTAACCGGAAAGGAGTGAAAGGGGGGAACAAAAGATATAGGCATGCCATTTGTTCAGCTTTGCCAAAAAACTGCATTAAACATTCTCCAAGTCTATTCCCTGCTGATTGATGGGGGACGGGATGAGACAAAGGCAATTTCGACACAATGCCCAGTAAGGTCTGAAGGATGTGGAAGACGAATTGCCCGTCAGTCACACCTGAGAGCAGGTAATTGGCGGGGATGGGCATGGCCACTGCAAGTGCATGAAATCTAAATATATAAACTTCTAGCCAAAGGAAGTTTGGCCCTTCCCTTCCCCTTTCTCTTATCTCTAGGGTGCAGGGCCCTCTCAGGACTCCTGCGGCAGGAGGCTGGGCTCTCCTGTGCCCACATGGATCAGGGCCATGTTGGACTCCTCACATGGGCTAATGGACTTGAATCTGGCCTGAATGCTGAACCACACCCCACTGAACATGGAATGGACACTCTGGATGCTGGCCCTGTTTCTGAATCCGCTGAATTCCCAACTGTACCTCTTCCCAGGACTGGCTTAAGGGGCAGTGGGCTTTGGAACCCAAGAAATATAACTCCATGCCAGAAAACCTTCTTCCATGTTCCATCTTCCCTTGTGAGTCTCAGAAAATTCATTTTCTAAAGATATTGTAAGACCCTCATTCCCACTCCTGTCTGGGAAGTCTGGCCCTTTAATTTCTCTAGCATCAATATGATAGGCTTTAAAGAAGAAGTGGCATTTAAGCTTATACTTGAAGGATGAATGCATAGGTAAAAAGACATTAAGTAGACAAATTATACACACAGCCCCCCACCCCCACCCCCACCCCCACAGACACATACAGAGATGGTCCACAAAGCAATGCATGAAAAATGCACATTCCATAGTATAATTAATATAGTTTAAAAACAAAAGATCAGAATGTCTCTCTCTCTCTCTCTACACACATTTATCATAACTCAGCATAAAAAGTTTAAAGTACTATAACTAGTAAAAATAAAATTCCTCAGGTAATTTAAAATTTTACTGATATAAAACACATTCATATTCAGATGTAGTTCAATTTTTTTTCACTTCCCTATTTCACTACCTTTATTGTATGAGAGCTGATGGTCCACACTACCTTCGTTCTGAATTTTAATAAGGTACAATTTGAAACACAAGTATTCTTTTTTCTGTCCTTAGGCTTTTGTTGCTGTTGTTGTTGTTATTTTTTTTTGCAAGGATAATTAAAGTAAATGGATATAATAAAGAAGGAATGTTAACTTCTAACCAAGAGTTTCTAAAATGAAAACAGAAAAATCTAAGTACTTTGGACTAATAGAAGAGAAAGCCAATTTAAATTGCAAACTATTTTAAGTTATATATATTTTACTTACTTTACATTCAGTAAAATAAATTAGATGTCAGGACTATATGTTGGAAGGAGCTTTAAGGAACAGATAAGAATGATTTATAAGTAGGCAGATCAATAAGATAAAAATTACTTTGAAATATTGGAGTGCTTAAAACAGTTATCCTAATAACAGGCTATTTGGATCTAATAGTCCATCTAACTTTTTTTTACTATTGATGCTTTACGTAGTATTTTTTCTTCATAATTATTAAAAAGATCAGCATCAGTTCAGACATTTCTTTAAACATTTGAAATAATAAAGTAATGAGGTTTTCCTCTTTGAATTTTTATATTTATATTACAAATTCTCTGTACTACTCTAGAAGTATCATCACCTCCAGTATGTTCAAAAATAAAAATGAGCAACTTTAACACATGCACAACTGTCACCAAATCTAATAACAAAAGCTCAACAGTGTTTAGCAGTTTTCTTTTTTTGTTTAACTGTGCTCAAAACAAGGAGATTATTTGATTTCAAAGATGGTCAGCTGATTTTTCCCCCCTTTGAAACAAGTAGGTGAGTCAATGAATGAGAAATACAACTTTACATTTATTTTAAGGGAGTCCTTTGTGTATTTTAAAAACTGACCTTGGGGAGAGGAAGAGACCTTTGGGTGAAGAGATAATAATGATACATGTTTTTAGAATACTGCTGGCTCAGAGATGTTATAATATGTCAGAAGTAAACAGCCCTACTCATTCTGGTATCTTTATTGCTCCTGGCGTGTTATGATTAGAGATGTGTGTGTCTTTAAAAAGATTGAATTGCTTAACACACTATGCATTGGAAGGCCTGGACCAAATGGAAGCTTAATCAGCATTTTTCTTTCTTCTAAATGTAAATGGTATGATGCAGTGTCCTGTAAATGATGTTGTTTATCATATACTGTCAGAAGATGCTGCTGAAAGATACATTTCCATTTGTTTCCTTACTTGAGTTTGATTTGTAAAGTCAGATTTAAACAGTGGATGGAATTGAATCTGAATTTCAAGGACAGACACCCTAATGTTGTTTATCATAACCAGGACTAAGTCTAGGAATGATTATTCCAACTCTGGTTTCTAGGATTTGAAAAAAACAATGTATCTTTATTTATAACTTTAAAATAATTAGTCCAAATGTAATGAATTTTATGGTAATTACAGGCATTAGCACTGGAAACTTAATCTTAGCCAAAATGTTCATGTGCACGCCCCAATTTGTATACTGGGCTACTAGACATCTCTTTTTTCTTACACATTTATAGAACAACAAACAATTTTAAAATGTGATAGAGATATTGCTTTTACTTATAAGTATTTTTATAATTATGTAAATTCTTAATTGGCTGGGAAAGAACATGGCAATGTATATATACAAATCTTTTTGCTAGATAGTCATGTGCTCAAAAGGGTTGGAAAACCTTAAGATACCTTGTCCATGTTCTCAGCTGATTATGTCCAGGCTGGAATCAGTGGGAACCACCCATGCATGCCAAAAGCCTGGGATCTTTTAGATTTCAATATGACTATTATTATAATAAATACATTTCAAGATTGCCAATTTTAGAAATTAGGGCAGCATCATTCTGAGCTATAGGCATCAGTAGTAGCACACTTTAGAGATCCTCTGCAAATCACAAACATTGAAACACAAAGACTTTTTTCCCCCTCTTATGACCATATGGAAAATTTTTTGATGTTTGCTAACAAATTGCAGTTATGTTCAAGAGTTGCTCGAGCCAAACTGCCATCCTCAGGCGAGAGGATGAGGGATTGGGAGTTTGCAAGTGTTCACGTGGAAATGAAGGGAAAGGAGTAAATCTGAGCCCTGGGAAACCTATGAAACGGTAGCAGTTTTGTTAAAAGTTTGCTTCCCTAAAAAATCTGATGTGTTTCCCAGGTTTGCACTACTGCCTCTTGGTTGAGGTTAGTTTAAAGGAACATTAAAACTGCCTTGGAAATTCTGAATTGGAGAAGTGAAGCTGGTTGAGGGGACCTAATTCATCCAGCTCATTGGGAAGCTTGAAAGAGTCAGTCAACACCTGGAGTGGGGTTGGGTACAGCTACTATCCAGGAATCCTGGGCCCACCATCACTTTATACAGTGCCCTACCCAGCCCTGCTCAGTGAAATCCCTGACCTTGGTGAAAAACAGATTCTCTGATTGGAGTGGGATCCATCCTCAATGGGCTGAGTTCTTGGTAGGAATACCAGCTGGGTCATGGGTATAGCTGTAGTTGTGCATTAAATATTTGGAATATGCATCTTGATTTGTACTTTGCCCCTGACCTCAGAATTATTAGGGATGGGCCTGAAATGCAGAACTTTCTTGGCATCATATTAAGATAGCATCAGAAGACTTAAAAAAATCACTGACTTGCCTGGCCAGCATGGCTCAGTGGTTGAGCGTTGACTCATGAACCAGGAGGTCAGGGCACATGCCCAGGTTGTGGACTCGATCCCCAGTAGAGGGCATACAGGAGGCAACCGGTTGATGTTTCTCTCTCATTGATGTTTTCATCTCGCCATCCCTCTCCCTTCCCCTCTCTCTCAAATGAATAAAGACATATTTTTTTTAAAAATAGTGAAGAACATTGATAAAGTAAAATTTATTCCATAAACATGTACTAAGTGCCTATAATAATGACAGACAATATAATAGGGACTAAAACAGAAAATTTAAGAAGATTTATTTTTAGGAGCTAGTATTTTTATAAGAGAGACTCATATAATTAGATAATTCTGCCACAAAGAGATAAATGATACAATGTTGAAAGAAGAAAGGGGTCTTTGAGAATTTAGAGGAAAGATATGACAAACTCTGCTTAGAGGAATCCAGAAACATATTCTGTTTGTTGTCATGGAGCTAGATGTCAGGGATAAATAGCAGTTTGCAAGGCTAGGAAAAGAGGAAGAACATTGCATGAGTGCTATAGAACTATAATTCTGTAACTATAGCTACAGACAGGTTGTCAGGGAAGCTGAGCAATTTCATTTGGACATAGAGCTAAGTGAGAACTGGAAAAGTGTGGTGGACAGTGGTCAAACATAAAGGGGATGAAGGTGGCAAGGCAGGATGTATGCTGTATGTCCCATAAGCCCTTAGGATTTGGGAAAACTCTTCATATAATGGAGGTTATACATAAATGTTACTATAATGCCATACATGTATGTGAAAAGTAATCGTGACAGGATGCAGAGCATTGACTACAATGGAAACAGATCAGGTGCAAAGAGAACAGTGAGAAGGTTTATGATGATGTACTGGGAAGGGGCCCTGAAGGCTAACTTTAAGCAGTGAAAATAGATTTGAGGGGGAATGTAATATGTTATTCATTAGTTTAAAATAATTTATTGAGAGTTAGTCTAGTAAGCTATTCACTCCAGTAGGCAGTAGGGTAGAGTTTTGAATATAATAAACAAGTTATTACTCTGAGATATTATGAAGGTAGAAATTTCAGGTTCTAGTAATGGCGAGAGAGTGTGTGTGTGTGTTGTGGGAATTAGAAGACAGGAAATAATTTATGAGAAAAAATTAGGATTTTGGTTTTAAACACAGAATTTTTGACAATGCACATATGATAGAAAAATGGATTTTTAGAGAGAGATGAAACAGTTGATTTAGGAATGTGCTAATGTGTCCATGTGACATGTAGAGAGATGTCACTCTAGGATGCAAGGATGAATGCCAGTCTTCGGCCAAAAGAAGTGAGTTAAGAACATTCTGATTTGGAAGTTAATGGCTTAGAGGTTACGTGCCGAATTATAGGAATGAAAGGAAATCGCTTTGGGGGACTCAAAGAAGCGAAAACCTGAGGACCATAAGCAAACCCCCAAGTGAATACCATCATTGAGAGGGCTGTACTAGAGAGGGGGAGGGATAAACAACGGTCAAAATGCTAACAAGTAGTCAAAAAAGAGTGTCACGAGAGAAGGCTGGGAAAGAGTCTGAGAAACACGAAGTATTTATTAGGGACTAGTGTTAGAATGAGGCATATTACGGTAAGAAAAAAAAATGAGATCGTTGTTCTGGGCAATTAAGAAAGTTTTGGCTACTTTAGCAAAAATAGGTTTAGAATAAAGCAGAGTGGAGGAACTCAGAATTTAATTTGTTGAGGGGTCAGTGAGCATGAGGCCATTGGAGGAGAAAGGAATAAAGAAATAAGGTAGTGGAAGGGGATGTTTTGCTTGTTGTTGTCTTTTGTTGTTTTTTTTAAACAGGATAATTCAGCATGTTTTCTAGATAGAGAAGCCAGAGGAGATTGCAGCTTTCGAAAAGAAGGCATAATTAATTAATTAGGCAGGATCTCAGAGGGAAGGCTAGAGAGAATAAAGCCCAATGAAAAGGTTATCAGGAGTAGAAAGAAGGAAAGTCACCTTTTCTTTGACAAAAGGAGGCATTAGGCATAGAACATTCTAGTGCCATTTTCATCTAAAATTCATAGAAACATTACCGAGAGAAAAACAAATTGCTTTCTTTTAAAATGCTTGTAGGCAGTTGACATCCTATTCCAGCTACAAAATTAGATCACGCTTATAACAATGGACAAAGGCTGTGGCTATGAAGAGACCTTATATCTGCTCTCCAAAATACAGAAAGAAGTTTTTGTATTGATGCACACAAAATAGAATTCCATATAAGAAGGGATTTCATTAGCTGCTAATGAAAATTTATGTTGACACCTCCCACATACTACTTTAAAGTATACGATAATATTAGCACTAATGGGAGTGTGGGAGAAATATACAATATGTTGATGTCATCGTGTATCATTCAGTGTAGCAATAACAAAGCTGGGAAGCTGAGTCTGACACTGTATTTAATGAAAGCCTCTCAGTTTCAAGAAAATTTGGGGAAACCTCTCCCAAATATTAGTTACACTTTTTCAAGTGATTACATTGAAAAATGATTAGACATGGCTATAAGAACACAAATCTTGTAATGTTATGAAAACAAAACGAAATTCATACAAATTTCATAACTTTGATGTAATATAGCATCATGTGCGACCATAAGCCATTTTACTAATAGCTTCTGTATCGATCTATGGTCCTTATTTCTCTCATTTTGTTTTTCTTCCTTTCTTATTTGTTTTATATTATTGCATGCATTTTGTTGCCTAAGCTCATTTTTGAGACCAATCAAATATATAAATGAATAAAATAGCATCAATATTTGTTTTGCACAATTGATTTACTCATTCTAATGAAAATAAATTGGATTTTTCCAACATTATAAATAATGCTGAAGAGAACATTTTCTCCATACATGATTTGTGCATAAGCACAATTTTGATTTATGCAAATTCAACATCACTAGGTATTTATTTCTACACTACTTTCCAAAATATCTATCCCACCCGCAGGGTATGAGTACCCCTAATATACCACATCCTTACCTACACTTGACATTGTTTTACTTCTTAACTTGTGCTAAGTTGGTTGTGTAGTCGCATCTTCTTGGAGTTTTAATTTTTATTCCAGCAATGGAATGTTTCTGGCCTCCTCAGCATCATCAATGGTAATGGAGGGCAATGGTTGTGGTGAGGAAGGTCCCTCCGACACTGCAAATTGGGCATTCTACCTTCTTGGAATATGAGGTTTTATCTAATACCAGAGAACATACTGGGCACTGATAACCTATGAAGTCAAACTCTGCAAACCTCTGTCGGTGAATTCTACCTCCAGGTTGGAATAATCAAACCAGTTCTAAGGGGAAATACTAACTGGGAACCAGTAAATATAGCCCTCCCAGGAGAATGGTAACTGTCAAACGATATATATTGCTGGGAGGAAACAGGAGAAACTATCCAAAAAATTCACCAAGTGGTAATGTATGTCCTGCTCATAGTGCTTTTCATAGTCCAGTTCAGCCAGTAGAAAGCCAGAATGGCTCATGGTGGATAATAGTGGAATACTGATAACTGAACGCGGCAGTGCTCCATTAATGCACCTGTGTCAAACGTTGTCACCATCATAGATATCTTGACCAAAGTCCTAGGAGGGTAGATGACAAAAGAGTGCCTCTAAGACTTTGGTTTCAGCTCCAGAAGGGGGCATAAATCCAATATGCCCTCATGGAACAATAGCCCCTTGCAGTGTACACAGTGCCCCTCCTGGTAGAGTCTCTCACAAAAGAGCAATATATCATAGTAAGAGCTTCCCTTCCTATCAAGGGTGAAGTGAGAATATGTCCCATCAATCCACCTCTGCCATGGCTCAAACTCCCACTTTGACTAAGTTGCAGGCCTATTTGCAGCAGAGGTGTACCCTGTCCACCAGCCAACTGTCTCTAGAAATGTGGGTGTACTAGGCCCCGTAGAGTATGTAGATCCTTCAAATATCCTGCCCCCGTTCCTGTGACGGCTGCAGTGGCCTGTAAAGGGGAAGTGGGGAAAATTCCTGCTGGTGCCTGGTATACAGATGGGTCTAGTCGAGGAAACCTGCCCACATGAACTGCGGTCACTACTGAGTCCAACACTGACACCATCTGAATGGGAACAGAAATGAAACTGCAGCTGTCAGTGGGCTGAATTCAAAGAAATTCAATTGGCAATAGATCATACATGAGCCCTGGCCACTAGCTCTTTGCACTGATATTTGGGTTGCTCTAATGGGGTCCAAGCTCCTATGGCTTGGACAATGGGAAGCAGAGGGGTGGATCATCATGAATAAACCCTTGTGGAGTCGGAATATGTAGAAAGACATTTGGGTTCTCCTGCAAGATACTGAGGCCATCTTTGCTATCTTCCACATGCTGGCTCATAAGGCATGGACACTCCTGGCAATCAGGAACTGATTCCCTAGCCCAGGTATGAGCCTAGCAGCTGACCCTGCGGTAGATACAGCAGAATGGATGCATAGGAAAAGTGGCCACTGTAGCTCCTGGATGAGATGGCATATTACTTAGGATGCCAGATAGCCCCTGAAATACAGTGACTTGGTTAATGCAGTAACAGTATGTCCTGTGTATTCTAACCCATGCCCAAGGCAACTGCAAAAGGAATCTGGGGCCATCCACCAGGATTCCCAATCAATGAGAAACTGGAAAATTGCTTATATTGGCCTCTCATTCTGAGTGAGGGCTCTAAATATGCCTTGGTTTGTGTTGAATTTTCCTGTGACCTAACCCAAGCTTTCACCTGTCATCACACAAACCAGGTTGTCACCACTAAGGAATTAGAGGAGCTGAGTATCATGTAATAGATACCCTCATCAAAGAGACAGTGATTGATTGGGGATCACATTTCAAAGGTTATGGTATGCAAGACTGGGCAAAGAACATGACATTGAATGGAAATTCCATCTCCCCTATAACCCACAAGCAGTAGGATTGGTATTAAGGAAGAATGGACTATTAAAGCAGCAGACTAAACTACTAACAGGTAAAACCACCTTGGCCAGATGGACTGAAGTACTATCCCAGAGTACTAAACATTTGAATGATCACCCAGTAGGGCCTCCACTTTATATGCCAGACTGGGAACCTCTGCATTAAACACTATAAAGGCATAACAGGCTGTCTTGGGAAGCAGCTTTTGTCCCAATTCTGTCTGGATCAACATGGTATGCTGCTGAGAACACCAAGCTCAATAACATCTGGGAAAGGTGTCATCTACTGGAATTTGCAGTGGGAAATCCCAACAGGATAGGTAAGTTACTTCACACCCATGGGGGTGGGGGGGTTTCTCAGTCTCCACTGGGATCTCACTATCCCGCTGCAAGCTGGACATGCTGAAGCACACTGTACCTGGAATGGAGCACGCATGACTGAAAGGGGGGAAAGTGGGAATCTTGGTGTGGCATATCCAGCCCCAGTCCATCTTCTCACACCTGACAGTACTGCCTCCCTGGCCGACATGTATGGTATGCACAAACAGGTCACATCTATGCACAACCAGGTCAAATTCCTAAAGCCACTGCCCCATTAACATCTAATGATCTAAGGACTGGGCTGGGCCACAAGTGTAATTCGTATGTAATTCTTAGAGAGGAAAGACCTTCCCATAGAAGTTTGAACTAAATATCTGTCTTTTCAGCCTTAGGCTTCTACGGCTCCTGTGGTGTCTGGTCATAGGACGGGCACCTGATGGTATTACCCCCCGCCCGCCCCACAGTTGGACTGAGCTGACATGACCCCTGATTGACCCTTTAGCTGGAGCCCTGCGGGGAGAGGCTCTTTCCCTTCTCCCCTGTCCTTGGAATGTAATGTTCTCCATGCTGTTCCCACATTAGGAGCTACTTTAAGGTCAAAGCCCTGACAGAGCAATGTTTTGAATGTCGTGTGGGAAAATCCCGGGATTGCAAACCTACAGACACCGCCGGGTCAAAGCTGTACAGGGTTCTCTTCACAGCTTCACCCTGAGGGGTACCCATTGCATGGAAAGCAGCACCTTCAGCTGAGGACTGCAGACGGCACTGCGGCAGCGGCCCGGGAACCATGGCCTTAACAACAGAGTGCTGATACATCTTCAAGTCTTGCTTCGGTAACTGTCAGGGTAAGACAGTCTTCCTGAAAACGGCTTCGTCTGTTCCTTTGTAACATTGCGGGCTGCCTGAGCTGTGAACTGGAAACCCTTTACCCGACCGAAAGTCAGAAGCAACAACTGGAAAACAACTGAACAATCTTCAGCAGCTGCCCATAGAGGAATTCCTTTGAAAACTGGGGCAAAAGGCACAGCGGCTACCGGGCCACAGCCGGGGGACTCCAAGGCCAGGTGTCCAGCCAGAGGAGAAACGCGGGAAGGGGGGAGGACAATCTCGCGAGACTCGGGCTATCTTGTCTCGCGAGAGGTTGCCTAACGGGGAACTGAGCCCTGCCTCTGGCTTCTCGAGTGGGCGCGACCTTCCGCAGAGAAGCTGAAAAGCCTCAAGTAAGGAAGTTCTACAGATTTCCACTCGGCTTTCTCCAAGGAAAATGCCTGTTTACCGGGATTTAGAGGTAAGCCATGCCCGTGCCCCCAGCTTTTCAGTGGATATTTTCGTTTCACACCGTTTTTTAAGGAAAGCGCGTGTGCTGTGCGGGCTAATTCCAGGCGCTGGATGAGCTCGAGCTGTTTTGCTGAAGGAAGAGATGTGCCAAGACGGTATCGACGCGTGGTCGAGCATGGCTGGCACGGATGGATGGAGTTGCTTTCATCCGAGGGGCCAAGATGAGTTTCTGGCGGTTTGTACTCGCTTGTGAGCATTGCTGACTCGTGACAGTGAGGTGATGATGGTTTACACCTGGTTTAAGTGGGAACCCCCCCCCCCCCCCCGGGTGAGGGCGCTGCCATTGGGGCTGGTTACCTCACCCACATGCCCGTGTTGGTTTCCTGGCTCCGAGGAGCCCTGTGCCCATCTCGGGGTTTGGGGCTGGGAGAGAAAGCGCGCGCTCCGGGCCTGCGGACGGACGGAGGACACGCCCAGAGAGCACCTGGCTTCCGCTGCTCTGCGCGGCGAGGCGGCGTTTGGTTGCGAGGCATTGCCTTCGCTCAGGGCTGTGGCCGATTTGTATTCTTTCCTTGCGATAACCCTAGATTCCTAAGCATTGTGCTTGCCAGTCCTGTGCGAGTTCTTTAACAGTCAGACTTGTCTGTCCCGGTTCGTGGAGCCTCCAACAAGAAAAACATCATAAAACAAGCAAATCCCAGAAGAAACAGGGATGCGAGGAAGAAAAAAAAAAAATCTGTAACGTATATCAAGACGAAAAAATAAGGTATTTATTGCATCCAAAACCATAGACTTGGATGCTGTTTGAAAAACAATAGTGTAAAGTTTGGAAGATAAAGTAGAGGAAACTGGGGGAAAGGCAAAGAGTTGGAAAATAGTGGAGAAAAGATCCACGTGTTTAAATATATTCTAATAGAACTAGAATATTAGAGAAATGGCATGAAGGAAAATTAACAAAGATATAATCCATGAGAGTCCCTAGAATGGAAAAAACATGACTCCATATTAATAAGTAATTAACCAAGTACCAGCCCAATGTATTAAAATAGTGCCAACCAAGGCATACCCTTATCATGCAGTTTTTAACACCAGGAATAGAAGGGTCTCAGAGAGAGAGAGAGAAACAAAACAAAAACAAATGCACCAAAGCACAGGATTGTGTGATTATAGAATTCGAGCAATGCAGAGAAAAATCTAAATTTTGAAGGAAAATTATTTTTTAAAGTTATTTTTAAAAAAAGGTTAAGGTTATTTTAAAATTATAAAATTAAAAATTTACTGTATAACTATTCTCACATTTTTGTAAATTATGCTCATAAGCATATGACTCTGAAAATGTATCCGATTTTCATGACATGGAACAAGATGTCATAGTTTCTTGTGTGTGTCTAAAATGATTCAAAAATTTTCATGTCTTCCTTATTTGCAGGAGATATGCTAATCTTCTTGGTATTACTTCAGTTTTTGTATATGTGTGGCCAAAACGAGTACTACTATAGGATTTTGATGAATATGAATGCTAATAACTAAAAATACTCATTCATAAAAATTATTTTGAGTGTTACAAATAGTGATCACATATACTTTAGTGGAAGAGACAACAACTCTTTCTAAACCACAAACTATCCTGTGCTGCACCTGAGGACACTAGAAAATAAAGTGTTGGTGAATTGATTTTAACAATGATTTGTTAGATATGTTAGAAAATAGTAAACATTTAAATTTTAATAAAGGTAAATTGTAGAAATATATCATTTTGATCATTGAAACAGGTGGTAGTGACATCTTTCTGGATAATCATGGGTTTCTATGTAACAGTGAAATATAACCACCTAAGAACAGGCATCACAGGATGCAGAACTTTAAAAAAGGTATTTATCATTGTGGCATTTGATTCATTCTTGTGTTATGCAATCTGGGTAGCAGTGTGCCAGAAAATTTAGCCTCTACATTTCTAAAAACATTTTCTAAAAGCAATATCAATATTCTGTTTTTTTACTCCTTACCAAAGAAAGTTATCTTTTTCCTTCTTCACTCTTTTATATAGAATGGTATGCATATATCAGGGAATAGAAAAGAGAAATGTTTTGTTTTGCCATTAAAATAAAGAGACTCCATAAACTGCGTATCTGTGGCTGAAGTGCTTGTGTGTATGACCGTATCAGGTGTGTTAACTTCATCAGGGTAATCATTAGCTGTACTATTGGAGATTACTTAGCACAGGATTTCTATTTATAACCTCATAAAAGTGATTTTTGAAGGAGGAATAATCTTTGTTGTATTATTTATTTCATACAGTGCAGCTCAGTAAATAAATTGTACACAGATATAGTTTATTGTATAAAGGGCAGTCTCTGTACAGAGAAAAAAAGACTGCACTTGCATGCTCAGCACTAATTCCTCATGCTCTTTGTATTTGTGCCAAAGTACTTTTGGTAATATTAATTGAGAGGAGCCACATGGTATTTTAAATAGAGTCATGGGAATTTGTTCCATTATACAGCTCAGTAACTATACAAAACATCCATCAGTACTGACCACACCATCGAATATTGCATCGTGGCATCAACCCAAGACATTACATTTATCTAATCATTGACTTTACATTTACCTCAATCTATTTCAAGACACGAAATGAAATGCTTGCTGCAAAATTACATTTCCAGCAATTTCTGATAAAGGAAGGAAATGAACTTTGAATGGAGCAATTGTTTTCTAAATGGATTTTTAAGACATGGTATATTGGGTCCCAAGTTCATTGATTCATATTGGACCAAGAGATGCAGGTTGAAAAGGGACATGTCTCCAGTAGAAGAGAGAGTTGGAATGAGATTGCTTGTTCCCTGAATCAGAGGCCTTAAGCCAAATTTAAAAACTTGCTCACAGAGCAAATTTCTTTTAATTTCTCAAAATGAAATTTCAAAATTCTGTAAGCACAGGGACATCTTTTGTCTTTTGGGACATTTTAAAGAGAAAAGCACATTGGTCCAGTAGGTGGTTCAAAGGATTGGAAATGGGATATAGGACCTTTCACTCCTGTGCTGAAGATCAGTGGACTGTATATGTGTGGGTTTATTTCACGGCTCTCTGTTTCTTCCACTGATCAATATGTATGTTTTTCTGCCAGTACCAACATTTAAATTACTGTAGCTTTATAATATATTTGAAATCAGAAAGTGTGATGCTTATAGGTTTACTGTGATGAACATAGGTTTATCACAATTACTTGCATTCAACATATGATGACTATTAACATTGGCTCTTAACATATCTAATTCATTACTACATTGAAAGAAGTCTGTTTTGGGGTTATACCTCCTGTGATCCAGAAAGGAAAATACTTCAATAATGATCACTCACTAATGAGCTGCTTGAACAACTTTATCTCAACTGGGCCATCATTGTGAACTGTTTTTGGAAAGTTCAGTTTTAAAATGTGATGTGATTGGACCATACTTCACTCAAAAACATGCAATCACTATTATCCAAGATAGCATATTAAGTGCCAACATTCCGACTTTAATTGGCTTCCTTGATCTGTCCTCTTTTTCCAGATACTCCTGCAAGTTGCACTAATATAACTTCTAAAAAAATTTCTACTGTAACCATTTTGATGGCAAACAGTAATAAAAACAAGCATTTACTAGGGTCTTACCAAGAACCAGTCACTTTAAGTACATTATTTAAATTTATTACATTAATCTGAAATACAAATAAATTGTGCAAGGTGATTTTAATTATTTTAAGAAAAAGTAGCTAACAGTCAAAATCAGAACAGATGACTTTGAAACAGCTTTTGTATACTGGAAAGTTACTCTCTTTTCTAGTCCAATTTTTTAGATATGGCATTAAAGGTAAATGCAGAGAATAATTACAATAAAGTACCTCTGTAGAGCACCATTCATATGAATAGCTCGAAGCATTTCTTATTGCATTACCTCATTAATCTTTGTAGTATCCTACTGAGTGAGGGTGGCAGGAATTTTATTTCTCTTTTTATGGAGGTTTTTTTTTTTTAAGTAAAGTGAAACTATCTTCAACTTCCAGGTGCTTTCTCTGTAGCATATCAGTGACTGCTTGAACTAAAAGGTGATAGGCTCAGATCTTCTATTCCAAAATTCTTCATTAGTTTATTAAATCATACTTTTAGCTAATAGTTGTTGAGTGTAATTGTACATTTTAAAATTATTAAAGTTGAGACTCTGAAAGAAGCTTATAATTTAACCAAGGAAGGTTTTTAAGTGTTTTTAATAGATACAATAGGCAGTGGGGGCCCTAAAAGGGTTTGAATTGGGGGTGACATAATAAGACTAGCCTTATAAATATTCATTTTAATCAAGTAAATAGGGAAGGAATTTCTGTTGAGCTTTGTGCAAAAGCCCTTCTTGGAACTTATGGCTTACCAGCTCTCTGTCTAAGATTTATAGAGGCAAGGCTTAAGGAGATTTGGTCTGAGTCATTTTAGTTTAAGATATATTTAGCAAGCCCCTATCATGGCTCCAAAAGTTTAAATGGAAGTAATTTTCTCTTTGAATTATAGGCCCTCAGCTGAAAGACTCGAAGTCTTATTCACTCAGGAGACTAGTGAGTAATATTGACAGTTGGCTGGAGGCCTCAGTTCTCCATTGAGGCCTCTGCATGGAGTCTCTCCATGTCTCTTTTCATAGACTAATTTGGACATCCTCACACCATGGTAATTGGGTTGCAAAGGTAAATGTCCTGAAATAGAGAGCAAGACAGAAGCTTTATTTTACTCATGACCTAGTTAACTTCATTTACTACTTCTCTGAGCACTCACAAGCACCCATTTTCTGTTGGGAGGTGTTAGTCACAATTGGAGATTGTAGAGGATAGTGTTGCCAGCTATGGGAAATACCACCCAGATCCAGAATTAGAATATTGCCAAGAGAGTTAATATAATATATTTGTGTATCATCTTTTTTTTTTTTAATTGATTTTAGAGAGGGAGAAAGGGAGAGAGAGAGAGAAAGAGAAAGAAAGAGAGAGAAACATCAATGTGAGAGAGATACATTGATCAGTTGCCTCCCATATGCACCCCTACCGGGGATCGACCCCCCAATTTTGATATGCGCCCTGACTAGGAATTGAAACCGTGACCTTCTGTTGCACAGGACAATGCTCCAACCAGCTGAGCCACACTGGCCAGGGTTTGTATATCATTATTGATATAAAATGTCTGCATTGCCTTAGAGGTAATGACTGTCTTGATTTTTATAGTAATCACTTATGTACTTGAATTTCTTTATAATTTTTGCCACTTTTGTATGTATCAATAAGTGATCTATTTTAGTTTGGGCTAGCTTTTGTAAACTATGTTATACTACAGTTATTCTTGTGTGTCTTGCTTTTCTCAGTCAACATTATGCCTGTGAGATTGATTCATATTGTAGCCCATTCTGAGGGTGACCATGTATTAGAGTGCATTCATCTCCAGTATTAACCAGAGTTGTCACACTTGGTTTGTTTCTGCTGGGCCAGTGAATAGTGAGCTCAACAAGAGTCTTCCCATAACCCCCAAAGACCTCACCTGGAGGTGGTCCTGGCCTATATCATATACCTGGGGTATGGGAAACACTCCCAAATAGGACTGTATCCCTGAGGCCTTTGCTGAAGCAGGTGGGGCACTAGGGGTAGTAGGTGTGGTAGGTAGGGGCAGGTCTGAACTGTTGTTCAGTTGTAAGGCTTTCCACAGGCCAACCAACACAGCATTAGGTTGCCTGTCAATCTTTGCAGGTAGGGTCTTGACAGCAGCAATGAGGTCAAATTACAATTTCTTCCAAGTTACTTTTACTTGACACTTTATAGCTGGTTTATAGCCTTTTGGCTTCTTGAGCTCCCTCTCTGTCTTGGACCTTTACCACAGCCTGTGCCCATTCCTGAGATTTGTCAGTTTCCCACAGAACAGCAATGGACTGCCCCACATAATAAATATCTGCTCCCATGACTGGACTGAGCATGGGTATCAGGATCCCATTCCTAGTACTTAGGGGGGTGGGTTGGAGTATTTTGGCTTTCACTCCTGCAATGAATGTGGCCTAATCAGGGTCTTCAAAGACAGTGCCACAGATGGTCTGTTTCATTCCCAACTCTCTAATAATTTATTGTACCTCCTGTATAGATTTTCAGGGTCCCATGTGCCCAGGAGATCCCCCTCATTGGGCAAAGCCTCCCTGCAGGCCAGAATAATCCAATCTACAAGGGAATGTGTCCCTAGAATCCTTGAGTGCCATGCAGGCACTGCTGAAGGGCAAGGTGTATGTGGTGTCGCTCATTTTCTCTGTCTCCTGACCAGTCAGAGAAATCTCATCCCCTGTATCTCACAGCCACACTAACCAATACCTGGTACTTTCCCTGGCCTTTTGTTGGAATCTGACAGCTGTATCAATAAGCTCAGAGGGCATATATTCTCTCATCATGAACATTTCCTGAATTGGGACTTGCCCTAATATCTGGGCTTGTTGCTTGGCTTTTGCTTTCCATTGTATTAGGGGTCAGATGGCATGGGGTATGTCATCTGTTTCACTGTCAATCACTGTAACATCCACCTCTTCACTCTCCTCACTTTCCCGGACATTCTACCTCTTAGCATTCTAATCAGTCTTTGTCACCTGTGCTCAGACCATAATCCACAGCAGCTTGTATTCTCTTAACTTTGCTAAGTGGCATACTAAAATTTCCAATTTATTATCCTGCTCTCTTTCTCCAAAGCTAGCAGGGGAGTGGACAACTGCACATCCTTCTCTAACCTCAACTCTTCTGATTTTGTAACTCAAGCTTCAGCCTCTAGTTGGGCATTGGTGGCCTGCCAAACTGCCCATAGTAGAGGCCAGACCACTGTGAAAGCTATTCTTTCCCTTATTTTGCCACAGTGTGCTTGCTAAATGCAACTACTTAAGCAAATGCATTAAACCAACTGACATTTTACAGGCATCCCCATACTCACACAACAGTCTACAAGCATCCAACATACTGCCCACTCCTTCCCACATGGAGGTTTATGGCCAACCTGGGATTTCCCCCCCGATGCCTTTTCCCCAGGATCCATTTCTTTAGCCTCCTGTCAGGCTCACCAATTGTTGGTTCCAATTGGGTGAAATTTGGAACACCCCCTTACATGGAAGGCAAGGAGAGACTGAAAATAGTAGGAGATCACTCCAGATTAGTAGGTGACAGTTTTAATCAAGGGTATTTGCATACAAGGCTTGTCCTGGGTAGCTGCAAGATGTGTAGATCTCCTCCCCCACCCACCAGAACCTTAAGTGATAGAGGCCTTAATGGGGTTCGGTCACATATCCAGTCTAGGTAGTCTCACTAACCCACTCTCTCAAGGCCGCATCCTTGAAGTAACTCCCAGTGCAGGATAAGTACATTCAAAGGACAGGGGAGGGGATAAAGAGTCTCTGATTGGCCTGGTCCAGCTCGTGGGTCAAGTGGCAGTCGCATTCTTTTGATGACCTTATCCAACAAGTTCCTAGCAGAGAGAGTCCTTCCAGGCTGGAGGCTCAGCAAGTACTATGCTAAAGCCCCTGCTTGACAACCAGGTTTTTAAAAAAATATTTTTAAAATTTATTTATTGGAGTGACATTGGTTAATTAAATTATATAGGTTTCAGGTGTACAATTCTATAATACATCATGTGTATATTGCATTGTGTGTTCACCACCTCAACTCAAGTCTTCCAACACTTTTTATCCCCCATACCTTCTTCTTCCTCCCCCAGCCTGGGGTTGATTATAAGAACATTCAGAATGTGGAGCATGTCCCACTGTTCATAGAGCCATGAGGCTGGTGAAAGGCATCTTTGTTTCTGCAGTGAAGAGGGATATGTATACCAGAGACACACACAGGTTGTGCATTGTCACCAAAGAGGGCATCAGGCAGGAAACTTCTTCTGAGAAAGGCTTTATTTGTGTGCTTTATCATTAATTTGTTCAAAATCGCTTAATTTTGTACCTTAGAACTGTTGGACTGATTAGTTTTATTAAAAAATTAAACCTGGGTTGCCCAGCCGGGCGTGGCTCAGCGGTTGAGCGTCGACCTAGGATCCAGGTGATCGGGGTTCGATTCCCAGTCAGGGCACATGCCCTGGTTGCGGGCTTGATCCCCAGTTGGGGGCGTGCAAGAGGCAGCTGATCAATGACTCTCTCATCATTGATGGACTCTCTTTATTTTACCTCTTGCCTTTACCCTTTTGGGTTTGCACTGTACACCTGTGCTGTATTCTATTAGATGTGTGAGAAAGAAGTAGAGGTGTAAAGGTGTGTCATCAGCTACTCTTCTTCTTCCAGAAGCTGACCTGCTTCTCTTTTGAATGTCACATTTCTACTGGTTAACATCCCCAACTTCTGCAACTTTGTGTTTTTTTTTATTGAAATCTATTGACTGCATGGTGAGCATGACATTCTGCAACTATTTATTTATTCTGTAACCAAATCATGAAAGTTTGTATTCTCTCTTATCCAGAAGTGTGTCTTAATCTTTTCTTCTTTTAGAATGGAATAAATATTCTAAACATTAATAATAACCAGAGTTTGAGGCCTGTGTGGCTTTTTTGTACCTAAAGAAGATGAATTATTATAGCTACACTAGGTTTTGCAAAGGGATATGTTAATAATCAAACCTATTTGACTCATCTGATAACTACTACTATAATAAACAGCTGGAATGTTCCAATTTACATAATGTTTATTTATTTTGGTATCATTTACACCATGACATTTTTGAGTTAATTTTTCATGTTGCTTACCTTGGTTGTCATCTTGGTATACTCTGAGTTTGTATAGTGAAGACTGTGTATTAATAATTTATTCTACTATAATAATTAATTAGGTGTTTAACTTTTTAATAACTTTTCATCTTAGCTTTTGCCAAGAATCATCTTATTTCCACATAATATTAAAGAGAAACTAAGGCTGGCTTCTTTAAGTTTTTTTTCTTCCCTCTAATAAAAGGGTGGACTGATATTTTGAAATATTAACCAGTACCAAAATTTAACTGTCCAGAGGACTTATTATATTTGAGTTTCTTTTTTCCATTTTAGAATAAGATAAATTGGTATTATTTGTTTTTAATGGTGTGTACTTGGGTGGCAAAATGTGTTTAGTTTTATTCTATCCATTTTATTAAGTTATTTGGGAAAGAGAACAGCATACTGTGAGGACTGATAAGTCCTTCAGCTAGTTACTTATAAGCCACCATGCAGTGACAAGTTTTCTCTCAGTGACATATTCTCTAGCATTCTGTACAGAAGCCAGTACACTGTAGGTAGACCTGAGAAATGGTGAGTTCAATCATGAAACTATTTGCTCTCATGGTAAGAGTCTGAATAGATACCCTGGGACTGAGATCATTTAATTTTTATCTTGAAAGCACACACATACATTGAGAGATGATTCACTGACCTGTTGTATAAACTAGACATTACACCAGATTCTTATTCTTCCGAAGAGCCTAGGGCCCAGTAAATCTCCTGTGAAATTATACATATTTCTAAAAAAAATTGTTCATTGTTTTCTGTGAAAGTAAGCTTAGAGTAAAGGCTGAAGATAATAGTATCTTATACTATATATCCCAACTAAGAAAGTAATTGCACAGGAAAATTAGTGCGGTAGTTGGTTTACTATCTAAGTTTCAGAGGTTTTAGCACCATATGCCCTATCAAACAGACATTGTTGACCTTATAGAATGATGGATTGACCTATTAAAGATTTTATTAATATCCTTACTGAGGGTAGAGGGACTGATGTCTTAAAAAATGAAGTATATGCTCTGAGCCAACAGTGGATCAATGGTTTTCTTTCTCCTATATAACTGGAACAAAGGGTAAACATCAGAGGGGCTCTTTGTTTGTTGATTCTAATGATGCAGTTATCCGTGTCACTTCCTATCTCCACAGGATCAAATAACATTGCTTATTCAGTTTCAAAGAAAATTCAGTCCTCTAAGATGAACGTTTTCACCAAACTGTGTGCTGAGACTGCCACCTGATTCCTTATGGCACTGAACCATTGTGGGGGTCCGGTGTGCTTCAGAACTCTAATGCTTGCAGCAGTGATTAATACTCGATATTTTAAAGTACATCTTCATTTCCTCCACCTCTTCTCTTCACCATGTCTCTTCCTCACTCTGTTCTGGGATACCTGACCCATGTAATATGGATTAGATTATTGATTAACCAAATCAATAATCTCTGATTTCCAGTTGGTTCTGGCCAGTAGCAGAGTCCTGGTCAAAGATCTGAAGGAGGGAGTGTGAAGTCAGGATTTTTGTGTTCTCTCCCTTTAAGACGGCCTATCCCCTGGTGTGGAAGGTCATTGCTGCTTTGGAGACAGGGGAACTTAAAAGATCCTTTTCAGTTTTATATTTACTCTATTCCTTTGTCCTTTTAGACACAAGCATGGCAGTAGCTCAGTTGCTACGGAGCCACAGGTATATGCACTGTTGAATTTGGGATCGTCAGGGGTAAGCATGTTTTCATTTGTAGTCCCCCTTATATGCTGAGAATCCATTCCAAGAACCCCAGCAGATGTATAAAATTGCAGATAGTATGAAACCTACTTACAGTATGTTTCTTCCTATGCATGCAAACTATGATAAAGTTTAATTTATAAATCAGTCACAATAAGAGATTAACAACAATACCTAATAATAAAATAGAACAATTATAACAATATACTGTAATAAAAGTTATGTGAATGTGTTCTCTCCCAATGCTTCTTATTGTATACTATAGTAACTGTGGGTACCCTGGACTGAGGGATAAGTCTCCACTCTGGTGGGATGGAGCAGAACAGCATGAGATTTCATCTACAGGAGGGCCCACAATTTAAAACTTACAAAATGCTTATTTCTGGAAATTTCCATTTAATGTTTTTGGACCACAGTTGACCATAGGTAATTGAAACCATGGAAAGTGAAACAGGAGATGGGAGCTACTGTGGTTTAAGGGTAGTTACATCATAATAGTGTGGCCATTGTTATTTGGAAGGTAAATATGGATAGAAGGAGCTGTAAGGATGCTTATAGCGAAGGTGGTGGAATGTGCCTGATTGTCTCTTGGTAGCTCAGCAGCATTGTTCCTCTTTTGTGTTCTCTACATTATCACAAAAAAATGGAAGATTGGGAACTATGTTCTCAGAGTCCTAGCTGGTAAGAACCTGAGTTAAATTCTGCCAGACATTCATTGGAGATTTGGAAGGAAGAAAAGAAGCAAAAGCCGTATTAGTGTAACCTCTCGCCATGGTAGGCGTGCCCAGAAGCATTGCCAGACATGCCTTCTGCGGGAGTTTCCTAGAAGTTGCCCCCCTCAGTTCTGTAGATAGCTGAAGCACAACTGGTGGTTTTTCTGTGATTCCTAGAAGTACTCAGTTTTGTCAAAACTAGCTGGATCAACCTTCCTGATTTTCATTTTTCCAGCTTTCCACTATTTTTGGAAACACCTGACTCTCTCAAAGTTTTTCTATGTAGTGGTTTCTGTTTTCCTGAGCATTCCTGATTAACACAGCTGGTGTATATACATATGCACACACCATACATGTACTCATGTATGTAACCACTGTATACATAAAAATATATAAGGCCACTATAGATATATAGATATATATAATCAGTGTATATACATAACCAGAGTAAAGGCACCAAGGAAAATGAATTATTTATGCTTTCAATTGATTCATGGTGTGCTGTGAATAGAGAAAAAAATGATAATGCCAGATTAGAAGTATGCCTAGATTCTGTGGCAGGCAAGAAGATAAGACCAATTAGAATACCCCAGTTTAGAATGATCAGGGAGGGTTTACCCCAGGTGTGTTTTGGCTGAGGTTTGCTCCATGACTAAGAATTAATCAAGTGAATAAGAAACTAAAGGGAGCCTCAGTGGAGGAGCATCATAGGAAGTGTGGCGGTGCAGTAAGAGCCTTCTGTGTGAGAAGTACATGCATTTTGATATTGCAGGCACCTTTCAGCGTGGTGAGATGAGGCTGGCCTAGGTCATGTAGAGATGTGTTGCCATTTTAAAGCTGTTGGGCTTTGTCTCATATGCAGTGTAAAACTAAAATGGAAAGTTTACCACCTGGAAATGGAATAGGTAGATTCAAGGCTCATGAATTAAGCATCATTACAGGTATGTGCTATAAGTGTGTCAGCAAGTTGTATCTTGCTACTGTTATGTTTATTTTATTAAAAATGCTAACTACAGGACATGTTGATTGCCCCTTAAAATATTGCAGATTAATTTATATATCAGTAAAGGGCTCTTCCCATAACTATACTGTAAATTAGGAACTGACTGTAGTCATGAAATATGATGGCAGCACTTAGACTTTTCATTGGCTAATTAAATTTAAGTTCTATTTTTGAACTTTTGCTCTAGTTGGCCATTCATCACAATGATAGCAAAACATTCAGAAGGGAAACAGTTATAAGTCGAAAGCTCTCACAGAATACTTACATTTCTAGACACTCAGTCTAATTTGATTGTACATGAAGTCATTGTAAAGACTTTCTTATTTAAATATTTATATATCACAAACACATTATCATTTGATTTTTTTCTTCCTTTCACTCATGCAGACAAAATCTATTTTCTATGAAATATCTGGTAAGTAAAATGAAATCTTTTAAGGCTTTAATACTATTTTGGATAATTTGTACTTGCCCACGTAGAAAATGTTGATTCTATTAATTTTTTAACTTGAATAAGCACAGAGAATTAAAAGAAGAATATTTAAAATAAATACTGATGTCAAACCTGAAAAATACATTTCTACACTAAAAATTTATTTAAAAATATTTGCCAAGGATGTATCTAATAAGTGGCTAATCTCCAAAGCGTACAAAGAACTCATACTACTCAGCAAAAGGAAGACAAACAATCCAATTAAAAAATGGGCAGAGGACCTGAATAGACATTTCTCCAAAGAGGACATACAGATGGCCAAGAGACACATGAGAAAATGCGAAACGTCGCTAATCATCAGAGAGATGCAAACTAAAATCATAATGAAGTATCACTTCACACCTGTCAGAATGGCTGCCATCAACAAATCAACAAATGACATGTGCTGGCGAGGGTGTGGAGAAAGGGGACCCCTGGTACACTGCTGGTGGGAATGCAGACTGGTGCAGCCACTATGGAAAACAGTATGGAGTTTCCTCAAAAAATTAAAAATGGAGCTCCCTTTTGACCCAGTGGTCCCACTTCTAGGAATATACCTAAGAATTCTGAAACACTAATCAGAAAGAATATATGCACCCAGATGTTCATAGCAGCACAGTTTACAATAGCTAAGATCTGGCAACAGCCCAAGTGCCCATCAGTAGATGAGTGGATAAAAAAGCTGTGGGACATTTACACCATGGAATGCTATGCACCTGTAAAGAAGGATCTCATACCATTTGGGACAGCATGGATGGACCTGGAGAATATTATGCTAAGTGAAACAAGCCAGGCAGAGAAAGACAAACATTACATGGCCTCATTTATATGTGGAATCTAAAGAACTTAATAAACTGATGAACAGAATAGATCCAATGACATGGAAGCATGGATCAGACTGAGGAATCTGAGCGGGATGGAGGAGGATGGGTAGGTAGAGGGGGAGAGATTAACCAAATAATTTATATGTATATATGCACAACCCAAGGATATGGACAGTGGTGTGGAGAGGGACTGAGGAGGGGTGGGATGGGGCGGAATGTGTCATTAGGGTGAAAAAGGGACATCTGTAATATTTTAAACAAAAATTAAAAAAATAAAAAATTAAAATAAGTTATTGTAATCTAGTTATTTAAAATGATATCCAAAATTTAATAGATAATATTAATTTACTTTTTTATATATTTTATCTTTATTGTTGAAAGTATTACAAATGTCCCCTTTTTCCCCCCCGTTGTTCCCTTCTATCCTGCACCCTTGTTTCCAGGCCTTCACCACACTATTGTGTGTCCATGGGTTATGCATATATGCATACAAGTTAATCTCTCCCCTCCTACCCCCGCCACCCCTGCCTTCCCTCTAAGATTCATCAGTCTGCTCCATGCTTCTATGTCTTTGGCTCTATTTTGTTCATCAGTTTATTTTGTTTATTACATGCCACATATAAGTGAGATCATGTGATACTTGTCTTTTTTGACTGGCTTATTTTACTTAGCATTGTACTCTCCAGGTCCCATTATGCTGCATATTATTCCAATGGTGCAATGTCCAAGAAGATGCTCGATATGATTTCAGTCTTCTTGAACTTATAGAGAACTTGTTCTGTGTCCTAACATGTGATCTATCTTAGAGTGTCCCGTGTGCACTTGAGAATGTTTATTCTGCAGCTGTGGGATGAAATGTTCTGTAAATGTCAATTAAATCCATATGATCTAGTGTGTCATTTAGAGTCATTGTTTCCTGTTGATTTTTTGTCTGGAAGATCTATCCAGTAAAGTCTGTGGGGTGTTAAAGTCCCCTTTAACTGTATTGGTGTTATGACTGTATCGGTGTTTAACTGTATTGGTATTATGACTGTATTGGTGTTGATTTCTCCCTTAAAGTCCTCCAGAAGTTCTGTGTGTTTTTTCAGCCTGCATTAGTCTTTTGTTCTCCGGAGGGTCTCTCATGTACAGCATATATTTGGGTCTTGTTTCGTTAGCCATTCAGCTATCCCGTGTTTTTTGATTAGAGACATTTAATCTGTTTATGTTTAAGGTTATTATCAATGGGTATTATTTAGTTTATTTTTAATACATAGCCTTTTTCATAACATTTCATGTTTCCAAAAATAACCACACATATCTCCATTAAATCTGTTTATTTGGATAGCTGGTTCAGGTGTTAGGAGAAAGCATATGCGAGGCATTTGACACCCAGTACCATGTATGAGTGGTCGTTAATGAAGTGATACCAAAATTACAAACATGACTATAATTTTCCAAGAATCTAGTGTTATGCTCTCCTTGAAATCAATACATGCATTAAATAGAAAAATAATTGCATTTTGTAGATTAAGGGATTGAAGCAGAAATAATTCACATGAGAATATTTTCAGAATAAGCATTGTAATTTTTCTATTTGACAAAGTAAAGATAAGGCCAAAAATTTGGACATCATCTTGCTAGTATTGCTCATAATTTATAGCTCTGGGTAGGTCAGTGCGTTGAATAGGTAGATGTCAATCTGTCTAGTAAAGCAGAGTCAGCATTAAGAACACTGTTACATTTGAAACACTATTTCAAAATTAAATTTCCTAAACTCTTTCTTGGCAAGTCCTCACTTTTCTTGAAAGCAGGCAAAAGTGGTTACATATTAGCATGACAGTGAAAATGGAGTGCAGAAATGAAGGTCTTTGCAGACAACAATCAATAGAAATGAGGCCACTGAATAAAAATGAAGGGCTTAAGCTGTCCATTCATCAGATTTTCCTTGGTAATCATGGAATTAAAATTGTGACCTTTAGTGGAAATAGATATTATTATAAATTGTTCCAAATGAAGAGTTGAAGTCTGAGATCCTGTGAGAAAAAGTTTGTTATATCTTCTCTGTATATATTAAATAACCTAGTTAAATGAACAGATGATTCAGATATAATATTATATGGTTTGTTTTATTAGTAAAGGGGAAATTAGATACGATAAGAAAAAAGGCAAATCAGATTTTGTATTTGTTTTTGATGTGGAATTATACTATATAACTTCCTTTGCCTTCCAGTCCCAGTACAATATTATCTTTAACTTTACAAGAAAAATATTTTGCTTCTCTCTTTTTTTAATATCTCTATTGATTTTAGAGAGGGAAAGGGAGGGGGAGAGAGAGAATCATCAATGATGAGTCCTTGATCGGCTGCCTCCTGCACGCCCCCTACTGGGAGTCAAACAGAATTCTCCTGGATCATGGGTGGATGCTCAACTGCTGAGCCACGCTGCATGGGCATGTTTTGCTTCTTTATTATTGAGTCAGACTACTTCAGATTACTATGTATATCTTTTCTGTTTTATGCCATGTTACTTGGAGAGCATCCTTAGAAGAGTTTCTCTAATTAAATTAATTTTATTGAAATACAGTTATGTGTTAGTGACAGGAATAGGGTCTGAGAAATGTGTCAATAGGTGATTTTATCGTTGTGCAAACATCATAGAGTGTACTTAAGCAAACCTACTTGGTGCAACCTTCTACACACCTAGGATATATGGTGTAATCTATTACTCCTAGGCTACAAATCTGTACAGCAGGTTACTGTACTAAATACTGTAGGCAGTTTCATCTCAATGGTATTTGTGTATCTAAACATAAAACTCACAGTAAAAATATAGTATAAAAATATTAAAAAATGACACACTTGTGTAGGCACTTACCAGGAATGGGACTTGCGGTACTGGAAGTTGCACTGGATGAATCAGCGAGTGAGTGGTGAGTAAACGTGAAGGCCTGGGACATTGCTGTACACTTAAGCTGTACTAAATTCTTAAAAAATATTTTTTTCTTCAATAATAAATTATCCTTCAGTTACTGTAACTTTTTTACTTTATAAATTTTAATATTTTTAAACTTTTTTACTTCTTTTGTAATAGCAGGTTAAAACATAGCACAGCTGTACAAACATATTTATCTCCTTATTCTATAAGTGTTTTTATATTTTTAATCTTTTTTGTTAAAAACTAAGACACAAACACACCTAGCCTAGGCTTACACAGGGTCAGGATCGTCAATATCACTGTCTTTCACCTCCACATTGTCTCCCACTATAAGGTGTTTCAGGGCAGTGACATGCATGGAGCATTCATCTCCCATGATAGTGCCAGCATCACCACAAACATGTGAATAACACACTGCACTATGATATTACAATGACTAGGACACTACTAGGCAGTCAGAATTTTTCAGCTTTGTTATAATCTTATGGGACCACCCTCATATATGTGTTCTATCATTGACTGAATGTCATTATGCAGCTTATGACTACAGCATCACTTTGGGGGCATTAGCTTTGTCTTCTTCCAAAAAACACAGTGTTTACTCAAATATTTTACATATCTAATATGCCTCTAGTTTGTGTGTTGAAATATAAGATTTTATTTCTTCCACGCAAATGTTGCTCTAATCTGGCTGCAGTAGTTAGAAATAGCAGTTTCGAAATGTAAAGATTTGCAGGAGCAATTTAAAAGGTGCAAACTGATTAATTAAATGTCCATATTACTATGAGATACTACTAGGAAAAAATATTGCTGCTGGGATTTCTAGTTGATGGCCAGTTCACCCTCTATGCCAGTGCTCGTGCTCGTGGCTCAGGTAGAAGCACCACCTGATGGTGCCCTCCTTCTTGATTCCCTAGCCCATAGATTAAATAAAACTATGTCATAAAGTTCAACATATTCAGTCAATAGTATTAAGCATCCAATTATAGAAATATTTTGTTGTAATTGCTACTCACTTTCAGAATTTTTTTGGTTAATCCTCACCCAAGGATATTTTTTCTGTTGATTTTTAGGAAGAATGGAAGGGATGGGGAGAGAGAGAAACATAGGCGTGAGAGAAACACATCAATTGGTTGCCTCCCAAACATGCCCTGATAGGGGAGGGGGAACCTGCAACCCATGTACGTGCCCTTGACTGGGAATTGAACCCACGGCACTTTGGTGCTTGGGCTGACATCTAACCACTGAGCAACACCAGCCAGGGCTACTTTCAGAAATTTTGAGAGCTAAATATGGTCTGATCACTCAGAGCACAACTCTATTATTTTTCCTTTTTTAAAAAATTTATCTTTATTGTTCAAAATATTACAAATGTCCCCATAGCACAGCTATTATTTTTCCCCCATTGACTCCTTCCACCCCGCACAACTCTATTATTTTTGAAGGTAGAGATAAAAGCACTAAGAAGTTAGTGGAAAATATGAAGAAAGTAACATTTCTGGAGATGTCAGTATTTATTGCATCAGAGACTTTTGCATGACACACCTAATGCATAGTTATAAGGAAAATTCTATAAAATATAAATAATTGTAGTTAATTTTTTTAAAACTTTGAGGGCTCAAACTACAATACATAATAATTACATATATTTTCTCTATATTTAATATAACCATGATTGTATTTAAATGCTAAAAATGATATATAGGCAGATTCTTAAATGAATTTCTAGTTTTTTCTATCATTTTACGTAAATTATTTAAAGCACTAACATAGGGGTAGCATGGAAATGGTATTTCTTCAGGTTAGGTTTTCTGCGTTCTGCTCATCAACTTCTGTGAGTCCTGAGCTATTCCTGAAGGCAGGGAACTACCTCTCTGGTTCATTGTTGAGCCTCGGGTATTGATAAGAAATCTGGAATATAGAACTCACTTAGTAAGTATGGTTGTGTAAACAAATTCAAATTGGGAGGTCCATGGTACATTTTACATCGAAAATAGCATTTTATCAGTTAGTAGATTCACAATTACCCACTATTTATTGAATAACAGTTTTTATATCTAATATTTCTAAGGAATTTTATGTCTGTTAATCTCTGCAAAATGCATGTCACTACACATTCATTTATAAAAATATATTTTCTATCTCTCTGCAAGGAATTGAGTTAAATAAGTTAAAATATGTAATGCTCTTTGGCCAGAGCTTGGCACATGTTTTTATTGTTGCTTTTTACTAATTACCTTTGACTTGAACATGCTGGATTCCATATTTATGCATGGTGATGCAGTAATAGAGAGTTGTTTTATTTTTTTATTTGTTTGCTTTGGTAAAAAGAGAAAGTTCCTGAGTGGAGTGTGACTGAAAAATGGATTGACTATTTGATAAAAACATGGATTCTATGAGACTTTATTTTTCTTATTGAAGCCAATGGTGTTTTTGTTTTTACTTTTGATTTTCAGTCTAAAAACAGTTCTTGCTGCTTTGTATTGAACAGCTGATGTGTCATATCACACCAGTGATGGGTAGAATCCTACCTTTCCAGGAAGGAATTCTTGTACTAAGCAATTTTTCATGTCATAGCATCAGTGGCCAACTCCTTCTCTAGCACTGTAGTGGTATCAGTTCATATTATAGGGTATCAGGGCATATTACAACCTTTAGGTTACTTTAAAATACTGCTTCAGATAAATTAGTCTAGATTCTATTTGGAGAAAAAAAGTGAAGTTTATGGAATCTCAAGCTCATTCCCATCTTGTCTTCCTGTGATAAATCATGTTCGTAACAAAGCCAATTTTCCTCTGGGGGCAAATGTAAAATTGCTCTGCAATATATCTGAGTCATGCATCTATTGCTTCCAGTAAATATTTGCCTTTTTAACTCAGTCTTAATGTAGATGTATTTCAGAAATGCAAAGTAACTTATACGTTTGTGCTAGTTTTAAAAAAGAGTTCATTATTCCTTTAATAATATATACTTAGACATTAAGTGGTATAACTAGGGCATGGAAAATAAACCCTTCATATTCTTTTTTAAACACAGCCTTCAGTCTGAGACAATATATTTGGAATTATACCCTATATTTTTAACTTAAGTATCATTTATCCTAAACTTTCAGAGAAAATGAGACTCTTGCTCTGATAACCGCTTTACTAAATTAAAAACAAACAAACAAAAACCCATCAGGCTTTGATTCTCTTTACCTAAATAAGGACACTGGATAGTAACTTCAGAAAGAAAAAGTTCCTTACCTATGCTGATTTCCTAATATCTGGGTAGGCAGTGCTTTAGTTTTAGAGTGACAGAGATCCATATTGCTAATCTGATTTCAATATACTAGCTGTGTGACTAATAATAAGGGAATTAAATAAGATAAAATGCTCTAAGTTGCCTGGAATACTTTTTCATATTTTAGTTAAAAAAACTATAGTTATTATTGTTGCCAATTATTCAAATCATTCTCCTCCACCGTAGCCACAATGATATCAGCAAGAGTACTAAGATGATGTGTATTTGATATTTTTACAGTGACAGAACTGTCACTAAGAGTAATGCCTATGAAATATAAAATACAGTCACTGCTCTCAATAAATCTGTAATCTAGTCGTGACACAGATATACACAGAAATATATACCTTTTCAGAATTCCTGATTAAAAGTGTACAGAACTACTTTGCTTATCCCATACTTTGACATTATCTTTCTCAAAATTAGCTGGAAACATCCATCATGCACTGTTTGTTACTGATTCAATTTGGCAAAAATAGTGCTAGGGGCTGCCTATATACAGGACCTTGAATCCATGAAAACTGACCTATTATGTTGATAACTAATGATCTTAATGATCACTCTGAGGCAAAGTAGTATCATAAAGTTGTACTTAAACCTGCAGAAAATATTTTGTAGTTTAGCAATGTGCTATTTTAAAAAATTGATTTCTATTGGTAGCATATTGCATAAGATTTTTAATAAATACCATTTAAAATTAATATTCTAAAGATACCATTTCCAGACATATTAAATTTAGTTTTCATTGTTTTGGGGAAGATAGGAGACTTATTTGAGTGGGGAAGGAAACTCTTCATTTTCTATTAATTTCTTAATATCATACAGTAAAATGGGCAGTGTTCATGTAAATAGTATAGCTATGGAAAGCTTAGATAGGGTTTTCAAAGAAATAGTAACCTTGAGTTAAACTCTGGATGCCCTTAAGATTTGATATAATCTTATGTAATTTGAAAATACAATATTAACTATATTTGTACTGTATAGTGATTTCATTTTAATGAACTATTATTATATTGAGTTTATTGTATACCACATGTGATTTTGGTTAGATGTAAACAACCATGCACTCGGCTAGTCTGTTGTGCAATGAATTACACACACATGCACACACAGTCCTCACTAAGCATTGTTGATATGTTCTGTAACTTTAAGCTAAATGACATTAACAAAACCAATTTTTACCATAGGTTAATTGATATAAACAAAAGTTAAGTTCTTACAGCATGTTATCAATGTTATAATGCAGTGACTTTGAAATGTCATTGTTCAAGAACCTGCTTTCTCTGTGTGTATACATATGTGTGTCTGGGGGGGGGGAGGGAGAGGGAGAGAGAGAGAGAGAGAGAGAGCACGACCCATAGGATGCAGTCTTATCTAAATAGATTCTTCTTTCCCTTTTGAATATATGCTTATCTAGCCTCTTAACAGTTTATTAATATCTCTATTTTTTAAAAATATACTTTTATTGATTTTAGAGCAAGATAAAGTGAGAGGGGGAGAGAGAGAGAAAAATTGATCACTTGCCTCCCCCACGCACCCCACCAGTGATTGAACCCACATCCTGAGTATGTGCCCAGACCTGGAATCCAACTGGTGTCCTTTCAGTGCACGGGAGGACTCTCAACCAACTGAGCAACACCGGCCAGGGTGATACCTATAGTTTTATCCTGTCATGTATTCTTGGCTTTAAATGATAAATCTATAAAATTCAATAAAGCTCCCTTAGAGTCCTTTTTTGCAGCACCTGTTATTTTTGGCACTTGTATGGAGTTTTGTATTTTCTGTAAATTAACAAACCAAATTGCATAAACACATCTGCTCTTCTAAGATGCTTCATGAACAATAAAGATGATTACAATAGGATGGCTAATTTCCCAACAACATTAATTGTAGATATTCTCTGATTTAGAAAACAGTGGCAAGGTTATACTTCCCAGTAGGAAATAATTTGAAAGTATTTGCAGAACAGTTTACTCTTTGTTTCACTCTTTTAACAGCACTGTATTACATTATAAGTGACTGATTCTTAATGCAAAAGCAAAATATTAAAATCTAATTTACATGTCAAAGCAAAGACAAGATGGGAAGAGAGGTTGAAAGGCTAAATTAATCATTTTACATTTATAATTAGAACATATCTGCTCCTATAATACATGACAATATGCATACTTTTGTATGAAAATAGTGATTATATCAAATCAGGAGCTTGCTTTTCTTCCACGGAAAGAGCTTTCCCTCATCAGCTACATGTTATTTTCACTAATGAAGGAAGACGTTATTGATGTCTCTCAGAGAAACTTTCTTCAAAACCAACCTCTTGAAATTTGAAACTTATCTAATCAAAATATTCTATTTTAGAAGCAGTACCCACTCATTTTATTACTATAAGCTTAATGGTTCTGGAGGAATTGCATTTAATATTCCCTTTGAATCTGATTTTTTAAAATCAATTAATTCTTAATTCTAATTTCAGTTCTTCTGGGCCATTGATTCTTTTCCTCATTAGGCTCTTTTAATCACTTGACTTCCTCAAAAAGCAACAGTTCGAGTTTCTTAGAGAAAAGTTTCCCATACATAAATTAAATGAATATAAATGTAACAACCTAAATATCTCTGCACTACTAATGCTTTTTCCCCTGAAGAAATGGTCACCAGACAAACAGAGTGGTTCTCCAAATCATTCTGCACAGCTATTGTCAACCTTTACTACTGCTCTTGAAGCCACCTGGCACTTTATGAGAATATTAAATGCTGTGTTATTTTTGTACTGTGTCCTGTAATGGGTGTGGTAATTTTTTCAAAACATTGAAACAGACCAGAAAAACTTATTTTTATTTAAGTTTTTAAAAAAATTATGGCTAACAGTTTTCTTAAATATTTGTAGCCCTTTGCTTAATTTGGATCCTCTGTGTGTGTGTGTGTGTGTGTGTGTGTGCGTGTGTGTAAACTTTTGTTACCGCCTATTTGGGACTTGCCCTTGTTAATTTTGCTATGTGTCTCAAAAAATTTTCTTTCCTCATAAATGTTGCTATTTTAGAACATTATTTTACCAGGTTGATTCCAGAGTCAGTATTCCAGATTCTGCCAAACTTAATTCCACAATTCGTAGATTCAGAGAACTACCAAAGGTTTGGGGGCTAATATTAGTTAAGTTTAAGGAAACTGACAAAGTCAGAATACGCATTTACTCATTTTTTTCATTCTTTCAAAAGTTTGAACGTCTGCTAGGATTGGAGCAAATGGTTTGGATATCTGCATGATCTCCTAGAGTCAGTTATCTCATGTTAATGACCTTAAGAACCTGGAGCAATCAGAACAATCTTTCTCTTCCAGTCCTTCTTTCTCATCACCTTCTTCCCTCTAAACACTTTCCTTTCTGTTTTGTTGGGTCATAAAATGAATAGAAGTTTATTTGATGGGGACTTACTTCTTTGATTGGTGAAAGTCATTATCAATTTTTCTTTTCCCATAATGTACTGCTGATGCCTCTATCAAAGTATTGATTCACATTCCTTTATATTTTTATCATATTCTTATCAGTAATTAGTTTTCTGTTCACCCTCCCCACCAATTGTAGTGAAATCTCTCTAAAGGCAGGGTATTTTTCAAATACAATTTGGGTTTAGAACTTGGGTCTCAGATGGAATGGAGGTTTGCCAAAAAGAGCCAAGAGCTCCCAGCTGGGCCTGGCTCAGTGGGTTAAGCATCGACCAAAGATCCAGGAGATCGTGGTTTGATTCCTGGTGAGGGCATATGCCTGGGTTGCAGACTCCATCCCTGGTTGAGGGTGTGCAGGAGGCAGTGGAGGTCCAGCCAGGGCGGTCCAGGGGTCCCCAAAGGTGTGGACAGCGTCAGTGAAGAATGAAGGACACGGAGACAGCCTTCAGAGCATTAGGACAATCAGCTTCTCTCTTTATTGCCTTGTTAAAACTGTATTTATACTATTTGATTTTATTGCTGGTTAAACAACATGACATCATGCTTTGTTCTGGTTTCTGTTTTGGCCTTTCACAGTTAATGAATATACCTTCTTATCTGACCTTTACTAAAGAATTTACATCTGTTTAGGTATGTTAATTTTAGTCTTACCTATTGTTTATATTTCTATAGGCTATTCTACAGGTTAATCTCTAGTTATTTATATTCTGAAGTTACTATTTTATTGCTCTACCACAGAGCTAAAAGGAGAATAACTAGACCAGCTTTTCTTACGTAAAGGTTTTGCAAGTCCTAAGTAAGGATTATGTAGCTTGCTCGTGATTGTTTTTAGCTGTGGTGACTGACCACCTGTCTGGCACCAGCCTCAGTCTCCCCGCTGACATTCCCTGCAGCATTCCGTCCTCATTGTGATATCCTGTGTATGATAAGGGTCAAGGTGTAAATTGAAATAATCTCTTTCCTAGACTGCTCTTTCCTTGTGGGGATTCCCAGAGCTTTCCATTAATATAAACATCCCCCAGTAATACATTCCTTAGTGGGAACTCACTGGTGGACTCCCTGTGGATGGCCCTGCGCTGCTGAGTCAGTAGGGGCCCAGACCCAGGCCTCTTCCCTGGTGGGAAGGTCCCGGGAGTAGTGGGCCTAACAAGTCCTAACTCTTCTGCTGACAGTCTAAGTTCCGTATAGGCGCCACATGATTTCTTTGTAATACTTGGGGTTTTTACTGAATCATTGTCTTATCCAGTTCTATCTGACTCCCCTGCTAGGGAAAAGTTTCCCGCTAGGGCAATGCCCTTTTCTGGTGCAGTGACTCGGGTAAGGACACAGAGCGTTAGAAAGGGGAACAAGCATAGAAAGAGAGATCTGCCATACGCCAACTCCCATGGAGCATTTGCTGTGCAGATGTCTCCTCCTTGAAGGACTGTGTCAAGCAGCAAGGATGGAATGGCTTCTGGCAGCCGATCAATGACTACCATCTCATCATTGATGTTTCTATCTCTCCCTCTGCTTCTCCCTTTCTCTCTGAAATCAGTAAAGATATATTAAAAAAAAAGAAAGAAAGAGCCAAGAGCTTAATGAGGATGAATAATACCAAAAATGGTCAAGTTACCTTGAGAACACTTTCTTGATGGCCAAATTTCTATAAATGTAATTTTAAAAGCAAGGATAATGCTTGCCTTCTTCTAAGTCATTTTTTTTCAGGAGGCCAGTGGCCCCATTCTTTTTTCAATATTTTTTTCTCTCAAAGATTGTTCTCAAGATAAAGTCCCAAAAAGAACATGAAGACACTGATGGAAGGGAATACACTTTTTTAAAAGAACATTTATTGATTTTTTGAAAGGGAGGGAGGGACGGAGAGAGAGAAATGTCCAAACACCGATGTGAGAGTGCAACATCAATGGGCTGCCTCCTGCAGGCCCCACACCGGGGATCAGGCCCACAGAGCCAGAATGTGCTCTTGACTAGGAATGGAACCAGCAACTTCCTAGTGCATGGGGCAACCCCCAACTGAGCCACATGGACCAAGGTTGGGAATACCCTCTTGATAAGGAATATTGTGTTACCTTCTAAAGTGTATATGAAAGTCAAACAGGGAGTACATCCGTAAGAAAATAGGCCTCCAATTTTGGAAGTTCATCATTGACAAACTAGTGTGAAGTGAATTTGTTAGTTGTAGTACCAATATGACAGCCTCCATTTTATATAAAATTACCTAATTTTGTTGAGCAACTTTAAGATAGTGTGATTACTGCTTTATACCAATTATTCCATGTAACTCTCGCTCAACACTGTAAGAAAGACATTACTCAAGTTTCCAGAAGAAACTGACTTCAAAGAGATTGAGAGATTTGTCTGAGGCCACACAGTAAGTGAAGGACTCATATTAGAACATAGATTTTTTTTTTACTCCAACTCTATGTTCTTTTTTACTGATTTGCATGTTTATTGGACTCAGTTTCTTTCTAAAAATGTGAGGTAGGTGATATTCCAGCGATAAAGAGGAGTTGATGTTAATACCTACATTATTAAAACATATGTACTGTAAATGTTTGTTCCTGAAATTTTGACATATGGCAAAGGTCTATTTATCCGAAAGCAAACAAAACAAAAATTATAGTTTTACCTTGTGCAGCAATGGTTCTTAACCATCTCTATGAAAGAGACTTATGCATGCTTTAAAAATCAAGATTCTCAGAAATTCTGATTTAATTGGTATGAATTAAGAGACTTGCATATCTATATATTTATAGATATATATAAAATATTTAATTCCCAGGATTGAGACCCATTGCATGTGTAATACAATGTGCACACAATGTTATGTGGAAAGAGCTGTTCTATAAAAATTCTTGAAGTGCTCTCTAATTCTGGAGTAGATTTTCCAAAATGTTAATTAGTACCCGTAAGCATCATAATATAAACAGTTCACGCTGAGTGTCCCTACTCTCTGGATGCTCCTAATCTAACTGTATCAGATAGAGTAGGCTAGGAGACTCTTACATAACCAACAGCCTCGACATCTATGCAGCTGAACATAGCAGTTCATTTCTCACTGGTGCAAAATCCACAGTGATTTCCAATACCTTTCCAAGATTTCATACTATGATTGAATGATTCTTATCACTTTTGTCTTATTGCCTCCTTAGTTACCACAGGTGAGGGAAGAAATCACAAAGAGAGCTCAGCACCACTGTTTTTCAGAATGGATTTGTATTAATCATAGCTCATTTGTTAGAACTGTTTACAAGTCCTCACATAATTTCAGGGAAGTTGGTTAATATAGTAAAACACATTGGAATAGGTGGTTGATAGTAGAGTCTGTGTGACAATAACTGAACTAAAGGGACAGGTTTATCTGCCTTTAAGATGAAGGAGAGGGAAAGAGAGGGAGGGATGAAAGGAGGAGGGGAGAAGAAAGAAAAGATTAGATAGATAGGTAGATAGATGATAGATGATAGGTGATGGATGGATGGATGGATGGATAGATAGATAGATAGATAGATAGATAGATAGATAGATAGATAGATAGATAGATGATAGATGGATGTTGAGTTTCTGGAAGACTGTGGATTGCATTACAAAAAGTAGAAATTTAAATATCCCATATATAGCTTCACTCTCCTAAAGGTACAGGTTTTCAGAAAATGCTTTTTTTCTTTTTCCCCTAAAGTGAGCTGCTATTTTTTCCCTGTTTTCTTTCTTTAAAAATTGTCTCTCGAAATTTTTAGGATCGTATCTGTATTAGGGTGAAAATTAAAACAAGCAGTTTCCACTTAGCGTTGACAGTATAACCCAGCCAAGGGTGCATCAGATGACAAAAACAGTGTTAAGTCAAACACACAAGAATGGAAGTGGTTTGGTTGATGCTCTTCCAGTGTGATTGCCTGTGTTGATAGAGATGAGTTAGTTTGGATCTCTTATTTTGTACCCTTAAGTAAAAATAACCTTATAATACAAATTTATAAAAAGAATAAATGGCATTCAAATTGGAAAGGAGGAAACAAAACTGTCATTACTTGCAGATGACATGATATTGTACATAGAGAATCCTAAAGACTCCACTAAAAAACTACTAGATTTAATAAATGAATTCAGCAAGGCAGCAGGATACAAAATTAACACCCAGAAATCGATGACATTTTTATACACCAATAATGAACTCTCAGAAACAGAAACTAAAAAAAAAAATCCCATTTACCATTGCAACTAAAAAAATAAGATACCTAGGAATAAACTTAACCAAAGATGTAAAAGGCCTTTACTCAGAAAACTACAGGACATTGAAAAAAGAAATAGAGGAAGATATAAACAAATGGAAAAATATACCATATCCAGGGATTGGAGGAATTAACATCATTAAAATGTCCTTATTACCCAAAGCAATCTATAAATTCAATGCAAACCCTATTAAAATACCAACAGCATATTTCACAGATCTAGAAAAAACACTTCGAAAATTTATATGGAAACAAAAAATACCCTGAATAGCCACAGCAATCTTGAGAAAGAAGAACAAGGTTGGAGGGATCACAATACCAGATATCAAGTTATACTACAAAGCCACTGTAATTAAAACAGCCTGGTACTGGCACAAGAACAGACATATTGATCAGTGGAACAGAACGTGGAACCCAGAAATTGACCCACGCCATTATGGTCAATTAATATTTGATAAAGGAGGCAAGAACGTAAAATGGAGTAAACACAGTCTTTTCAATAAATGGTATTGGAAAAATTGGACAGATACATGTAAAAGGAATAGAACATTTATATTTTTTCCTTTCTGGTTACTTTGGCATATACCTATGAAAGTATATGGAAACACATGGTTGGTTTAGGAAATTTGTTGTTAAAGAGCAGCCACCTCTAGGTAACTTCTCGTATATACTGTCTAATGACAGTTTATGACTTTTACTGAGAGTCAAATATGGAGAATCTTTGGCTATTCCAATGAGAAGCACCATTTTGAGTAGCAAGAGGAAGCACATACTTTTTTAAATGTCAGATGCTCAAAATCAGTTGTTTTATCTTTTACTAATTAGTTTTATCAGCTAAGGTTAGATATATTTTAGGGAATGATCTAGTTTCTCTCTGTGTCTGTTTTGTTTTTTAATCTTACCTTACGTTCATTCCTTATTCTGGTTTTTTTATAGTCCTCTATCCTAATTGTAATGTGGTACCAAATTGCTCAGCCTAATTAAGCAACTATTCGGTCCATATGAGTGTTGAGTTATACTAAGCTGATCCAGAGAGAGCTCCTCACCTCAATGCTTGATAATCGATTGACAAAGAAAGTGAATATGTCATGTCAGAATGCAGATATCATGTACGGTAACATACAGGTTGAGAAAAAAGTATTTGATAGGCGATATTAAAATATTGATAGGCATAGTGGCATTTAAGCTGAACTGTAAGGAATGGTGAGGATTTCACAAGTGGAAGTGAGGGTAAGGAGAATTAGAGCAGTAGCAATATAATTAACTGTGTGGATATGGGACAATACTTAGAGGGTTGGGAAATTTAAATGATCCAATATAGGCCAACAAAATCTGCACAAGCAGACAAATTTTCCAGAAATATGTATTATAACCCGTTCAGGGAGGATCTGCAATTTTATTCTAAAGGTTCAAGCTTATTCTGTAAGCAATCAACAATTCCTGCTTTGGTTGATGTGATCATGCTGGGTTTTAAGGAACTTAATTAAATATGGGAAGGACGTTTAACAAGGAAAACATTTAAAAGGTTATTGAAATTTCTTGTGAAAAATGATGAGAGATGAAACTTAATCAATACCGTAGGAAAGTGGATGAATGCCAAAGATGTTTGTGGGTAGATGCCCTTATCAGTCTATCATGGAAGGATGTGAGGAATTAAAAAATTTTGTGGCTTTAAGCATAGATGATTGGGTACTGTTTCGTGTTTTTATCAAAGACAAAAAATGTTCAAATCACAGACTTTTTGTGGATGAATATAATGAGTTTAACATTTCAGAATATTAGTTTGGAAAAAAGAAATACTTTCAAATTAGTTTAATTCAGCCATCTGGACTTTTCTTACCCTGATTAGCCACACACACAGGATCCATCAGGATATAGTGAAAGTTCTATATGGATCTGAGGTCAGATTTTACTTGAACCAAAGGCTCTCTAATCTCTTGTGCACCGTATCTGATTCTCTTGCTCAAAACCTTATGTGACTGACCAAATGGACCTCTAGCTTCGGGACACTTTCTGATGTCTGATTGCTAGATGGTTTTTGAGCTATATTTTTCTTCTTGACCTCTACATTTTTCAAACATGCTAATCTGTACCCTCCTACTGACTTACCACTTACTACTACCTTTTTACCTATACCTATATCATTATTGATTCTCCTGGTCCTGATTTCACTCTTTTATTCTTAACACCCCCTCTGACCCAGAAATAGGGCTTATACCTCTCTCGTAGATAACATGAAATGTAAAGAAGTATCAAAGTAGAGGTAAGATACACACAGCCATTCTGGATAAGTCTATAATGCCAGTTCACTTCCTTAGTAACTTTTTTGTGTAAATGGAGGCTATGAGTGAACATTTTGGATGGATTTCTCAGAGATGCTTGCATAGATCTGGGATAAGAGTGAGCATGGGGAGAAACTTAGTTACATGAAAGTAACAACTATTCTTGTTTTCTTCAGTGCCCTAACCAGTCATTGAAGGCAACTAGTATTAATTGTCAAGGGCTTTCAAAAGCATTATTTGATATGATTACTGGAAATCAGTGTGTGCCAAGTCACATAGACTCATGGCATGTTAAAGCCGCTGTGGTTCTTGTATGCAGTTTAATCCTTTAACCTATTTGAAGACAGGGTGGCCACTTTTACTTTTTTCACTTCTGCATCATGTCCGCTCCTCTATATACAGTGAACACTAAGTGATGGGGTCATAAGTGTGACTTGTATCAATGAAATAAAAGTATTATTTCAGCCTGAATTTCAGACTGTTTTTCTATATACTTACTTTAAGATGAATTTAAAACAAACCGAATCATTTGAAAGTAGCATTTCTCTTCATACGCACACACAATTCCCAGAAGATGGTATTCATGTTTCACTGAATGACAGTCAAAACTGTAGAAATTTAGTTAGAAGAATTGCAGGTCAAAGATCCTGGATGTGAGTGACATTGGCAGCATAAAGAAATGATCAGGGAATAAGTTTTTTGAACTTTGCCAGTCAATTTTTAAAAGTCAGAAGTCTTATAAAGAAACCTAAAGGAAAGGTTTGTCAAATGCAGTTATATTCTAGAAAAGTGGGAACAATATGAAATAAGGAAGACAGAAAACAAAAGAGAAGTAAGCTGAGCTTCAGATTGCAAACAGTGATAAAGAGGAACTTGTCTTTGTTCTTGTGTTTTTACTTTTTATTTTGAAATGTTTTTTAAAAATCATTGACGAGTTGCCAAGATAATATAGAGTTCCCATATGGCCCGCATTCAACTATCCCTAATGTGAACAACTCATATGGTCTCGTTCACTTACCAAACTAAGAATCTAAAGAACTTAATAAACTGACGAGCAGAATAGATTCAATGACATGGAAGCATAGTTGAGACTGACAAAATGTCAGAGGGAGGGAGGAGAGGGGGTGGAGGGGGAGAGAGTAACCAAAGAATTTATATGCAAATATGCACAACTCAAGGACAAGGACAATGGTGGGGAGAGTGACTGGGGAGGGGGAAGGAACGGGGGGAATGGGTCATTGGGGAGAAAAAGGGACATCTGTAATACTTCAAACAATAATTAAAATTATACCTATTAAAAAAAATTAACATTAGTACAGTACTACTAAATAACAACAGACTTATGCTTCACAAATGATTTCAGTAATATCCTTTTTCCAATTCAGGATTCAATGCAAGATACCGTGATTCACTTGGTCATTATATCTTCTTAATCTCCTTCAACCTGATTGTTTTTTGGTCTTTCCTTGTGTTTTTGACCTTGACACTTTTGAAGCATACTAGTATGGTAGAATCTAGGAGGCAGTGCATAAGATCATCTCTCATGTACTGCCTCCTAGGGATTTGTTATAATAATACGTATTTATTCCTCTTGTACTTTAGGCCTTTCATAGCAAAAGTCTGGTGAGAAACACTTTATGGGCCTGAGTAAAATGGTATTTTCACAGCATGGGACATGTAAGGACCATGACTTTGAAAGACTGTAATTGCAAAGAGCTTGAGTGATAAAATTATAAGGTATTAGTTTGGTGAATGGGGTTTGGGTACTGATCAAAACTACATGCGAGACATTCTCTTTCTGTACCCATAGAACTAAAGACTAAAATTATACCAGACTCATGCTTCTTATGCTTGCAAATAACCTTTACTTTACTCTTGGGACATGATTTCTGCACAATAATTTCATTTATTTTTAACAGCATTGGATTTTAGGGGCTTGATTTAAGTCAGCATTAGCATAAACTACAATTTTGTGCCACCTAAGTGAAATAGCTTCCCCTCCCTTCCGTGCACCCCCTACCCCCTCCAATTCAGATGAACCTAGAAAGATCACATTCTAGAACTTTATCTAGGTTTTTAAATTCCTATTATTACCTTTAAAGTCATTTTAAAGATAAATTGTGTATGTACAGAGCTTTAGCTGAAATATGTTGCTGCCTTGCAGGTACATCTGGTCTGGCCTTGCATTTTACCAGCCGACAAGAACCAGACTGACTAGTCACAATGTTGCATTCTCTTTAATGCCAGCATTTATGTTTCAGTGATATGCTTCCCTGATTGAAATACTAATGGTTACTACTCATTGGTCATCTAACTAACTTTAATTTACTAAACAGCCATCATTAGCATAATTTTATTGTGAGATATGGGAGAACCAGAGCTTCTTGAATGGCTTAAAATACTGCTACTGGATCTAAATTTGACACCTTGCTGCTTCCATTAGTACTTGGTTTTCCTCATGAAGCAGTATCCATATATGTATTTCAACATTTTAATTTTAATGTGAGACAATAACTGACCAGGAATTGCTAGAAAGGAGAGGGGGCTGGACTCCAAGAACAAATTCAAACCCACTCCAGTAAGTAGTGTTCAGACCTCTATGATCTAAACCTTAACCTGTGTATTGTCTCTGACACTATTGGTCAGTCACTCTTTTAAAATTCTGCAGTTTAGTCCACTAGGTATCATGTTTAATTACATATTTTGACATTTTACCATAGTTGGGTCTCATCAGTTATGCTATTTAGGTCCTTATAGAAAAAATTATATTCATAGAAGATAATATTCATAGATTATCTTCATGGCAGAGTATAAGGAGCATTCCAGCCTGACTTTGTTTGAGTAATTGGTCGAAATGTCCTTATTAAGTAACATTTATCTATGTCCCTGAAAACACAAATTGTGGTATCTAATTTGAAAGTTTTTGTGAGTGCTAAATATGATAAGTGATGTGTATAGTAGATGAACCTATCTCAATCTCATTTAAATATAATTTGTCATTGCCCCTCCCTATAAAAATGCATATTTACCTTTCACCACTGAAAAAAAAAATTGTGAAACTTATATTATAGATAGTGCCATCCTAAAACCTATACTAAAATCACTTCTATATAACGTAATGAATTGTTTGGTAAGATATAGACACAGATTCAGAAGAGGAAGGATTAGTAAATTATGTAACACGTTCTCAATTCACTATTTCTTTTGTGTGTATGTGTTGTCTATTAGGGTTTTCTTTTTGTATATTTTTTCTTGTACAAGTAACTTAAGAAAATTAATTAATTAATAAATGGTTTTTAAAATGTAATTAAAGAATCAATTTCCCAAGTTAGTGTTGACCTTTCCCATAAGATCAAGACCTTTTTTTGGTCTACAGTGAAGTTCATGCACTCCATGTAGGTACAATTACAAGACATTTTTATGCTTTTGTTATTAATTTTGTGGCTATTACATTTCAGTTTAGAATGCAGAATTTTTTTAACATTATGTAGAATTTTAAAGATATACTGTATGCAGAAACTACCAATGTTATTTAGCCCCTCTCCCCCGCTTATTCCTGCTTTTGATTTATTTGCAGTGCTAAACTAGTCAGCTTAAAATAAGACAATTGGGTTCAATTGGGTTTTCTTTGAAACTTACCATGGTGTAGCAATAACTGCCCTTATTATTATACAAAGCTGGTTTAATCAGAGTTCTTTATTTAATCCTGATATAGTACTTGAGAAAATTCTTTATATTCATGAAAAACAAATATAATGTCTACTGACAATCTAATGGTGATTGATTCAATAAAATATATCCAGAGTGTCACTCCCAACTCTCCAAATGGTTCATTTGATGTACGCATGCAGTGATGAACAAAACAGGCCTTGTCCCTGCCTTTGAAGAAGTTACATTCTATCCAATGTAGGGAAGAAGCCAGATATTTAACAAGAAATTACTCAAATATGCATTCAACTACGGTTCTGATCATAGACTACTCTCCCATCCCATTGAAGATCTGACCTATCTGAGGAAGTAAAGTAAGTCTTCCTTGTGTGAGTGATACTTACGTTGATCTCTGAAAGATGACAGTGGGTACTGTGGATTGGATTGCCCAACCCACATCCCACCCTCCTTGTAGGGTGGTGTTCTATAAAAATAATAATAATAATATAAAAAAAAAAAAAATAGAGAGCCAATGCTATATTCTACAGACTTTAACACGTGTTTAGATGCAAATTGGCTCTGCCCATTATTTGAACTCATAAGATTTGGAAGGTATTTTATTTTCCATTCTTCAGCTTCTTGAGAGTCAAGTACTTGTGGTGGAGGCAATAACTGCAGTATCTTAATTCTACATTCTCAACACCTGAGGTAAAGAACTAAAATAATTCTCAAGGACTACTGTTCTTTGCAGGAAGGCCTTTAGAGGCAGTAGCTTTCCTAATGGCTTGATTCTGCTTTGTTCTGGGAGGCTTTCCTCCATGCCCTTCCACGTACTTTTGCTGGTACTTAATTCCTTGATGTAGATACCTAGGAAGGTTTCTGTCATCAGGAATAAACCTTGGTAGCTGTATTAAAAATTAATAGGGGACAACTTGGTACACAGCATTTTAGATAATGGGAACAGTAAGTGCAAAGTCCCAGAAACAAAATGGAGCACAGATTGTGTTAGCAAGGAACAGTGGCCATGTGGCTGGAGTGCAATACCGTTTCAGGAGATGGATGAGGAAAGCTTAGATCTGATCCTTACATCAAGTGCAATGTCAGATGTAAACGTTGGTAAGCCTGGGGACAAATTACTCTTTTTTTAAGGATCAGTCTAACAGTAGTATAAAAAATGAATTTTCAGTTAATGGTGCTGGAACATGGGTTGAATCATTTGCAAATAACACAGAAATAATAGCACGTAGATTAGATACTAGCAATAAAAATGGAGGAAACTCTGAATTAAAGAAATAAGATTTGATATTCATAGCACTGTTAGTTGAATAGCCAAGGAAAATGAAGGGAATGGGGTTAACAGAGTCTAAGACTCTATTTGGTAAATTGGGTAGAAGGTAATGAATTTAATGAGGACATGGATCACTGAAGTAGGATTGTTAACGAAGATTAAGGATCAGATTTGAACACAGAATTTGAGTTGCCTGTGGAAAATTTACAAGGCTGAATTTTTAAACATTGCTACATCTGCAAGTCAAAACAATGAAGATAAATGTTGAGGCAACACAAACGTCATATATAAAATAAAGTAATGCCATATTAATTAGGTTATTAAATATTAGTCACAAATAGTAAAAGCAAATTAAAATAAAATGAATTTCTAATTTATTTTAGGTTATCAAAAGGTAAAAATTTAAGTAAAGTAAAATTATTAAATCAAATTTAAAAATTATGAACCAGATTCGGTCTGATTTTTACTATCTTCCAGGAAATAGTGTAGCGTTTCTCAGAAAATAGTGCCGATTTATACATGAATACTTGCCTAGTAATATTTGTTTCCTGAAAAAGAAAAATACATAGGGAGTTCAAAAGTGTCTAAAAATAAAACAAAACAATATAAGGTGTATTTTAAGATTATAATTAAGTACTTAGGGATACTAATTCATTTGGATTAAGAGCTAGATAGACAGAAAACAGATACTGGCTACTTGGTTATAGATTAAAGAAATATCCTATAATAAAAACTAAAACTGTCTTAGTACAAAAATATGATTAATCTAAGGTCAAAAATTTTAAAGTAAAATGAATAAAGGTAAGTTAAATTAATTCTTAAAGGGACCCAAAGATAATTCCATAGTTTGCCTCTATTTGGCCTTTTTATGTCTTTCACTCTCTTGGCAGGACAATAAAATGCCTTGACATCCTCTTGACTTAATAAGATGTATACATCAACACCCACACTGCCAGTAATATTTCTCATCTTTCAGAATGCAATGTTTTAATCATAAAGGAATAATAGAATGAGGGAAGATCTTATATGGGATGTGATGACTCATTAATTCTCACATACCAATAATTTGGATAAATCAAGGTGAATGAACATAAACTACATAAAATAACTGAGAAGTTTAAGAGAATTTACAGTAACTCACTTGGTATCTAATGAATTTTTAATTCATGCAAGTTTTAATAGGAGGAACATAGTTAAGGCTTTTCAAAATTTATGTTGAGATACACTCAATTTCAATTAATTCACTGCACCATTGAAGCAGAAAATGTTGGCTTTATGAATATTAGAAATAGTGTCTGATTGCATTCTACCATATACATTACATTTGACATTGTGTAGTGTGATGGAAATAAAATTAATTTAGAGCCAACATAAAATGACTGTGTATATATATATATGTATACACACACACACGACTTTTTTATGTACTTTAATGAAATATACTGTTTTATGTTTGATGGTGTCCTAATTAGTATCATTTTTTTGTATTGCTTTGTGCCAAGATACATTTGAGTGAAAATAAAATAATTGGATATCTCAGCATATAAACATGAATTTAAAGTTGAGAAAAAGATACTTTTTATTACTTAACAAATTATTGGCATTAGTTTGGATATTTTAAATAAATGTCATGTAAATAATGAGTATTTTATCATATTTATCAGTGTTGATTTGAATATTACTCTACTAATATTGATGGATTTTTGAAGTTGAAATGTTTGAGACTGTATTTCAACAAGATTTGTTAAAATGAATTAAATTTTTGTTGCCATACATGTGAAATAGGTTTTGCAAAAAAAAAGATGGCTTTTGATGGGTTATATGTTATAACTTTTATATCACTTAAGGTGTGATAATGTAAACATTCTTGTATCTATTTTTGAGGAAATTTGCATAAATGCATTTGTTTTTTGGATGTTTTAGGAAGTAGATAAGAATACTTATTAAAGAATAAAACCTTTTTTTTTTTCTTCTTTTTCTTAATACTGATAATCATTTCATCCTTTCTACTTATACATATCGTATATTCATCATTAAACACATGGTAGAAATTTGAACACTTACTAAGTTCATACCACTCATTTAGGCAATATAATGATTTGTAAACTATGGGGAAATTATTTACCTGACCTTATAGCACTCAGCTTGCAAGGTGATATCTTATAAATTAAAATTACAAGTTGAATGTTTCTTTATTTTTTCACATGTGTTGAATGAAATAAGCAGGGCCAAAAGTTGAGGTAACTCCCAGAAAAGATTTACCTATTTTCTTTTCTGGTACACCATTGTCATTTATTAGACCCTCCTCTATCAAAGCCTAGTACCTAATGGGTTACACCCAGTTTCCTGTTAGGTCTGAAATATCACTTCCTATTCATCCCACACAAATTACTTATCTAAGATAATTTTTAGTACTCTCCCCAAAACACATTTTTCATCAAAATTTGTGACCCTGCATTGTCCTGTATTTAAAATGCCTTTCCATGAAGAGTAGCTTTCAGAGCCCTTTAAGACCTACATCAGTGAGTTCATCTTCCCATCCTGAGGTCGTTTCCTCCCTCTCTGAACTGTTTCAGTTCTCCCAGTGTATCATCTTAAGATGCTTAATTATAATTAATTATGTATACAGACTTATAGAAAGATAGAATTGGGAGGAATATTAGAGCCTTTATAGTACAATCCAGTCACTTTTCATATGTGGAAAGTTACATTCTTCTAGGTGAAGTGACTTTGAAATAGTGGGTTAGAAGTTCACTTTAACCATCCATGTAAAGAATAAAAACGTTCCTAAACTCAGAGTGAGTTTACTGTTGGCACTTGAAATTATTAGTGACAAAGGGCTTCATCAGCTCTCAAGATGGCCCCAGATCATAAGAACAGTATTAGAGATGCACCTTCTCAGATCCAGTTCATGTTTGCATTCCTTTGAATTACAGTGCATTTTTATATTAACCAATTCGAGAAAGTTTCTCACTTCTTTTGCGAAATGAGAGAATGATACTACATTTTTCTCTGAGCTCAATGTAAATGTGCATGGTTCAATTACAGTAGGTTAAAAAAAAGTAAAAGCATGAGTTTATCATAAGTTTTTATCCTATATGAAATTAATGTGTTGAATTATTTTGTTTTGATTGTTAAACCCATCTTGTTACTTGGGGGTAAAATATACCATAGTTGTCATATATTTTTCTCTTCATATGCCACTGGAATTATTTTTAAATATAATATTATTTTTATTTATAATTTTTATTTATAATTTTCTTAAACATTCACAATAGTGATGAGATTGTGATTTTTCTTTATTGTAATGTCCTCGTAAATATTGTCAGTGTTATCCTTGCCTCAAAAATTACTAGGAAATGTTCCATATTTTTCTATTTTATTGAAGAATTTATATATGATTTTTTTATCTCTTCCTTAAATATTGGAAAAAAATTATTGGTGAAAATATCTGGTGCTAAGATATTTCTTGTGGGAATATTTTAAATTAATTAAAATTTTATTTTTACAAATAGTTACAGAATTATTCAGATTCTCTATCCATTTGGCAATTTTAGATTTATTTTCCTAGGACTCTTCCCATTTCTAAAAAGATATCCTTTATATCTTCTTACTTTTTAATGTTATAGGAGATATTATGATGTTTATTTTTTATGCCTGATATAAGAAATCTGTACCCCCCATTTTAAAAATTAGACTTTCAAAGATTGTATTGATTTTATTAATATTTTCAAAAACCTAAAATTTTGGTTGATTTTATTTACATAAATATTTATTCCCTATCTTATTAACTTTAACATTTTTTTGTTTCTATATTTTGGTTTTACTTTGTCATTTTTTTCTGAATTGGTAAAAATATCATTTATTCAGCCTTTTATACTTTGCTATTGTGTGTTTTTAAGACTATAACTTATTCCTATTACAGCTTTGCTAAAACAAAGCCATACCATCTTTCATTATTTTTCTTTTCATAATGTCTTATAATTTCTATCGGAATTTTTTTATCCATAGATTGTTTTCAAATGTATTGTTAGTCCCTTCTTTTACAGATTTTCTAGTTTTCTTTTTGTTTCTGATTTCAGGTTTGTTTGTTTGTTGTTTTTCTGCAACTTTCAGAGTCTTGTGGCTACCATCTACTCATCTTCCATGCATACTTTGAAGAATAAACATGACTTTTTTAGTTATATAGATTTATGTATGTGAAATATTCAAGTTTTATAATTGGGTTCTTCAGTTCTTCTATATATTTGAATATTTTCATTTGTTTCTATCAATTATTGAGAAAATGCTCTGAAAAATGTCTCGCTCTAATTTGGATTTGGATATTTTTCTTCATTTTTTCATTTTAACTTCATTTAATTTGAATAGATATCATTTATCAATTACAGTTTTGTAATGGTGATAAATTTCTGGTAATTTATATTATTAACCCATTTATCATGTGTGACAGTTTTCTTGTTTTAACTGTACTTACAGTGCACATTTTTATCCTATTTTTACCCTTTTCTAACAGTAAAGGTACAATTTTAGTAGGCATTATAGGTATTACTATTTTCTGACTCACTCTATAAGTTTTACCTAAACATTTAGCTTTCTTACATTTAGTGCAGTTATTAATTTAGGTTTATATCTCCTGTGTTATGATTTGTTTAGTCTTTGCCCTGCTGTATATCCTCCTACTACCAGTTTTTATCTCTCTGTGCTGCTTTCTCTGTGAATTCTGTATTTTAATATTTAGCTTGTTACTGCTATTTTCATAGTTGTGAGTACAGAGTTAAAAAGCTTTCTACAGGGGAAACTGACCTTGGGTTAACTTTTGCTTAGCTGTTTCACCTAGCAGAGCCCTCATGATAGCAGTATTTCAGTCGTCATACTAATTAATAAATTCCCAGCAACTGGAACCAGGGACAATGGTGGTGGTTCATGGATGAATTATAAATATCAGGTTGGAAAACACAGCTTTGATTTTCCTTGTGTGTAGAGTGACTTAGGAAGCAGTGTGTGAGGGGGTGGTTGTTGCACGGATCTGGAAATTAGGCCCAAGGCTTCTCATATGGCGCCTGTGGTTTCTGTGTTCACTCCGAAGCTTTCCCTTGGTAGGTCAAAGAATTGTCCTTGAATATTTGTATGAATTCCCACTTGAAGAGATGCTGCCACGCAGGCATCCTGAGTCCATTATCATCTATCTTCCTTTAAAGCTGAGTAAACTGTGCTACAGCTAGAATGTAAAAAGAAAAAAAGAGGTCTTGCTAATGATGTTCTAGCACAGTGGGTATGGCAGCAGTTACCCCGTATATTATAGTGTGCATCCTTGATTTATAATAATATAATAATAACCTGGACCATTTTAACTCCATTCACCCCAACTGTCTCCTTTTGCTATTTTTGCCATACATTTAAATTATGCATATATTTTAAACATTGTTATATTTGTTATTTACGCTCAGTATTATTTCTTTTCCTCTTTTTTCACTTCCTGCATTTCCATACTTCACTCTGGAATTATTTCTCTTCTGTGTGAAGACTTCAATTTCGTATTTTTGTAGTGTCAGTTTTTCAGTAGTGAATTATCTCAATATTTAATTTTTATTTATTAGTTCCTAATTTTTTTAGGTAATTTTTCTAATACACTGCATAGGTGTAGTATATAGTTTCACTCCAGCCAAAGTTTGGTAATATTTCCACATAGCATCTAATAGTTTATGTCTATTTTTGATCTAGTGCAGGATTACTTTTTAATAATATTTCTGTTGGCTTGATTATTAATTCTATATTTCTAGGAGAAGATATCTTTATGTACCTGAAATTTGTATCATAAATTAAAAACACCTAGTTTTACATTTATTGTGTGTATTCACTAACAAAATTCCTGTTATCTTGTCCAGCTGTTTTCTTCATTCAATACTAGATGTTTAAGAAAAATTGCTAAGCTGTGAATTACATTCTTTGGTATCATTATGAAGTTCTGTGGTATGAAAATATCAATTCAGTGCAGTAGTTAAGCAATTTCTGTGCATTGAGCATGAAGTAGCAGCTTTCATTAGCGGGTTTTCACAGTCAAAACTGTTATTTCTCTACCAACATCTCTAATTCAAAATGCAAGCTGTTTGTTTTGCAAACAGAGAAATTGGAACTTGCCAATTATGTTAATCATTAGTTATAAAAATCTTTTTAATGTCTCATGATCTAAAGAACAATTGAAAATTCACTTTTTATGCTGATCTATAACTAGATCACATTTTTCTATCATTTTGATCAAAACAGGAAAGCATTTTTAAAAGCCACTTTTTCAGTCAGTTAATAGGTATTATTAACTATTAAGGGATTAAGCTGGATTTTGCCCCTAAATCAGATTGCTTTAAGAGTTCTATAGATTAGTAGAAATGGATTATTCTACAGAAGTTTAGATTACCCTTTACTATCCTCTATAATATTTTGCATAGAAATTTGAGAGTCATAACTTTAGTTCATTAACTCATATTCCAGAAGTCTTTAAGATGTTTTATTCACTAATTTAATCCAATATTGTGAAAATTTTAGATGATTATTATTTTCTATAAAGCCAGAATAACATAATTTATCAATTATTAAAATTAATGGTATTATTACCTTAATATTTGTTACATATAAGTTTCACTAGAAAATTGATTACCTTTGTTTTCTCATTATACCAAATTAGTTTTATAGCTGTCTTACTATTTTTAAAAGTATCTTTGACAAAGCAGTATATATATATATGCAATATATGATAATTTATTAGCATTAATTTTTTAACTCAAAGTAAATTACTACAAGTATGAATGCTATAGATACTTTCATGTTCAATATTTGATGTTTTTCTAAAAGAAAACATGCTTAGAAAAATAATGCAAGTTTGAAATAAAACATCATGTATATTTCTGCCTATTTCTTTGTTTAAACATACTTTTGTCTACTTTTCAAATTTTTCTATAACTGTTGGATTATTTTGTGTGATTTTTAAATGCTAATATCAGTAAAGTAAGTTTCTTGTATAGAATTCAAATTTACACGTTTTCAGGGAATTGCAGAAAGCTAATATATCATTCTGATTATGCTGTGAAGGGATATTAAAATTACAATAGTAATAATCTCACATTACCTATATCATAAATGATGTACTATATGTTGGTTTCAAGGTATAATATATTTGCCACAATAGGAATATACATTTAGTACATTTAGGATTCTGGTTTACAGACCCATGGAAGATACTATGCTGTTCCCCTCCTTGCAGGAGTCATATTCAGCCTGTTTCCCCATCACTTTTCAGAAACTCAGAAGCGGATGTAGGAGCTGATGCACATGTTAGTGAAGGGATATGTGGTTCTACAGTGCTTTCATCTGGACTCCCAAAGAGTTTGTTTGACCTCTGTTTTGTAGTTTCTGCACATCTGAAATGGTATCCCTCACAAATGCTCTATGATCAGTGCAAACGATAAGTAAAGCCAAAGATTGGCTGTTATTATTTATACAATTTATGGCAAGAGAAATAAGCAAGGCTTGGAGATTAGTAGAAATTCCAAAGAAATAGAGGGGCTAGGAGTATAATATGTGACAATTATTTATCATCTATTAAAGCATTTCCTAAGTATTTCTAGAGGTTGAGAACTAGATAGAAGTTGAAAAGGAAAATTTAGCTATGCCATTCTAGAAAATGGAGAATATAACACTAGAACTCTGAGAATAAACCAAATCTTGGAGAAGCACCTATAAAAATGTTTCTGTTGACTGTTGGTAAGTCATCAGCCCCAAAATGTTTGTCAGTTCTACTGTGCCTCAGTTTCTACATTTGTAAAATATCAGTCTTGCATATAAATGTAAAACACCCCCATTGTGTGACAAAATTTATAGTAGCAAAGAAATGTAGAGATATAGTAAAGAAAAATTGGATCTTGAGAAGTGAGAAAAACTGAATTTCCTGAGCTGTGTTTTTGTTGTTGTTGTTTTTTTTTTTTAAAGCAAAGGAAGATCAGGAAAATATTTAAGTACAACTCCTTTTAAAACAAACCAAGCAAAATAGAGACAGACTCATAGATAGAGAGCAGGCGGACAGCTTGGGGGTTGGGGGTTGATATGTGTAGAGGGACTGAGCAAAAAGGAAAAAAGAAGAGAACTCATGGACGTTGACAATAGTGTGTTGATTATGGGGGTGGAGGTGGATGGGTGGAGGTGGTAGAGGGCATAGAGGGGATAAAAGATGATGGAAAAAATTAAATTAAAAAAATTTACTGTCACGTGGTAGCTTTGTATTGATATAAAGGAATGTTTTTATCAACAATAGATGCTGCAGGATTAAACATTCTCATCTTACCTATGGGACAGAAATGACAAAGGGAGTAATTGCCTGGGATGGGAAGTCATGATATCAGATCCTCACAATACACATATTTAGACACAAAATTATAGATGTAGAGTAGTAGGGTGTTAGGAAGACCATAAGTACAATGGCAGTGTGAATTACACTATAATCATACAACAAATGATAATCATAGGAAGATGTAACTTCCTTAGGAGGCTGAATAGTACCAAGACCAGATAGAGAATGACTAGGTCCAATCTATTAAAGTTATTAATACATCTAAAGAAAGGACATCTATATTAGAAAAAAAGCACGATGGTATAGAAGCATAGAAAGAAAAACATTGAAAGAGGTGCCTTTGGGAGTGTTTTTCTAACCACTGCCCGACTAAGGTTTCTGTACACCAAAAGCTAATTATATCTGATACCAGAAATATATATTCCAAATGTCATTTATGTATGGAAGTCTGGTGTACTAAAATGCCAATTCCCCCTACTGTGGCCCATACCTACCAAGAGATTGACAAACTTTAATTTGGTTCTCTTAGTGCCTATCTAAACAGAGTGTCAGTGTTCTTTCACTTTTAGAAGGTAGATTTTAAAGTATAAATCAGGGAAATTCAGAAAGCTAATATATCATTCAGGATATGCTGTGAAGGGATATGACTATTACAATAGTAATAATCTCACGCTACATATATCATAATTCCTCTGCTTACTATAATGCTATAAAAGTGAGTCAACTTTTCAAAAATTGTCCAATCTGGAGTCTGGCAACATTAGTTTGTGAAGCAATTGATAACATTACCAATAAATACACACAAAATATATACATTGGCTGCCTAATAGGTATGAGGTATTGGAGACAAAATATGATGAAAATATTCAAGGGAAGTTGATATTTTATATCCTTGTATTACTGCTTCATGTTCAGTATCCATCCAAGTATTAGAATCTGTTGAAACATTAAAACTCTATTTCAGTCTTACCATGGATTCATAACTTTATTTGTGTTGTGGATTGTAGTCAGGGAATAGCATTATATTCAGTTAGAATTTCTGCAAGAAAGGATCGTAAGAAAAGCTGTAGTGAGTGGAGATAAAAGAGTAATATTATGTTCTAAGTCATCGAGCCTTTTTTTAATTCTTTAGGACAATTTTACAGTTTATAAGTTAGTGAATCCTCATACCATTGATAAAGATCTACAGAAAATCACTAAGCACAGATACTGCAGTGTAAAACAATATCATTTTGCATTACCACAAATTAGATCCATTGTCATTTTGCCTCCTTGTTATTTTACTTGTTTTTGAGACCTACAATCATATAATCCTGTTCAGAAGGGAATTCTCAATCTCTCACTACTTTCACAGCAAAGAAGAGGCTCTAGAAGCTCTCCAGAGGACTTGAGTGACAAGTGAATATCAATAGATTTCTTTAAAAGAAAATATTCTGTATGTGAGAAATTTACTGAAGTATAACCAATTTATCATGTCTCTCCATGGTTATATTAGCTTATATATGGTTCTGTATTTGAAAAATAGACATGTTTTCACAATATGGTATGAAAGACAGATTTAGTTCCAAAATAAAAAGGAATATGGACAATATATCACTAGTCAAATTATTTTTGAAGCCTTTGATTTTGATTTTGTAAGCATTAAAAATATTCTGTGAAAAATATATATTTTATATAAATTCTGTAATGCAGAGAGTAACTGACAAGGCCTACGTTCAGAAACACAGTTAACCACATTATGATTGATTTTATATTTTTAGTTAGAATTAAAGTTGATTATGCCTTAAAACTGGAATCATCAGCAGAAGATATGCTACTACTTTGACAACATTTACCAATCTAGTGGAGAAAGTGACTCAGTAGATAGGCCTAGGACAAAACCCACTAAATAAATACATGGCTAGTTTAGAGCTAATTAATCCTACCACAGAGGCTGGTTCTTATGTGCAATCAGTAGCTACAAGGCCCAGATACTAAGAGATATAGAGGCACACCTTTTTTTAAATTGTAATTTGCTTTATTGCTCTTCACAGATACTGCATTTTTCATCAATTGAAGGTTTGTGGCAGCCCTGTATCGAACAATTCTATCAGCACCATTTCCCCAGTAGCATTTGTTCATTTCATGTCTGCTTTACATTTGGTAATACTCCAAATATTTCAAACTTTTTCATTATTACTATATGTGTTTTGTGATCTCTGGTCATTAATCTCTGATGTTACTATTGTCATTGCTTTGAGGTACCAAGAATCACGCCCACACATGACAGTGAACTTAATTGATAAATGGGTGGGTTCTGACTGCTCCACCTAAAGGTGGTTTCCCCGTACTCCTCCCTCTCCAAAGTCCTCTGGATTCCCTGAGACACAATTTATTGAAATTAGGCCAATTAACAATTCTACAATGGCCTGTAAGTGTTCAAGTGAAAAGAAATGTTGCACATTTCTCACTTTAAGTAAAAAGCTAGAAATGATTAAACTTAGTGAGGAAGACATGCTGAAAGCCAACATAAGCTGAAAGGCCTCTCACTCCAAACAGTTAACCAAGTTGTGAATGCAAAGTGAAAGTTCTTGAAGGAAATTAAAAGCTACTCTGGTGAATACATGAATAATAAAACAGCCTATTGCTGCTATGGAGAAAGTTTTAGTGGTCTGGATGGATCAAACTGCCCACAACATTTCAGTAAGCCAAAGCCTAATCAAGAGCAAGACCCAGATATCTTCAATCCTCTGAAGGCTGAGAGAAGCCAGGAAGCTGCAGAAGGGAAGTTTGAGATTTAAGGTAGAAGCCATATTTAAAACAAAATACAAGGTGAAGAACAAGCGCTGATGTAGAAGCTGCAGCAAGTTACCAGAAGATCTAGCTAAGTCAAGCAGTGAAGGTGGCTACACTAAAGAACAGGTTTTCAAAGTAGATGAAACACCTTATGTTGGAAGAAGATTTCTTATAGGTCTTTCATAGCTAGAGAGGAGGAGTCAGTGCCTGGCTTCAAAGCTTCAAAGGAAAGGCTGACTCTCCTGTTAGGGGCTAATGAAGCTGGTGACTTTAAGTTGAAACCAGTGCTCATTTACCATTCCCAAATTACTAGGGCCCTTAAGAATTATACTAAATCTACCTTACCTGTGGAATAACATAGCCTGGATGACAGAACATCTTTTTACAACATGGTTTACTGAATATTTTAAGACTCTGTTGAAACCTACTGCTCAGAAGATATTACTGCTCATTAGCAGTGCAGCTGATTACTCAAGAGCAGTGAAGGAGATGTACAATGAGATTAATGTTGTTGTCATGCCTGATAACACAACGTCCATTTTGCAGCCCAGGGATCAAGGATTAATTTTGACTTTCATGTCTTATTACTTAAATACTTTTTTTTTTTTTTTGAGGAAACTCCACATTGTTTTCCATAGTGGCTGCACCAGTCTGCATTCCCACCAGCAGCTTACCAGGGTTCCCTTTTCTCCACATCCTCACCAGCATGTGTCGTTTGTTGATTTGTTGATGGAGCCATTCTGACAGGTGTGAGGTGATACCTCATTGTAGTTATAATTTGCATCTCTCTGACGATTAGTGACTTTGAGCACTTTTTCATATGTCTCTTGGCCATCTGTATGCCCTCTTTGGAGAAGTGTCTATTCAGGTCCTTTGCCCATTTTTTAATTGGATTGTTTGTCTACTTTTTGTTAAGTTGTATTCTTTATATATTTTGGAAATTAACCCCTTATCAGATGTATCATTGGCAAATGTGTTCTCCCATACAGTGGTTTCCCTTTTCATTTTGTTGATGGTTTCTTTTTTTTCTTTTTTTATTAAATTTATTGGGGTGACAGTGGTTAATATGAATATATAGGTTTCAGGTATGGGTTTCTGTGTTACAAGATCTATGTATTGCACTACGTGTCCACCACTCAAAGTCACATATTCTCCTTTCACCATATATTAGGACCTTCTTCACTCCGCACCCCCTTCCCTTTAAAAACCACCACACTGCTGTTTGTGTCCACTAGTTTCAGTTTTATATCCCATACATGAGTGAAATCATATGGTTCTTGGCTTTTTTTGACTGAATTATTTCACTTATTTTGCTTATTTCAGTTCTGACTTACTTCTTAATATTCTCAAGGTCCATCCATGTCATTGCAAATGTCATTATTTCATCCTTTCTCATGGCTAAGTAGTATTCTATTGTGTACATGTACCACATCTCCTTTATCCAGTCCTCTATCGCAGGACACCTTGGATATTTCCATGTCTTGGCCACTGTGAATAATGCTGCAATGAACACAGGGGTGCATGTATCTTTGCGAATACAAGTTTTTGAGTATATACCCAGGAGAGGGATTGCTGGGTCATATGATAGGTCTACTCTTAATGTTTTGAGGAGTCACCAGACTGCTTTCCATAATGGTTGTACTAGTCTACATTCCCACCAGCAGTGAATGAAGTTCCCTTTTGTCTACAACCTCTCCAACACTTGTTATTGCTTGTCTTGTTGATAATAACCACTCTAACAGTTGTGAGGTGGTATTTCATTTTAGTTTTGATTTGCATTACCCAAATTGCTAGTGAGTTGAACATCTTGATGATGGTTTCTTTTGCTGTGCAGAAGATTTTTATTTTGATGTAGTCCCATTTGTTTATATTTTCTCTTGTTTCCCTTGCCTTAGGAGATGTATCAACAAACATATTGCTATGAGAGATGTCAGATTTTACCTGTTGTTTTCTTCTAGGATTTTATGGTTTCTCCATTTACATTTATGTCTTTTATCCATCTTGAGTTTATTCTTATGTATGGTATAACTTTTTGGTCTAGTTTCATACCTGTCCAATTTTCCAAACCCACACTACTTATTGAAGACTGTCTTTACTCCATTGTATGTTCTCCCCACCTTTGTCAAATATTAATTGAGCATAATAATGGCTTTCGTCGATTCCTGGGTTCTTTATTCTGTTCCACTGATCTGTATGTCTGTCCTTGTGTCAGTACCAGGCTGTTTTGATTAAAACGGCTTTGTAGTATAATATTCCATTTGACCAAGTGATCTCACTTCTAGGAATACATCCTAAGAATCCTAAAACACCAATCAGAAAGAATATATGCACCCCTATGTTCATAGAAGCACAGTTTACAATAGCTAAGATCTGGAAACAGCCCAAGTGTCCATCAGTAGATGAGTGGATAAAAAAGCTGTGGTACAATGACACAGTGGAATACTATGCTGCTGTAAAAAAGAAGAACCTCTTACCTTTTGTGATAACAGAGATGGACCCGGAGATTAATATGTTAAGCAAAATAAGCCAGTCAGAGAAAGACAAGTATCATATCCCATGATCTCACTGATATGTGGAATCTAATGAATAAAATTGACTAACAAAAGAGATCCAGAGACATGGAAGCATGGAACAGACTGACAAATCTCAGAGGGAAGGGTGGGGTGTAAGAGATTAACCAAAGAACGTATATGCATATATGCATAACTCATAGAGACAATAGTGCAGTAGGGTTGGGGAGAGGGTGGGAGCAGGGTAGAGGGGATCAGTGGAGGGGGGAAAGTGGACATCTGTAATACTTTCAGCAATAAAGATAAAATTTGTAAAAAATACAAAATGAATTAAAAAAAAGAAATACATTTTTTAAGGCTATAGTTGCTATAGATAGTGACTCCTCTGATGGATCTGTGAGAAGTAAATGGAAAATCTTCTGGAAAGGATTTATCATTCTAGATGCTGTTAAGAACATTTGTGATTCACAATAAGAGGTCAAAATATCAACTGATGAACAAAATAGGTCCAGAGGCATGGATGCATGTACTAGAATGACAGATCTTCGAGGGGAGGAGGAAGTGGACAGGAAGAGATTAACCTAAGAACATATATGCATATATGCATAGCCCATGGACACAGACAATAGTGTGGGGAAGGCCTGGAGGTGTGGGGGCTGCATGGATTGGGGGCATGGTGGGGAAAGTGGGGCACATCTGTAATACTGTCAACAATAAATTAAAAAAGAAGAGAGGTAAATAAAATACTTCTTTAAAACACAAACAAACAGAAAAGATAAACATTAACAGGAGTTTAGAAGAAGTTGATTCCAACCCTCATGGATGACTCTGAGGGGTTCAGGGCTTCAGTGGAGGAAGTAACTGCAGATGTGGAAATAACAAGAGACCTAGAATTAGAGGTGGAGCCTAAAGACGTGACTGAATTGCTGCAATCTCATGATAAAACTTTAACTGATGAGGAGTTGCTGCTTATGGATGAGTAAAGAAAGTGGTTTCTTGAGATGGAATCTATTCCTAGTGAAGTTGCTGTGAAGATTGTTGAAATGACAACAAAAAGTTTAGAATATCATATAAACTTTGTTGATAAAGCAGTGACAGGGTTTGAGAGGATTGACTCCAATTTTGAGACGTTCTATTGTGGGTAATATGCTATCAGACAGTATTTCTCCTGAAATAGCTTGTAAAAGAGATAATCTATGCAGCGAACTTCACTGTTGTCTAATTTTCAGAAATTGCCACAGCCACCACCCTAATCTTTGGCAGCCACCACCCTGATCAGTCAGCAACTATCAACACTGAGGCAAGCCCCTCCACCAGCAGCAAGATTATGACTCGCGGAGGATCAGATGATGGTTAGCATTTTTTTTGCAATAAAGTATTTTTTAATCAAGGCATGTGTGCTTTTTAGACCAACTGCTATTGCCTACTTATTAAACTCCTATATAATGTAAACATAACTTTTATATGTTTTATTGAGGTGGTCTGGATCTAAATCCATCCTATCTCTGAGGTATGCCTGTAGTGGGCTGCACTAAAATTCAAGCTTTTGTAAACACCTTTTGGATTTATACAGGCTCTGAGGCAGAACTGAGGCATATCCATGGTTCTTCAAAAATTGAACAGCTAGGTGGGCAGCAGTCAGTATCTGAGAGATATTCACATAAAAAGGTAGGAGCAACCCTGGCCAGTATGGCTCTGTTTAGAGTGTCAGCCTTGCGCCGAAGGGTCACAGGTTTGATTGCCAGTCAAGGGCTTGTACTTGGGTTGCATGTTCTATCCCTGACCCCAGTTGGGGCACATTGGCACGTTGCAGGAGGCAACCAATCCATATTTCTCTTTCACATCAATGTTTTTCTCTCTCCCCCCTCCCTCCCTTCCATTCTCTAAAAATCAATGGAAAAAATATCCTCAGGCGAGGATTAACTTAAAGTAATAATAATAATAATAGAAGTAGGAGCAGATGCAGGTGTGGAAGATGCTGGAGCCACCAAAGGCAAAGAGACCTGGTAACTAGCTAGTTTGCCAGAGTTTAACCAAATGTGCAGTGATGAGGGTTTGAATGCTAGTCATTGTTGGGGACTGTGGTATTAGTCTGGGAAATTAAGGCATTTGCAGTCAGAGTAGCCACTGTGAAAGGAAGAAAGTGACAGAAGTAATAGAAAGTGCTTTGCCTCAGAATCTTTTCATGAGCCTAAGGCTGGCACCTGGACAAGGGATACTCAGTCTTGTTTCAACTAAAAACAATTTATTTGGCTAAGAAAAAGTTAAAGGGCGCTTTAGGTTATTGATAAGCCAAGTCAAACTGGAGATTATAAATTTGCAGAGATACTGTACTTTTTTCCCTATGATTTTCTAAAGCATAGACATTTTTTATAAAGTTGATGGTAAGATTGATCCATCAACTTTTGGGCCAGGACATATAACAGGAGATGAAGTAATTGATAATATGGTTATTAATGGACTGTCTCACTCTCCATCCATCGTGACACTAAAGTCCCTGGTGAACTAATGATTTTTGGTAGACTTCTACCATATAGCATTTAACTAAATTGTTAAAATGCATTAAGATCACTTGGTAGCTAAAGCAATATAGTCAGTCTAACTGGTGATTTAGTTAGTGCAGGAGGATACTCCACCCCATTTATTGAACTTTTAAAGTTGCATTTTATAGTCACTGCTAGATGGCTCCATGTAGGTTAAAAAAATGGCATGAGAAAAATGGTGAAAATGTTCAGCTATAACTATTTTCTCTATTTTGCTTTGCAAACCATAAATATCCCAGAGTTTGAAATCTATTTTTGAAATGGTTAAACTAAACTTTACCAATGCATTCTGAACAATATTTTGGGGGGCCAGTTTAAAATGATGGGTAGCTTTTGTAAAGGTAAAATTTAAGATTTTGAAGTGTGTCCTTGGGAAGAATCATTTTGAGAAGACACTACCTTTTAATCGAGTCTCTCTCTACAATAGTTTATGAATATAAATATTTTTGTGAATCATTGGACAAAAATAAAGGTTTCCACAACTGAGCCATGACAAAAATTAACTGTATTTTAAATGTTTCTAATGTGCAATGTTTCTCTTTTAAGGAGTAAACACCATTTAATTTATAAAAAATAGTAATAATTCAAAGGTCACAGACTCTACCATTTTTTTTCCTCTTTGACATCTTTGTGCATTCATCTCATTGTTTGACTGTTTACCTCGTATTCAGTAATATAAATTCCTTGGCATTTAGCTGGATCTTTTTTTCCCCTCTTGGCTTGAAGTTCTTTCCCTTTTTTAATTAGATTGACCTTTTGGTTCACTTGAATGCCCTCAACCTGACAAAGAATAACTGTTCTCTTCTAAGGCAACCAGAAATGAACAGAGAAAGATTGAAAACACTGACATAAAATGAAAAATTCTGTTGCAGTGCTCTGGGTGTTATTATTGTATAATCATTACTTTCCATAGTCACTAAGATAGAGAAATACCCAGCTTTTCACAATTATCAGAGCTTTAATGTGATGAGCTGCTTCTCTCTTCCTAAGTAGACACTTTTATAGTCCTCCTTAAAACTGACACCTCTAAGGTGTTTTTAAATGTCTAGTAATGGCTGACCTGACTTACCTTTCCAAAACCCAATGAATAGTATTGAAGAAATAAAGTGTGACTGGTCTTCACGGACATTTGGTCATTGTATGTATGTGTATATGATACATGGACATGCATACACACACATATCTTTTTCTTCATCTTGTAAAAGTAAGTTTAAAGAACATTTAGAACTATAGGAATTTGTTGAGGTTGAATCCACACTCCTCAATTATTCAACAAACTATAAGAGTCATATATTTATTGTGTAAATTTTTACACCTGACTCATGATGTGTAACTCATATAAAATTATAAGAGTAGGTAATAACCAAGTTATTTTGACTTGTGTGTATGTGTCAAAGCTTGAGGCATAGAGTAGTTAAGAATTTACTCTGAAAAGTTCTTGAATACAATATAGCCATAACAATATTAATGCAAGTTACTGCTAATATTTTAAGGCATCACTTTCTAGATTCCAAAAGAAAAAAGATCCATTTTTAATATGTACAAGATTAGTATGAACTGACTAATGCACACCCAGTTATTTCTGAGTTATCAGTTGACAATTTAAGTAGTTTCTTGGTGAACTTTGCCTGAATACAGGATAATATGATAATTTAATCTTAAGATATGTAAAGCAATTATAAAAGAACACCAAGGTAAGGCTTTTTGTCCAAATTTCTAGGCCTTATCAAATTATATAGAACTGAAGACAGAAGAAATATTAGACCACTGGAGAAATTACACATTTAAAAGAGTGGTATAAAGACTGATTCTAGAAAAATCTTGTGCAATAAAAAATTAATATAATTATATTGCAAGCTCCATTTAACAGAGCTTTGTGAAGCCACACAAATAATACCCATGAATACCAGTAACATGGACAAGGATTCATAATTTAATTTTGAGTGAGAAGAATATCAGGGTACACAGCAATATGATAAGGTGCGTGTGTGTACATGCAGACATGTATACAATTCAGTCATTTGCCATTATTTATAACTTGAATATATAGAACAAATTTAAATACTTAGGGAACAGTGTTTGTATCATATGAATAACTTTCGATTATAAAGAATTATAAACCCCAAATTATTCTAGCTCTGGGAAAAAGATTTGGGTAGATTACTCAGATTTTTAAAAGGCTTTGTACTTTATAAATAGAAACAATGAATCTGTGTAAAGTAAGGTCAGATACTGCATTCTGACAAAAGCTCGTTGTAACGGTGTAATAATATTTTTATTAACAACATCAGTAACCACAACAAAAATAGGTACTTGATTGTTTTAAAGGTGGTTAAAGATGTTTACCAATGATGCCAAGACAATTTCACAGAGGTAATAAGGCTATTCAATGGAGAAAGTATTGCCTTTTCAAGAAATAGAGCTAAGGTAATCAAATATTTAATGCAGAAAGATGAATGCATACCTTTATCCTACACTATACACAAAAATGAACTGAAGTGGATAATGTAACTAAAAATATAGCTAAAACTATAAAATTATTGGAAGAAAATACAGGATAAAATTTTCGTGAACTGAAGGTAAACAAATATTTTTCTTTTTTCTTTTTTTGAGTCCCAACATTTTTATTGACAGCAAATATTTCTTAGTCCCAACAAGAAAACTATAATCCATAAGGAAAAGTTAAATTGGATTTTATGAAACTTAAAAACTTTTGCACTTTGAAAGATAATAGTGACACAATGAAAAAACAAACCAGAGACTTGGAGAAAATGTTTTCAGATCACATATTTGATAAAGGTTGTGTATCTAAGAAATGAATTAACACTTACAATTCAATAATATGACAAGTAACCCAATATAGCGATTTTAAAGATTTAAAAATTCAAAGATTTTAATAGATTTTATACCAGAAAAGTTACTCAAATGGTAAATAAGGACATCACAAATGCTTAACATCATTAGCTGTTAGGGAAATGTAAACTAAAACCATAGTGAGATACCACTTGACAACAAATATTGGCCAGATTGTGAAGAACTTCCTTCCTTTAATGAAATCTCAAGTGCATCAGCCACTTTGGAGCATAAGTTGGCAATTTCATAAGAATGGTAAACATAAATTTATCATACAAGCCAGCAATTCCATATCTAGGTATTTATCCAAGAAAAATAAAAGCTTACATTAATACTGTGTTATATGTAAATTTTTATAGCAACATTATTTAAAATCAGAAACTGGAAACAATCTAAATGTATATAAATTGGTTAATGGATAAACAAAATGTGATACATTCAGACAGTGGAATGTTGTTCAACAATATAAAGTATTGATATATTTCACAAGATAAACTTTAAAAACATGCTAACTGAAAGAAGTCACATACATAATATGACATATGGTATGATTCCTTTAATATTAAATGTCCAAAACAAGGCAATCTGTGGAGATATAATGTAGATTAGTGATTGTCTATGGCTCTGAATGGGAATTGGGAATAAATGCAAATGGGTTTGAGGGATCTTTTTTGGTTAATGGAAATGTTCTGTAGTTGGAATGGTTATGTGATTATGGGTTATGGCTGCACAGCTCTGAAAATTTATAAAATTCACTGCATTATACAGTTGAATGGGAATATGAATTTTATAGTATTCAAATTATTCCAAAATACAGCTGTTATAAAACTGAACCACTTAAATTTTCTCTTTTAGTTCATGCAATAATAATAACTCTTACCACCACTTTTACACCATATTGTAATAGAAGTTATAACCATTGCAGTGAGACAAGAAAAATAAAAGCATGAGAATTCACAAGCAAGAAACAGAACATCCTGTCTTCTAAAAATGGCATGATTAGAGTTACATCAGTGAAAATGTTAGAGAATGTAATCCTAAAACTTCATGCCATCACAAAAACAATAAATAAGCTGGCAAAAATGTCAGAATAAACGACTTTTGAATTCTGGAATCTAATTAAAAACTTACAATCAAGAGGTCGGTTAAGAAAAGTTAAAACAGCTGAATTTTGATAAGCATTTTAGCATACCTTGTTTCCGTCTCTCACTCCCCATCTTGGGGAATCATGAAGATAGCAGCCTGCATTTGTGGTGCAGGTTGACATTACACAGGGAATAACAGACGTATTCTCCAAAAACTGTGGTTGTGTATTATGGCCAGCTTGGTGGGTCCCTGAAATATCCATGAAATGTTTGCCTTTATTTTGTCTGCCTTGGATCTTCCTCAGAACTGAGGTCTCTTCTGGGGGCAGCATTTCTTGAAAGCATTTAAAGACAAATAAAATTAGCCACTGATACCTTGGATTAGAGATAACAGTTAGTGCAAACAGTAGCCAGAACAAAAAGCTGAACTAGGAGGAGGCTGGGGAAGGAGATACACAGAGAAACTGAGCTTTGAAAACCTCCCACACATGTGGAATTTGGAAGGCCATGCATATAGCAGGTCTAGTTACATGCTTAGAAAGGACCTAAGAAGGCCCTACATTTCTTTCTTCTGAAGTGTCCACACAAGCAGAAAGTGAAGGCTAAGACAGAGCTGTAAACTGAGTGTCTCAACACATAGCCAATCTGCAAAGACTAGGACAGTTTTGTTTTTTGTTTGACTCCTTCTTTTGATTCCAAGTGTTGAAGAAAATCTTTCCCAAATCACTAGGTGATCACTGAGCTGATGAAACAAATTTCAGTGGCCACACCTGACAAAAATACAGACTTTATAAAAGTAGCTCAGAAATACCACTAAACAATCACAAAAAGCAGCAACAACGGACTTGAGGCTGAGGGGGATATAATTCCAAGAGTTACCACTTTATAATATTCAAATGTCCAGTTTTTAACATCAAAAGAATATGAGGTATATAAACAAAAAAAGTATGCCCCATATACAAGAAAATATAAATTAATAAATTGTCTCTGAGAAAGCTTATATATTGGTCTTACTGGACAAATATGTTAAATCAATTGTTTTAAATATGCAAAACTGGCTAAAGTAAATCATGTTAAAAAACTAAAGGAAGCCAGGAGAATAGATGTTTCACAAGATTGAGAGTATTAATAAAGAGATAGAAATTATAGAAAATAGAATTTCTGGAGTTTAACTATAACAAAAAGAAATCACTAGAGGGTTTCAATATCAAATCTGAGTAGGCAGAAAAAAGAATCAGCTAACTTCAAGAAAGATCAACTGAGAGTATTCAATTTGAATAACAGAAATAAAAATGAATAAAGAAATAAAGGAATAGAACTTTAGGAATCTGTGGTATACTGTCAAGAATGCCAATATATGTATAATGGGAGTCCCAGAAGGAGAAATGAGAGCGTAATGGAGCATAAATAATATTTGAAGAAATATTAGATAATATATTTATAGTCCTGACAAGGAAAAACTGTCAAATATGAGTTTTATATCTAGCAAAACTGTCCTCCAAAAATGAAGGGGAAATTAAGATATTTTGAGAGGGAGCTCATTGCTAGTAAAACTTCCCTATGAGAAATGCTAAAGAGAATACCTCAGGCTGAAATGAAAGTACAGTAGAGTGTAGTTTGTAGTCATATGATAAAAAGAGTCCCTAAAAGGTAGTTTATAGATAAACATAAAAGCAGTATTATTGTGTCCTTGGTTTGTAATTCCTCCTTTTGACCTATGTGATTTAAAAGACAAATGCATAAAACAATAACCATAAATCTATATCAAAGGGCTCATGATTTATAAGGGCATAATTTGTGACAATAACACAGTGGTGGGAGTATGACGTTATATATGCACAAATTTTTATATTCTATTGAAATAAGTTGGTATTAATTCAAATAAGATTGTTACAATTTAAGATAATTGTAATCCCCAGGGTAACCACTAAGAAAATAACTAAAGACTACATGATAAGTGAAATGAAAAGGGAATAAAAGTGGTGTACACAGAATAAAACAGACAAAAAAAGAATTAATAGAGGAAACAAGCAACAAAAAGGAAATAAGACATATAAATATGCAAAATATATTTGAATATTTAAACTAAAAATTTTACAAGAGAAAGGACAGTGTATATTGACAATGGGATTATCCACCCAGAACATATTATAAACATCATAAACATATAATAAACATATAGACACCTAACAACACTGCCTACAAACATATGAAACAAAAACTGACAGATTTGAAGGGATAAATAGATTGTTTTATAGTAACAGTTGGAGACTTCAGTATCCCACTGTCAATAATGGCTAGAACAACTAGACAGAATAGCAACTAGAAAATAGAAAACTTGAAAACACTAAGAACCAAATAGGTCTAACACACATATATAAAATATTCTACCAAACAACAGCAGATTATATGTTTTTCTCAAGTACACATGGAGCATTATCAGGATAGACCATGTATTAGGTCACAAAATAAGTCTCAATACATTTTAAAAAATTGAAATCATACAAAGTATCCTTTTCAGCCACAATGGAATGAAATTAAATATTAGTAACAGAAGGAAACCTAGAGTATTTACAAATATGTGGGGAAAAATTTTTAAACACTCTCAAACAACAAGTGCATTAAAGAATAAATCACATGGTAAATTAGATGAAATGAATGGAAACAAACACAACATACCAAAACTTAGGGTATGTAGTGGAAGCAGTACTTGGAGGAAAATTTATAGTTGTAAATGCTTACATTAAAGTAAGAAGATATCAAATCAATAGCCCATCTTCTAAACAAATGAAATAGAAAAAGAACAGACTAAACCCAAAGCAAGCATAGGGAATAATAAAAATGGAGAACAATGGCATAAAAAATATAAAAGCATTAGAATAAACCAGAACTTGGTTCTTTGAAAAGATCAACAAAATTGACAATTCTTAGCTAGACTGGGCAAGAATAAAAGAGATAAAATTCAAAAAACTGAAATCAGAAGTAAAATTGGGGACAGTACATAAATTAGAAAAAAAAAAAAGATATGTAGAGGATACTATGAACAATCATATACCAATAAATTATATAGCCTATCTGAAACAGACTTATTCCTAGAAGCACAACAAATACTGAAACTGACTCAAGAAAGTTGCAAAGTTTCAGTCAATGTATAAAAATGAAACAGATTGAATAAATAATCAAAAACCTCTCATCCAAGAAAAACCCAGAGGATATGGGTTTACTGGTGAATTTTACCAAACATTTAAAGAATTAAGAACAGTCCTTAAAATCTTCAAAAAAAAATAGGACAGTAGGTAACACTTCCTAACTAGTTAATATGACAATGAAGCCATAACAAGAAGCCCTACTGAAAGCAATACGAGAAAACTACATACCAGTGTCTCATGAATATAGATGCAAACATCCTAAACAAAATACAAGCAAACCAAACCCATCAGCACATTAAAAAATTATATACTGTGACTAAGTTGGACTTATTCCAGGAATGCATGGGTGGGTGGTTCATGGTGTGAACTGATGCAGAAAAAGCATTTCATGAAATCTAACAGGTTTTCATGATTAAAAGGAGCAAAACACTCAGAAAACTAGGAGTACAAGGTAACAATCTCAACATGACCCAGGTTTTTATGAAAAACTTACAGCTACGCAGTGATGAAAGACGGACAGCTTTCTCCCTGAGACCTGGAGGAAGACAATGATTCCCAGTTTCACAAACTGCTGTACAACAATGTGCTGGAATTTCTATCTAGAGCAATCAGGCTGGAAAAAGCAAAAGCCATCCAAATTATACAGGAAAATGTAGAACCATCTCTATTCTCAGATGACATGATCTTATATATACAAAATCCTGTAAGGAATCAAAACAACAAAGAACATACCAGAGGTAATAAGTGAATTTAACAGAGTTGCTGGATACAAGATCAACACGAATCAGCCCTCTCCTATGCATGGCAATGAACAAGCTGCAAAGAAAGTTTAAAGTCAATTCTTTATACAGTAGCATCAAAAATAATAAAGTCCTTAGGAATAAATTTACCTAAGGAGGTACAAGACTTGCACACTGAAAACAGGAAAATGATGTTGAAAGAAATTGAAAATCTAAAGTGGAAAGATCCCTTATTCATGGATCAGAAGACTTAAATATTGTTAAAATGGCATACTCCCCCAAAGTGATCTACAGATTCAGTTCAGTCTCTAAAATTCAAACATTCAGTTGGATTTTGTTGCAGAAATGGAAAAGCTGATTTTAAAATTCATATGGAACTTGGGGTGATGAATATATTCATTATCATGTTTGTGGGCATGGTACAATATGTGAAAGCTTAAACATATACAACTTATTTTACCTCATTTATATCTCAATAAAGTTGTTAAAAGTGAATATATATATATATATATATATATATATATATATATATGTTTTGTTTTTTTTTTTCTTAGTGTCCTAAAATGTAGGATGACATGATAAAACACTGACTTGAGAATCAAGACATCACTTCTATAGGAGATGCCTCTGGCTCATAATGCAGTGCTCCTCTAACTTTATCCTTCTGTTAAGTGTTTTGAAAGTCAGGGGAAATACACCACTCAAATAATTTATGCTTTAGGTTATTGATATATTTTACTGTTTCAATAATGCATTCTGAATGTTTTGCTGTAATCTGATAGTTGATATTCAAGTAAAGTCTTCAGTCCTTTCCTCTACCAGTTTCACTTTGACCCACTTGTTTGTATTAGGCCTTACTCTCTGTTATCTTTGACTGGCTATGCTAGTGACGATGAGAATGCTCAAAGTTAGGAAAGAGCAGTAAAGTAGGAGCAAAGGGGCCTGGACAGTGCCCAGAGTGGATACGTTGTTCTTGAATAGTCAATGATTCACTCTAGTCAGAGAAACTGTAATGCTGGCATACCAGGGTTCTATCCAGTATACAGCTAGAGCTTTTGGAAATCACCTTTGCCATGATAAAACTAGTGTTACTTTGTGTTAATTTTCCTCTACAGTGGTGCCTTGGTTTTTGAATGTGATCCATTCCAGAAGACCGTTCGAGTTCTGAAAAGGTGGAAAACCAAGGGATCCACAGCCGGACAGCTGGGCCTCAGGACCTTGCCCTCAGCGGAAGCCATGTGGCGTGTTCAACTTCCGAGGTATGTTCGAAAACCGAAGCATTGACTTCCGGATTTACAGTGTTCGTAAACTGAAATGTTCATCAACGGAGACATTGGAAAACCAAGGTACCACTGTATTTTGTTTCTTTATTTTTTGCAGCTAAGAAAGTAAGGGTTTATTAGTTGAGGAAATGGTCCCAAGCTCAGAGTCACAGGTAATCAGTGCTCAAAGATCTGGCTCCTTGGTGGCTTCCAGGGGATGGGTTCTGTAGGGGAAAATTCATTCATCATAGTGGATAAAGGAGTTGGGTTGTGGGCTCTATTGAATGGCGGGGCCAGTCAAGAATCATTTCATATAAGGCAGATATTATATATGGAAGTTGGGGTTCTCTGCTGAATATATTACTTTTTGCTGTTTTATAACATCTATGTAATTTGCTGCAAGACTCAGCACTTATTAGAACAAGGTATAAATGGCAATGATGGTTTATCAATTTCAGTGCTTGCATACATTGAGATTTTAGTATCATGAGATGATGCTTTTCATAACATCCTCGACTACTAGGAACACATGTTAACTGAACTTAACATGCAGTTTCAACTAAATGGATTAGTAGTGCATTAGCACATTAAAAAGGGGGAAAAATAAAGAAAAAAATAGAACCCCGGACCATTTCCTCCTTCCTACAAGAAACTTGATTTTTTTTGGTTTCCCTTTTCCAACCCGTAGCTTGTGCCTTGGGGGAGACGTGCACAGTACCTTGCTCCAGTGCTGGGTTCTGACTGGTCTGAGCGAATGATGATTGTCCTTTTCGTCTTGCTAGTGAATGGTCTAGCTGTAGGCACATAGTACCACTCCAACAGATGAGACATGACTAGCACGCTGCTTCAAAGAGAAGTATACAAAAATAAAAGCCTTTTCTCTGGATTTTTTTTTTTTATTTCTAAAAGTGAAAAATAGATTTGCTGAAGTTGTCTAGTTTGAGGAAATACTTAGGCTTCTAAGACGAACACAACCTGGAACCTTTGAGTACTGAGTTAATGACGTCTAGATTCTTCCTATGCCTGACCTCCTTGCCATACAAGGTAATAAAAGTTTTTATTGTTAAATGTCACTTTGAATTATTAATCGTTCCTTGAAGCAGAATGTGTCCTAACTGCACACTAAATATTTTGTTACTTATAATAACAACAGGCTATTATAATTATTTTTGCTGAAAACAGTCACTCTGATGCGTGAAGAAAAACATGAATCTATATTCTAAATGCTTTTGTACATGTATCCACATTATTTTGAATAGATATTTGCTGATTAAATGTCAGACTAAGCAGAGACTGCTTTTTCCTTCCGCCTTCCTGTCTAAGATTGAATTCCTGAGAAAGAGGGTCTGAGATGCAGATTTGCAGGTGGGTTTGTGCACCTCTGCACAGGAGTGGAGCAAGTAGAATTGTGAAAAAGAAGGAGTATGAACTCACCACAAAGACCTCAGCCACCGGCAGGAAACACTGGCGCTGGAACAGCCTTTCCTAGCTGTCCTGCCCTGAGGCAAGCGGGGCAGGCCTTTTACAGCCCCCGTTGGCCAGTCATGAAAGTGGGCTGCCTCTGAGAATGGGGTAAGAATTCAGCTGTGTCAGACTCTTCACCTGAGAGCAGTTTCCAGGAAACAACTTAACTGAAAGTCATCTCCTACCAGCACTCGAAGCAGTTGAAGAAATAAGCACGTCAGTCCTGAAGGGGAATCCGAATGATGCACCACAGTGTCTACCACACTCCAGACCAGAAAACAAAACGGCACTTATGCTCTGCCACTCTGGCAAGTCAGGTCTGGCTTTCTGACCAATAGGTGAACCTGCTTCTCAGGCTTAATTCATAAAATCCTCCTGCATATTCCTCCGCACTCTGCCTGCCTTCTTTTACTATCTGCTGCAGAGGATCCGGCAAAGGACAAGTTCCACAGCAAACCCCAAAGGTCACACACACCTTGGATCCTGAATGACCAGGGTGAACACTGGTATCAGACAAGAAATATCTAAGTTTGGATTTTTACCAAAAAAAAAACCCCACCCATTTTGTGTTCCGGAACAGAGATTTGTGACTTGTTATAGAAGGCACTATTATTTATCCTGATAAAGATCCATGATGTGACAATATATCACATATATGTGACAATATATGATTTTATTCAAAGTTCAAAATAACAGTAGTATTAATGGTGATAAGAAAAAAATTACAAGAAGAAATAGGCTTTGCATATGTGGTAATTCACTTGAGCTCTCCTAGTTTATTTGCTTTTTTTATTTGTTAATTAAAGAATTGGATTGAATAACCCAGGCTCTTTCCAGCACTAATAATCAATGATTTTATGACATCCTCTCTGGGATACCATACAATCATTTTTTAGAACTTCATCATTCTATAAAGCTGCCTGGGTCACCCAAGGTGAAATTTGATATTGAGAATTTATGCCAAAACCCATGTAATTCATTTACTGTAAATCCTATGCTTCATCACTGGCCAAGATTCAGACCTAGACACTGAATGCTCATGATTAATGTGCTTCTTTCCCAAGTGTTTAAGGCCCTTTCTGCCAGCAATCCAGCTTTGTTATTGATTGAACGATTATCAACACCTCTCTATCAGTGGGCTCCTCACATGCAGGCCATCTGAATATATGGATTACTTATACCCTAACAGAATTTTCAGAAAAAATTTCCCTTTTTCTTTCAAGAAATTGGTCTGCTTCTTGTGCCATGAGAAAGATTTTCCATGGTCCAGTCGTTCGTAATAATAAGGGTGCCTTCTCCTTTAGAGGTTTCTTTCCTGGCTATTAATAAGTGTCTGGCTAGTCATGGTGTCGGACTGAGAAAATCTATTGGTGTAATGAGTGTACTAGGGATAGTACTACTTAGCGGCAAATGGATACAGCTTCTAAAACTGTGTACAGGCAATAGTTAGGGGAGAGGGCTTCAAGTAAAATTAATAGCCACCGTGTGCTTTTTAAAAAAATCAATGTGTGATTGAAATGGTATTCATTCAAGATTGTGCAGCTGGTTTAATGCTGGTTGTGCTTTAAGTAAGAGAATAATTAAATAGGATGGAAAACGGCGTAAGGTTATTCATGACAGAAAAGATGCCAGGAACGCGACCACGGAGGCCACTTGCTGATAAAAGAAGCTAAGATAAATTGAATGAGAACTATTAGTTTACAGCTTTTTTTCTTCATCTAAAGGACTTAGCTTTCTTATAAAATATTGTGCACACTTGGAGAGTTCTATACTTTAAAAATTACTATACATACATGTTCTCATTTCTATGGCATATATGCAGTGAGTAGGACATAAAAAAACCATTAAAGGTTAGCCTTATGGGCTTTTTCATATGTATGTTAATCAAAACAATATTCTTGAAGAAAAGGGCTCTTTGAGGACTAGATTAAAACATAAAAATTTAAGAAATACAGTCCTATCATAATTATTGTAATGGTATTCATAAAATAAACTTATGTCATTGAACTTGGATTTCATTTCTAATACTTAAAAAAAATTATTAGCATTTGATTTTCTTTGTCATTCCCTTTTGTTAATGATGCATTGATATTAATCTTTTAAATATTGGTGCTTCTTTAAGCATAATAATTAAAATTTCTCAACTATTCAGACATTTTAAAAAAGCAATATTAAACTCATTTATGTTGTAAATTCTTGGTCTCCTCTTTAGAGTGTTAACATTATGGCATTTCTCACTCGAAATGATGTTTCATTTATATTAGGTTATTTTAAAACTTATTCCCTTGCTGAATCTATTTCAAAATGTATTAGCTTTGCTATTATTGGTTAATATATGAGATCTTTGAACTGTTTAGTGCACACACATATATAAATTAAAGGATTTCAGAATCTTTTAAGAAACATAATTTAAATTTATACATACATGTATATACTCCTATTCACAGAGACTGAGGTTTGGGTTGATTCTACTTTGATGAAATTTCTAAAATTAAAAAATTAAAACTCCAACTTTAATGGTTCTAATAAGTATGTAGAAAACATCTAGTTCTCCACTTGGATGGCTGCACAAATGCATTTCATAGAGGAATCACAACTATCTGCTACATTCTTTTCTGTGAATTTTAAACTCTCTAAGCAATGATGCATTTCACTGAGCATCTTCTGCTCTCTTATTACATCAGATAAGGTGAGAGCAAGATGTAAATGCCTCTTCACTTTAAGAAGCAAAGAAAACTTGGCTGGGAATTACTCTTTAAAGAATTATTTCCATAGACTTTTCACTAGTCAGCGGCAAAACTGTTTCTACATGTTTTGTTCAGCATCATGCTGGTTGTTTAGTTTGTCACAATATATAAAATATTGCTCTGATACCACCCCAAGCTTTACAAGGGAATGCATTCCAGACATAATTAAGAATAAACTAATACCTTCAGACAGGCTACTGTGTTTTTTTTTAATTTGAAATGGTCATTTTACAGAAGAATACATTATATTTTTTCCATCAGAGTTTGATTTTCTAGTCATAGTTGAAGAAATTTGATCTCATATCTATTGGCTATTTTAGAATAAATTCTTACTTTCATTTTCCCATAATTTTCAACTCCTCTTAAAAAAAAAAAAAAAAAAAGAGCATCTGACAATTTTTTTGATTGCTTAAACTCATTTTCAAAGATAAGGCAACAGGAATCCCATTTTAGCTGCCCTTTAATAAAATGCTTCAAATGGATATATTGGGGTTTAATAATTCTTAGCTGAATTTCAGTCTTAGACAGAAAGATGGAAGGAAGAGTGGTGTCTTCATAGTCTGACTTTTAATCAGAAAATATCTGTTTTACTCTCCTTCCATACATAGGACACACTCACCTTGGGAGATAATCCAACATTCTATCTGGCTACTACATCTACCTCAAGATTTTCTGGTAATACATTGGCCTCTTCAGCAGGTCCAGCCATATTCTCCTGAACCAGCAATCAACAAACCAGAAATGACAAGTTATGTGCCCCTAATACATCAAAACCTATGGTGGAGATGGTCCAGAATAACAAAAGAAAATTTAGGAATTAGAAGACATAGTATTATAGTTACATTTCAGTGTTTTATATCTTGCTAGGTGTGCTCTATGAACACAAACATTATGGGTGGAGGTTTATGAGGAACATTTCTTAACTCTAATTTTAAATTCTAAGAGAAACATCCTTCTCTCTATCCGTTGTTCTTACGGGGCCCTGGGTACACCATTTATAGGGCCTTATCTGTTATCATCGGATCATCTGTGATCATATCTTATGTGAACAGAGGAGAGTATGCCCTGATTGGGTCTGCATGTGCTTACAGCTTACATAGTCAGTTTTGTAGTTGTTCAGGTATGAAAAACCACAGGCATTTTGGAAAGATTCATTCTTAGTTTCTTTTGGCTATATAATTCCCACAAAATCTTGCTAAGTTTCTGAACTGTTTAAGTCCAGTCAGTCCCATGAGTCAATAAGCACCCCCAAAGTTCTTAAATACACTTGAGTTTTGAGTTTGCTAGCTTTCTCACTCTATTTCTCTAAACTGTGTAATTTTTTTTCCCTATTCAATTTTCTTTTCATACTTAGCACTTTCTAGTAGAGAGTCTGGAACAGTTGCCTTTCCAAACTTTAAAGGCTTTTGATCTCTGGACATTCTCCAAATCTTTTTAAACTTCATAACATATCTTTCTAGAAACAATTTGCTAAAGGCAGCCAGTAGTAACCAAAACACATTTTCACTCTGCCTTTTTCCAATCACTTTCTCTACAGCAATAGTTCCATTATGTATATTACTTGCCTTCCAAGTTATTCCAGATGGAAATTTTATAGCAGCTCAACAGACTCTCTAGGTTTCAAGCCTGTAATATCTGTTTTTTCATTGTCCATTCCTCGACTATTAAACAAATGCCACACAGTTTTTTAATGGCAGCATATCAACTGGAATTCTTTTTTTTTTAAGTTTAGGGTAAGTAATTGTTTAGGGTAAATGGATAGTATTATAACAAACACACCTCTGAATTTCAGTGACTTAACCCCAATATGTTTCTTACATAAAGTACAATGTGGTATTTTCAGTCTTTGTATAGCCTGGGACTTGGTATCTATGCACTTTGGCATCTTTCGTGTTTTGTCTCTGCTCTCCTTCGGGACTCAGAAGGTTCTGATGGATGTTCTGCCTCTGACTGGCTGGCAGTTAGGGAAAGAGAGGGCATGGAAATTACTTTGAGGAGGTGGTTTTTTTTCTGTTTGTTTTTTATGGACCAGTCTTGGAAGTTGTATACTTCAACTCCAATTACAATCCTTTGCCCAGAGTCTGGGCAGAATCTGCAACAAAGAAAATCTCTTGGTGAACTTTAAGGGAGAGATCAACAGTAATACAGTCATAGTCAGGGATTTTAAAACTCTTCTGTCATCAATGGATAGAGCTTCCAAACCAAAAAATCAGCAAGGCAACAGTGACCTTAAATGACACAACACATCATAAGGATTTAATTGATTTTTACAGAACATTTCATCCCCAAACAGCATAATATACATTCTCAAGTGCACATGGAACATTCTCAAAGATAAACCACATGTTGTTAGAATATAAAATAAGTATTAACAAATCCAAGAAGAGTGAAATCGTATCAAGCATCTTCTCAGGTCACAATGGCATGAGACTACAATAAAAAACTGAAAAACATTCAAACGCATGCAGACTAAATAGAATGTTATTAAACAATAAATGGGTCAACAATGAAATCAAAGAAGAAATAAAAAATGTCCTGGAAACAAATGAAAGTGAACACACAACAACCCAAAATCTTTGGGACTCAGCAAAAGCAGTCCTGAAAGGAAAGTTCATAGCACTGCAGGCCTATCTCAAGAAACAAGAAATATCTCAAACAAACCATCTAACCCTATAACCTAAAAGAACTAGAAAAAGAATAACAAAGTACAGAGTCAGTAGAAGAAAGGAAATAATAAAGATCAAAGAAGAAATGAACAAAATAGAGTCTAAAAAAAGCAATACATAAGATCAATGAAACCAAAAGCTGGTACTTTAAAAAGATAAACAAGATTGACAAACCTTTAAACAGACTCATCAAGCAAGAAGGAGAGAGGACCCAAATAAATAAAATCAGAAAGGAAAGAGGAGAAGTAACAACTGATTCCACAGAAACACAAGGGATTGTAAGGAAATATTAACAAATGACTGCCAAAAAATTGGACAATCTGAACTAAATGGATAAATTCCTAGAAACGTACAATTGTTCAACCAGAATAAGGAAGAATCAGAGAACCTGAAGAGACCAATTACAACTAATGAAGCAGTAATCAAAAAGCTCCCAGCATGTCCCTGTGGTGTGGCTCAGTTGGTTGAGTGTGGTCGTACCATGCACCAAAATGTTGGTTCAATTCTAGGTCAGGGCATATGCCCAGATTGCAAGCTCAATCTCCAGTAGGGGGTGTGCAGGAGGCAGCTAATTGATGTTTTTCTCTCTACTTCTTCCTTTCTCTCTAAAATCAATAAAAACATTTAAAAAAGAAAGAAGAAAGAAAAAAGCTCCCAGCAAACAGTAATTCTGGATGGGATGGCTTCACAGGTGAATTTTACCAAATATTCAAAGAACTAACACCTATCCTTTTCAAACTATTCCAAAATATTCAAGAGGAGAGAAGACTCCTAGGCTCTTTTTATGAGGCCAGCATTATCCTAATTCCAAAACCAGATAAAGACACTACAAAGAAAGAGAGTTATAGGCCAACATCCCTGATGATCATAGATGCAAAAATCCTCAACAATAATTAGCAAACTGGATCCAGCAGTATATTAAAAAGATCATACGCCATGGTCAAGTAGAATTTATTCCAGGGATGCAAGTGTGGTACAATATTCTCAAATCAATAAATGTGATACATCACATAAACAAAATGAAGGACAAAAATCACATGGTCATATCAGTAGATGCAGAAAAATCATTTAATAAAATACAGTGCCCGTTTATGATGAAAACTCTCAACAAAGTAGGAATAGAAGGAACTTACCTCAACATAATAAAGGCCATATATGAAAATCCACAGCCAACATACTCAATGGGCAAAAACTAAAAGCATTTCTCTGAAGATTGGAAACAAGACAAGGGTGTCCACTTTCACCACTATTATTCAACACAGTACTGGAAGTTCTAGCTACAGCAATCAGGCAAAAAGAAGTAAAAGGCATCCAAATTGGGAAGAAGTAAAACTGTCATTATTTGCAGATGACATGATACTATATATAAAGAACCCTAAAGATTCCACCAAAAACTTACCAGAACTGATCAATGAAATCAGTAAATTAGTTGGATACAAAATAAATATCCAGAATTCAGTTGCATTATTATGCAGGGATAATGAACTATCAGAGAGGGAAACTAAGAAACCAATTCCATTCACAATTGCTTCAAAAAGAATAAAATGCCTAGGAATAAATTTAACCCAGGATGTAAAGGACCTGTACTTGAAAAATTATAATACAATGAAGAAAGAAATAGAAGAGACAAATAAGTGAAAGCATATACCTTGTTTATGGATAGGAAGAATTAACATAATTAAAATGTCCATACTACCCAAAGCAATGTATAGATTCAGTGCAATTGCTATCAAGATACCAAAGGCATATTTCACAGAACTAGAACAAATATTACAAGAATTTATATGGAACTACAAAAGACCCTGAATAGCCTCAGCAATCTTGAGAAAGAATAAAGTTGCAGGAATTGCACTACTTGATATCAAACTATACTACAAACCATAGTAATCAAAATAGCATGGTACTGGCATGAAAACAGATGTAGATAAATGGCACAGAATAGAGAGCCCAGAAATAAACCCACATCTTTATGGTCAATTAATATTTGCCTAAGGAAGCAAGAGCATGCAATGTCGTAAAGATAGTCTATTCAGTAAATGGGCTTGGGAAAATTGGACTGATATGTGCAAAATAATGGAACTAGACTACCTTCTTGCACCATACGCAACAATAAACTCAAAATGGATTAAAGACTTAAATGGTATACTAAAAACTATAAAAATCCTAGAAGAAAACATAGGCAGTGAAATCTTGGACATTTCTTGTTGCAATATATTTTTTCTGATATATCTCCTCGGACAAGGGAATTAAAGAAAAAAACAAAGGGGACTACATCAGACTAAAGCATTTTTGCAGAGCAAAGGAAACCAACAAAATAAAAAGACAACCCACTGAATGGGAGAACATATTTGCCAATGATACATCTGATAAGGGGTTAATAGCCAAAATTTAAAAAGAACTTATAAAACTCAACACCAAAAAACCCCCAAACAATCCAATTAAAAAACACGTAGAGGACCTGAGTAAACACTTCTCCAAAGAGGACATACAGATGTCCAATACACATATGAAAAGATGCTCAGTGTCACTAATCATAAGAGAAATGTAAACTAAAACCACAATGAGATATCACCTCGAACCTGTCAGAATGGGTGCCATCAATAAATCAACTAACAACAAGTATTGGAGAGGGTGTGGAGAAAAGGGAACCCTCGTGCACTATTGGTGGGAATGCAGACTGGGGCAGCCACTGTGGAAAGCAGTATGGAGTTACCTCAAAAGATTAAAGTGGAACCGCCTTATGATGCAGTGATTCCACTTCTGGGAATTTATCCCAAGAAACCCAAAATACTAATTCAAAAGAATATATGCACCCCTATGTTCACTGCAGTGTTATTTATAGTAGCCAAGGTTTGGAAGTAGCCCAAGTGCCCATCAATAGATGAATAGATAAAAAAGCTGTGGGACATTTACACCATGGAATACTACTCAGTTGTAGAAAATAAGGAAATCTTACCTTTTGTGACAGCATGGATGGACCTGGAGAGCATTATGCTAAGTGAAATAAGGCAGTGAGAGAAAGACAAATCCCATATGATTTCATTTATATGTGGAATCTAATGAATAAAATAAACAGCATAGAAAGAGACTCATAGATACAGAGAACAGACTGACAGCTGTCAGAGGGCAGGTTGTAGTGGGGGTGGGTAAAAAGAAAGGTTGAAGGGATTAAGTAAGCAAATAAAACACAAGAAACCACCTCATAGGCAACAGTATGGTGATTCCCAGAGGGAAATGAAGGTAGGGTGAGGAAGTAGAGGGTAAAGGGGGGATAAATGGTGATGGAAGGAGACTTGACTTGGTGTGATGAACACACAATACAATAACAGATGAGATATATATATATATATATATATAAAAAATCATCATATGACACCTTTATCATTGACAAATTTCTTGTGCACCAAGCTAGTAATTTTAAAGCTGTAATATTCTTATATTTTCAAAATAAGATATGCAACATATTCAGCAAGTTATGTCATGTCAAAAATTCTTCTGAGGTAACTCTAACTTTGTCAGTTGGCTATAGAAAGGGACAAGCAGTGCACTCATGTCCAAAAAAATGACTTCTGGAAAATAACTGTTAACTTCCAGAATATATAGATACGCAAAACCAAAATTTACTTTGTTTCCATTCTCCTGAAATGTACTCTTTAATCACAATTAGTAGTCCTTAAGTAAATACTATGTAAACTGGAGTCTTATTTAAAGGAGAGAAGCTATCACATATTCCACTGTAGTGATGGGGTATTTACATGGCAGTTATCAAGCCATTATATTGTCTTTCCTTTAACATAATCAACTTCATTTCCTAAATCTTGTTTAGGCAAAGTGGTTGAGCTAAGTAACAATTAACTAGCATAGTGTATATTGCTTAAAGCAGTTGTCGTTGGCATTTTTGTAGTTCTTCTGATATTTGTTTTTCTTAATTTAATAATTTGGGAAAAGAACATTTAAACATAAGTTAAACATTTATGCAAATAATCCATTAAGCTGACTTTTAAAAATATTCCAATTATAATAATTACCTGCATTCTTTACCCTTGTATTGCCAATTACGGTTTATGGATGCAAAAGTTGGACAGTAAGGAAGGCTAATAGGAAAAAAATGGACTGACTTGAAATTTGGTGTTGGATGACATTGTCCTGCACCGCCAGAAAGAGGAACAAGTGAGTGCTAGGCTAAAAATATTGGTGGAGGCAAAAGACAAAGCAAAACAAAACTGAAGCTGTCCTACTTCAGGCACATCATCAGAAGTCAAGATTCTTTGGAAAAGACAATAATGCTGGGAAAAATAGAAGGTAGCTGGAAGAGAGGACGACCAAATATGAGATGATTGACTTCATAGAAGAAGCCCCAGGCATGAGTCTACAGGAGATGAGAGGGCTGTTGAGGACAGGACATTATGGACAACATTCATTCATAGGGTCTCCAGGAGTTGGGTCCAGCTAAATGACATGTAACACAGAGCCTTCTGCTTAGATTTGCCAAGAGGCCACTCACTGCCCCTGAGGCAAAATTGACTTCAGTTTGATTTCCTTTTTGTCCTGAGATCTTAGCATTTTAAATCTTTGCTTTCTCAGCAGATCCCTAAGGCCTTTATTATATCTTTATGTTTATCTATGTGTCTATGTATATTCAAATATCAATCTGATCGTTTCAGTGGGAATGTTGGACTTCTGCAAGTTAATTCATTTTAGCTAGAAAAGAAACTCATTTACATTTTGAAATTAATTCACATTTTCTGTTTAAGCATAGATATAAAGAAATATAAAGACAAATATTAGCTATCTAAAAATAAAGGAGTGAAGTCAAATAGCAATTTATATAAAATGTTATGGTAAGACAGGGCAATTGTAAATTTTATTGTCATTACCGTAATTTCTTTATATTCAGTGTTGTAGTTCTATCCATTTTTCAAATAAATATTTTTTCATAACAAAGTAAGTGATTTTTAGATAATATCATGATGATTTTATTGGTTGAGTTCAGCTTTCCAAACTTTTTCAATCCAACTCTTTGTATTTTAGCACTGTCTCTAGTTAGATGGATTTCATATTTAGAGTGTTTTTACACTGTATTTTATCCTGATACATTTTAGACTTCACAGCTTTTTTGACATGTTTTAGATACTAAAGGCACATCAATATATTTATTATCTTAAGATCTTAAGTTTTTGAAATCTTTAAATTTTGTATGCTTATAGCACATAAATAGTGAAGTTTAGAAAACCTCAGTAGCAACAGTGAATGAGATTCTAATGACTTGGTAGAAGGTATTTTTTTTAATTTTTGTTTTTGTATTTTCTCTCCAATTATTTTTATTTAATTACCATTATTTAATTTTGCTATTAAAATTGAGGCATAGGTGTTTTTTCCTGTTGTTACACCTAGAAAATTAGACTTTGCTTTTAGGCCTTGAAAATAAAGTGAGAATAAAGTAAATTTAAGAGCTGCAGGTTGCCATAGAAATAAACAGAGGGATGTGAAATGTTGATTAAAGATCAAAGAATGGTAGCAGAATTAATTATGTGGAAGCTGTGAAATCACTTATAAATTGCATAAGGCCAAGATAAGGGAATTGGAAACTTATTACTAATTAATTCTTTCTTTTTATAAATATGTTTTTATTGATTTTAGAGAGAGAGGAAGGGAAAGGCAGAGAGGTTGGGAAACGTTACTGCATCAACATCTATTGGCTGCCTCCTGCATGCCCCCTGCTGGGGATTGAGCCCCCAACCAGGGCATGTGCCCTGACCAGGAATGGAACCATGAACTCCTGGTGCATAAGTTGACGCTCAACCACTGAACCACACCAGCAGGGAATTAGTAATTAATTCTTATAATGCATTAATAAAATAGGCAGGGAGCATCTTAATGTTTTAGTGGAAATTTGTCTGTAATAGCCAAATTCATTCCTGAAAGCTTTGTGATTCAATTTATTAAACCCTAAGAAACTGGCTTCAGAACATACACAGCCAAATGGAAGACAGGGTGCAATACAAGTGTAAGTGCTACCAAATTACTTGGTTTGGATATAGAGATTATGAAGGGGTTTAAATAATATAAATGTAACAGCATAGTCATAATGAACTGTGCCAATTCCAATAATTAGGGGGATGTGGGGAGTACAGTAATTCAAACCTAACCACTGAGTACAGAGCAAGTGATATAGAACACAATAAGAAGTACTTTAAAAAATGTAGAGCCAATGTGATATGCATTTACAGGTTTTCAAAGGCTCTTTCATCCTATATGTTTAAAAATCTTAAGTACTTTTATATATTATGCTTTGTGCTATGAGATTTAAATTAGACAAGTACAGACATTATCTATATAGTTAGCTAGTTTCTGATTCCTGGACTTTACTCTGATAAAGAGATTGTAAATGGTTGTAATTTATACTTATTATTTATTAATTTTTCATCTTAGAGTTATTCTGGATATTTTATAGAATATTAGACCACCTGGAATGGTTTTAGACTTTGTATTTCAATGGCACCCTTTTTGTCATATAGCTGACCTGAACAAATTTTATAGAAACAGATATCTTTAAGACTGGATTTTACTTAAATAAATTATATTTTAATGCATATGTAAAAGTTTCTTCTGAAGTTCTAAGGGTTCAAAACAATGATTATAAAAATTGCATAGAAAGTATACATATACAATTAATATTCTGAAAAATACTCTTAATGATAATGGCCATAATTTAACTATAATTATAAAGATTCACAGAAGTATAATAGGTATCAGTAGTCCAAGGCCTTGTTGTCTCTGCCAGAAACATCAGCAATCAGAAGTTCTCACTTACAGGGCCCCTTATAGACTGAATCTCCTGTAAGACTCATGTGATCAAACCAATATCTAGACATCAAGTACTAAAATGCTGTTTTTTTTGGGGGGGGGTATTGGGATGGTGGCATGCGAAGCAGGTTCCTCTTTTTCCCTTCAGTTGTGAGAACTATGCAGTGCATATGATGGTGTTGTCTATCAGGGTATATCTTAGAGCAAAATTGAGGAAGTTATTTGGAAAAAATAATAAAGTAAGACTTTGTACATCCTAAAATGGAAAATTGATGTCAAAGTCATATTTATACTAAGTACATAGAAATAGCCAATAATCAGGCAAGCTTCAAGGTACCATTAAAAATAAAGAAATAAAATAATCTTTTATTTATGACTCTGGGTTTGATGGAATATGACTGTATCCATAGCATTTAAATTCATTGTGCTTTTCTTATGGTACATATGGGGATGGATAATAATACCCTCTATCAATTTTTTTTTTTTTCTATAGGGACAAGGCATCTACATTCTTTTATTCAATAAACACTTTTTGAGCTGGTCTGTGCCAGAGATCGTTCTAGGTTTTAGTGGTCAAAATAGTAAGAGTTCCTGATGTTATGCACAATGCAATCTCGTAGGGAGACAGATAATAAACATAAAAAATAAATGCATGAAATGCATTTAGATACTGATAAAGGCTAATAGAAAGTAAAATAGGGAAATATGATAGAGAATGTCAGAATGTCCTCAGCAGGTAGATATCTCTGTAGGGCTGGTCACAACCTAGCAGCAGGCTTCTTTCAGGAAGTGGAGGGAGGGAGCTTGGGGGGAAGGGGGAGGGGAGAAGGAGAGGGAAAGAGAAACACTGACCTAGTGTCTTTCAGAACAATCTCAATAGTAAGGGTTCATCATTTCTGCCATATTCTGTTGGTCACACAGACCAGCGCTGTTACATACAGTCTGGGAAGAGGCTACACAAAGGTATGAATGCCAGCAGGTGGGAACACGAGTGAGCACCTCGGAGGCTGGCCACAACATGCGGTGGTGGTCAAGGAAAATGAAGAGTGCAGAAAGGATCTGGGGATTTTTTGATAATTTAGTTTTATTTCTGAAATGTGATTATGTCAGAAGCAAGACTAAATTAAGAGGGAGTGAATGTGTGGTCCAGAAATAGAAACAATAGCTATAAACAGAAAATGTGACTGAAAGGTATAAATGGATGAAGCATATGGTAATTGGAAAGTAAAGAAAAAGAAGACATGAAGAGTCTGGCTATGAAGATTTGAAACTACAGACAAAAAATCTGTGGAGATCAAGAGATTTAAAAAGTTGTTGAGAATGTGGAAAATGAGGGAACTAGGTCCCTATTTTTTTTCTGTGTGTGTGGAGGAGGGAGACAATTTTGAGAACACAGGTAAAACATTAGGCATGGATGGAAAGACCATGGATGGAAAGACGTATACTACTGTCTGTGTGAATGCAGGGAAGACTAAAGGATAGACAAAGAGACTAAGATGTTTCAATATGAAAAGATGGATTTATGCAACAATTTATACACTGATATTAAAGTGAAATATGAGCTCTGTAAGAACTGTCCACATTTGTTTCAAAACTGAGTGCTAACCACAACACTTATCTCGTTTATCCTTAAACTCTGACTAGTCCAGCATTGACTGAAACAAGTAATTTGTCTTCACCTATGTTATTTTTACATTGCTTGATATTGTTGGAGAAAGTGCAGAACCTTGAAGACTGGAGCTACAAATCCATAGAGCCATACCTGGATCTATGCACAGGCACAGAGTTCTTTCGTGTGCTATCACAGGCTCTCTGCAAAACTCATAGACACCGTTTTTAAGTCTATGGAAATACACCACCCCCCTATTGTAAAAGCAATATTTGTATCTCGTATTTTAGAGATTAAAAATGTCAAAAAACGCAGCCGATGCTTCCATTTCCTTTGCTTCCCAATCATTCCTACTCCACTTTTTCAGTCTGTCATAAAGACTATAAATTTCTTTCATTTATCAAAGTTCATGTTTGTTTGTTTGTTTCCTTCTGCCTCCTGGAAATCTTTGTCAGGAGTCTTATACTTTCTCTCTCTCTTTTCCCTCTGTTGGTCTCCTTCCTTTTTTGTCTCTTTTATCCTTTGTTCTCTCTCTGTCTTTGTCCCAATTTTTGTGTATAAGCATTATTTTATAATGAAAACAATCAGTCGACCAAGGAAAAGACTATCATAATCCATTTCCTTAGAAAATTCTTTCCATTATCACATATCATCTTGAAAAATGTTTTGTACTTATTTTCTCAACTTCCTTTAATTTCTCAATGGCACACATTTCTTAAGACATCAGTATCTGGACATTACTCAAACTGCTTTACTCTTTCTAAAATTACATTCAATATCAACTTACAGTTATTGGCTTATATACAGTTATACTAGTCTAAAATTATTCTTATTGGCTTATAGAAAATTCTTACCATATTTTCTCTCTCTGCAGTATTTTTGATAGTGTTTTCTGTAACCTGAATTTCTACAGTATGTTGTCCCATGGCTTCTGCCATTCATTTCTTCTAGGAGCACCTGATACTCCTACTTTATTTTTGACAATTATTGGGTTATCCTCCCCTGCTAACACATTAAATGATGGGCTTCCTAGACATTTTCAATTTGATTACTTTATATTATTGCTTAAATTCTTGCTTGACAAATATTTAATGTTGTCTTTTTAACATTGGTAATTTTATTTATTATTTCTAAGCTGGGTACTCTCAAATTGGTATCTCTTTCTCTAAACTATACTGAACTTCATAACAACATCACTGAAAGTTCATACAAGAATTTCCACATAGGATTCCTATTTAGAATTATTTTAACTCAAACTATTTCATTGAATTCACGACTTACCCTCCCAAGATATTATACAATATGTAAATTCTCTTGTCAACAAATTTTATTACCATGTGTTCTCTCCTCCTTTGTTCTAGAACCCATCTTCATTGACATTCCTATAGTTATTTTATCAAATCTGTGGATGGCCCTGGCCGTTGTGGCTCAGTTGGTTAAATGTTGTCCCATATACAGGGTTGCCGATTTGATTCCCAGTCAGGGCACATATCCAGGTTGTGGGTTCGCTTCTCAGTTGGGATGCATGCAGGAGGCAACCGATTGATGTTTTTTTTTCTCTCTCTCCCCCCCTTCTCTCCCCTCTTCCTCTCTCTAAAATAAAAAAAAAATTAAGTGTAGTTGGTATACAATGTTATATAGTTTCAGGTATACAATATAGTGATTTGACATCTTTTTTAAAATAGGTTTTTACTGAATTTAGGGAGAGGAAGGGAGAGAGAGAGAAAGAGAGAGAGATAGAAACATCGATGAGAGAGAAATGTTGATTGGCTGCCTCCTGCACACCCCTACTGGGGATCAAGCCTGCAACTCAGGCATGTGCCCTAACGGAGAATCAAACTGGTGACCTCCTGGTGCATGGGATGACGCTGAAGCAACTGAACCACACCGGCTGGCCATGATTTGACATTTTATAACTTGTGATCACCCCACTAATTTATCTGTCACCATGTAAACTTATCACAATATTATTGACTACATACTCCTTCAACTATTTCAGCCATCCCCTCACCCTCTCCCCTCTGGCAACTATCCCTTTGTTCTCTGTTTCTATGAGTCTGTTTTTGTTTTGTTTTGATTTTTCATTTGTTTGTTTGGTTTTTAGATTCCACATATACGTGAAACCATACGTTTTTTGTCTTTCTCTGTGTGAAGTATTTCATTTAGCATAGTACCCTCTAGTTCCATCCATATTGTCACTAGTGGCAAGATTTCATTTCTGTGTAATTTTTTATTGTGTATACATACCACATCTTTATCCATTCATCTATATATGGACACCTAGGTTGCTCCCATATCTTGACTATTGTAAATAATGCTGCAATGAATATAGGAGTGCATATATATCTTTAAATTAGTATGTTTGTTTTCTTCAGATAAGTAGTCAGAAGTGGAATTGCTGGATCATGTGATAGCTCTATTTTTAGTTTTCTGTGGAATCTCCATACTGTTTTCCGTAGAGGATGCTCCAATTTGTCGTTTCAACAACAGTTCACAAAGGTCTGCTTTTCTCTACATCCTCACCAACACATTCTATTTGTTGGCTTATTAAAATAGCCATTCTGACTGGATTAATAACTTAAATATAAGGCCTGAAACCATAAAACCCCTAGAAGAAAACATAGGTAGTAGACTATTTGACATCAGTCTGAGTAATAACTTTTTATATATATCCCCTTGAGCAAAGAAAACAAAAGCAAAAATAAACAAATAAGACTTCAGCAAATTAAAAGGTGTCTACACAGAGATGGAAACCATCAACAAAACAAAAGACAACGTACTGAATAGGAGAATATCCAAATATATACGGAACTTATGCAACCCAATAACAAAAAACGGCAGTCTGATCAAAACATGGGCAGAGAACCCAAACAGACATTTCTTCAAATATGGAAGGATGCTTAGCATCACTAATCATCAGAGAAATGAAAATCAAGACAAGTACCATATGATCTCACTTATATGTGGAATTTCATGAACAAAAGAAACTGATGAACAAAGTGGAACTAGAGGCATAGATACATGGAACAGACTGAGAACTGTCAAAGGAGAGCAGCGTGGGGGCAACTGGATGAAAGGTGAAGAGATTAGCCAAAGAACATATATGCATAACCGGTAGATATAAACAACTGTTAGGTGATGGCCAGCGGGAAGAGGGGAGTGGGGACTGGGTAGAGGTGGGCAAAGAGGGGAAAATGGGGACATCTGTAATAGTGTCAACAATAAAAGTAAAGTTTAAAAAGAAATCACAATGACACAACACTTCATAGTTTTCCTATCTTCCTTGTGAGTATTGCATTTTGCTTTTTATGCCTTTCAGAAAACCTAATTGAGAAATCTAGATATGCTTCTTGAATGATGTAGACTGGATATGTCAGTAGAATTGATGTGTTAGATTTTGCAAAATTCTTATATGAGGGATTATATGAGAGCCTAGGGCCTTGAAAATTATAAATTTATTTTTTTTAAAAAAAAATAACAGTTCTACACATTTAGAGTCTTACACCATGTATTTTCCCAGTCCCACATTAACTTCAGGCTATTGCTGTGAATTGGGGACCTGTGCTGCAGAAAACAATGGTGACCTGTATGTTTGGGACGTTGTTTACTTATGTCTTTCTTACTGTTCCATATTTTGGAAGCATGTTCCTTATTTCTTATTGTCTCCACTTTATTCTCCAATTTTCTTTATCATATTGTCCTTGGGAAGATTATTGCTCTTGATAGAAAATGCTTGTCTAAATATTATTGATGATAAAGGTAGCGCAGCATAAAATGAACTTATTACTAGATTAGTATACAAAATAAATATAACAAATAAAAGGAAGGTAAATGGTAAAAATATACATGGAATTTTTATATAATATAAGAACCAGATAAATACTACTCCTATAATAAAGAATATGACTCTTAAGAAAATAAAGGCAATGAAATATAACCAAGAAGAAATAATATGCTAACAGGAAGTAATAAATAAGTTTTCACTTTCAGTGAAATATACCTGAGGTTTAATTACATACAGTAAGTGAAATAAATTAGAAGCAATACAGATTAGGAAGAATATACCTTGAGATGGAATTAGGGAAAGGAATTTCAAATTTGAAAAGTTATGCAATTTGCAATAGATTAAAGATAGATCAATAGATATAGATGATAGATAGATAATAGATTAGATAGATAGATGATAGATAGGTAGATAGATAGATAGATAGATAGATAGATAGATAGATGATAGATAGATAGATAGATAGATAGATAGATAGATAGATAGACAGACAGATAGATGATAGATAGAACCCAAGAGATGATGATGTATAAAGAAGTTAGGCAAAGGTATTATGACTTAGACATAATTGATGCAGCTGAAACTTATTAACACTATAAAAGAGTAATACAGTCATTAGATAAAAACCTGAATCTCCAGATTAAATGACCTATTTGTCCAAGAGAAACTGATAGAGTGCTGTAAACATTAAGTGATATCCTTCTATATTATTGAACTAACAGAGTTAAAGAAATATATCTTCCATATTACTTTCCATAGTGGCTGCACCAATCTGCATTCCCACCAACAGTGCACAAGGGTTTCCTTTTCTCCACATCCTCACCAACATTTGTTTTCTGTTGATTAATTTGATGATAGCCATTTGACAAGTGTGAGGTGATATCTCATTGTGGTTTTAATTTGCATTTGTCTGATGATTAGTGACGTTGAGCATTTTTTCATATGTCTACTGGCCATCTGTGTGTCCTTTTTGGAGAAGTGTCTATTCAGGTCCTTTGCCCATTTTTTTATTGGATTGCTTGATTTTCTGGTGTTGAGTTTTATAAGTTCTTTTTAAATTTTTGATATTAACCCCTTATCAAATGCATTGGCAAATAAAGCATTATGCTAAGTGAAATATGCCAGTCAGAGAAAGACAAGTACCATATTATTTCACTTATATGTGGAATCTAATGAACAAAATGAACTAACAAGCAAAATAGAGACAGACTCATAGATAAAGAGCAGGCTGACAGCTGTTAGGGGCTTTGGGGGGTTGGGTGGGGGTAGTTGTGGAGGGAATGAATAAAAAATAAATAAAAACACATGGACAACAGTGTGGTGATTACTGGGGGAAGGGATGGTGGGGGTGTCGAAGAGGGTATGGGGGGATAAATGCTGATGGAAGGAGACTTGACTTGGGGTGGTGAACAGACAACCCAGTGTACAGATGATGTGTTGTGGAATTGTGCACCTGAAATTTGTATAATTTTGTTATCCAATGTCACCCCAATAAATTCAATAAAAAGGAAAAAAAGAAAAAAAAAGTAATATATCCTCTAGAAATTTGGGGGATCTCTGCTTTCAGTTATTATCAAGATAAAAAGTCCTATGGCTATTCAGGCAAAGACAGACTATAAGAAATTAGAAAGAAATCTGATTTGTTTCAATAGTCTACACACCATTCAACGTAACATGACCGAGAAATAAAGTTTTACAAACACTGAGGGGAAATGAGCATGAACCAAGAATTCCTCTTTGTTCCTCCCCCAGCCAACTTCTCATTCAAATATAAAGACAGAAAATCTCCAAACACATATACATAAAGCACTTGGAGATAATAGCATCCAAGCATTCCTGGAAATAATCTGAAAATGTTAAGATTCAGCGAACTGATGTAATATAAATTAAAATGAATAAAGGATAATAAAATTATGGTATAAAAGACTTTCAAAAATCACTGAATACATTTAAATGTATAACAATGAAAAATGGTATCCCTTGTCAATGGGAAACAGTGAAATAAAATATGGCAAAATAAAATATTATGAAAAATTAACTTTTTTCATCCCAGTCTGGAAAGATACCTAGGGTGAATTTACTATGCTAAATTTCCTATCTATAACCAATGAGTGTGGGTCTCTGAAATTCCACCATATGAAAACAGTCTTTACGGGCATGTTCACGAGATAAAGTGGAATAATCTTATTAAATATATAAACCAGAAAGTGGATAGTGAACCAAACAGAAAATGATTTTATGTTTTGCTGTGTAATTGCCCCAAAATTGGTATTTCATATCAGTGTAAAGGGTCCTTCTCTACATGGTTATTCAGGGATACAGGCTGTTGGAGTGCTTCCCTTCCTCAGGGTGTGGTCTCCAAGGTCAGCATGGCCATTTCTACCCTACCCTGTTGGAGGAAAAAGAGTACACAGAAACCAAATGGTTTTATGGCCTGCAGCCTGAAAGTGATACACAACAGTTCCACTAATGTTTCTGGATAGTTATCAGTCGTGTGGCAACACATATGCAACACAGGCTGTCAAATGGATGCCTGAGAAGAAGTGGAGAGCAAGGCAGAACCTGTCATTTTCTTCCACAGCATTCATGATAAATAAGTGAGGAAATATGTTGAGGATTAAATTACTGAGATACTGAAATATGATCAGGATGTGTTTATGTTTCCTTTTGATGAGTAGAGGGGAAGAGAATATTAAGGTCAGAGAATACATGAGAGGTGCTATTCAGGAGGATGTGATAGAACATCTGAGAAGGAAAAGTTGAATCAAGAGTTTGATTAAAGCCCTGGCGGGTGTGACTCAGAGTTTGGAGCATCGGCCTGTGCACCAAAGTGTTGTGGGTTCGATTCCTGGTCACAGGCATGTACCTGGGTTACATATTCTGATTTTTGCCAGTGCTGCTGCCACCACCAGGAGACCCAACCTTGCTCAACGCCACGATGTTCTTCCACATCACCAACAATGAGCCCTTAGGCTGTATCTCCTTGGAGCTGTTTGAAGACAAAGTCCCAATGACAGCAGAAAAGTTTTGTGTTCTGAGCACTGGGAAGAAAGGTTATAAGGGTTTCTCTTTAAATTATTCTGGGTTTAACATGCTAGGGTGGTGACTTCCCATTCCCCAATGGCACTAGCAGTGGCAAGTCCGTGTACAGGAAAATTTAACGAATACTTCACCCTGAAGCATATGGGTCCTGGCATCTTGTCCATGGCAAATGCTGGACCCAACACAAATGGTTCCCAGTTTTTTATCTGCATTGTCAAGACTGAGTGGTTGGATGGCAAACATGGTCCTTGACAAGTTGAAAGAAGCATAAATGCTGTAGAAGCCATGGAGCATTTTGGGTTTAGGAATGGCAAAACCAGCAATATCACCATTGTGAAGAGCTCAAATAAATTTGACTTGTGCTTTATTTCAACCACCAGATCATTCCTTTTGCAGCTCAGGAGAGCATCCCTTCACCTCCACTTGTTCTTAATATCCTGTTCTCTTTGTTTCTAGCTTTAGCTCCTTGGGTTATGTGTCTTCCTTACCCCCTCTGAGTCTAGCTAGATTGCAGTTAAGTTTATAATTATGAAATAAAAACTAAACAGTTTACAAATTTTACCTATTTTTTCAGTTTTATCCAAATCTGATCAAAGAATATAAAACAACTTTTAAATATCTGAGACCATTTAAAAAATTGTTTTAACGCGGCCGGGCGTGGCTCAGTGGTTGAGCGTCGACCTGGGATCCAGGCGATCGGGGTTCAATTTCCGGTCAGGGCACATGCCCGGGTTGTGTGTTCGATCAATGACTCTCTCATCATTGATGTTTCTATCTCTCTCTCTCTCTCTCTCTCCTTTCCTCTCTCTGAAAGTAATAAAGATATAAAATAAATAAAAATTTAAAAAAAATTGTTTTAGATGTTTTTATTGATTTTAGAGAGGAAGGTAGAGGGATAGAGAGATAGCAACATCGATGACAGAGAAACATCGATTGGCTGCCTCCTGCATGCCCCCTACTGGGGATAAAGCCTGCAACCTTGGCATGTGCCCTGACCAGGAATCTGATCAATGACCTCTTGGTTCATGGGTTGACACTCAACCACTGAGCAACACTGGCTAGGCCTGAGGCCATTTTATATACATAAATTTGTGAATTAGCTCAATCATTTTGCTATATGCAGAGGGGAGTTGCTTGGCCCTTGCATATTACAAACAAAATTCTGAAATAAAGACAATGAAATGTATCCAAATCAGTTTGATATTCAAATGATAAAAGTCTCTTTGGATTTATAATTGATTTTCCCCTTGTGGATGGGTTTTTGAAATGCTGTGTTCATAGACCACGTTTGGTTCCACACTAACCTGGGAACTTACCTCATAAGGAAATGATCCCTTCTATTTAGCTCTCTTCATGGTTGTACATTGTCATTGCAGACAGTACACCTGATGCTTAAAATCTCCATTTCCTTATGCCTTTCTTTGTTGATTATTTTGCGTACCTATGAGAGTAAAATTATTAAATAAAGTAGGTTTAAGCCCTATCTCTTTAAATATAAGACACCTTTTCTGAAAAATATGGCTTAATATACAACACCATCTTGAGATTTAACAAAAACATTAATGCATTTTACATTTTATCATGTTTTTTACTGCCTAGTATCTTATTTACAATAAAAAATAATGAGTTGTAGAGATATCTATTAAGGGATTTCATGAGAAATGACTTCATTCTCACTATGAGACTAAATGTAGGCAGCGGCACAGTATTGTACAGGATAAATGACTATTTGATGGGATGATTATACCAGGAGGGATAACCTTCTCTGTGGTGCACAGAGATTCTCAGGCTCAGAAATCCATTCAAATACAAGTAGGAATATCCCTGAGAGACCTTTCCTGGCACTGGATGAGAGCTTTACCCTTTAGGACATTCAGAGGTCAGTGCTTACAATTTCACCAGTTACCAATGTCTTATTTAAAGTGTCCCTTGTTGGAGAAATAATGGGGATATAGATTCTCCTCAAATGTAATTCCAAAAGATAGGAAGCACTGTCAAGAACAAGCAGAAAAGTGTGGCAAAAACATATGACAGTATAAAACTGAGCACAAGTTCTTCTATATACCTATAAATGAAGGCTTCACAAGAAAAAATGCATATGATGGTCAGGTAGAAATCAGGCCATAGAACTTAAAACCAAAAATATCCTGTGTGCTGAGAATCGGCTCCACACTTTCATTTCCAGAAGTAATTATACATGTGACATAACTCTGAAGGATTACTCTCCATGTCTGTCTCTTTGTTTTCTTAATCTCACACTTTAGGGTGTTGATGGATAGAACGGGGGATGAAAAAAGAATGCATAGTATGGCAAACTTAGGTATAATAAGTTGTTATAGGATAATAATGATTTTGAAAAAGTTTATTATCCCAAGATTTACTTGCGTATATAATCCCAGATCATGTTTAGAATCACAGCTTGTTTATACACTTTGGAGAAGGATGGGATAAACAGGAATTTTTTCATCTGAAACTTATTAGCAGATATGTTTATGTGCATTCTGGGAGCTGAAGATCAGGGAGGAGGCTAGGCAAGCGGTACAGTGACTTTGGAGCTGTTTTTAAACAGCTAGATATCTTAGTTCAGTTATTGTAGCAGTGAGGTCACAGACTATACTGCAGAAAATTTCGACAGTCTGGGAAATGTGAAAAAGCTGTTTTAGTTGAGGACTCTGTTTTTCTTAGTGCCACATGGCATATGCTTTATTTATACATAAATTACAGAGTGATCATTTCAATTTTAAGTAAATGATAACTGGGAAAATTTAAATAAGCAGAAGAAGTATGTGTGCGTGTGTGTGTCTGCGAGTGTGTCTGAGTGCGAGTGTGTGGTGGGGTCTCCAAAATATTTAATAAAAAACTATTTGAATTGAATAGAGTAATCTGCTGTACTTGATAAAATAGTAATTTCTTAAATCCATGTTTTCTTCAGTGCTGGCATTATTACTAGTGAGACATTTTACTTTGTCTTCCTCGTGCTTCCATGCTGGGAACTGAATGAATGTTTGCCAAGCAGCAGCAAATACTGTATTTTTCAACACAAATATCCTTACATTTGTCTGTGGTAGTTCATAAATATTTTACCCAGTTTATTGGTCATAGTTATAAAACCCATCTTTAGATGTTATGTTCTCTCTCTTGTCTCATTCTCATGTTCGCTCCCTACTGGCTTTACTCTGTGTCCTCTAAATCCAAGTGAATCTATTTAAATCAGTGGGACCAGGCATATTTTCAGGCTGTTTTTCTCTTTGTACTCTTCACGTAGAACAAGCAACATACACATATTGTCTATCTATACAAAACAGGGTTAGATCGGAATGTTTCCTTTGTTTATAAAAGACTTATTTATTGAGTGAGGAATGATCCAAGTTGGCCAGAAGGACCCAGAAATATCACAGAATGAATAAGTCCTCAGAGAATTCCAAACTGTTTATTCCTCATCACGTGTCTGAGGTCAGGGACACTTGGAATTTTAGCTCAGGAAAGAAGTCTAGCTCAGACTTTGAATTCTCAAGTGATGTTAAGCCTTTAAAATAATGCCTGGGGAAATAAAAAAAAACTTTTTACCTATTAAGATATATATTGTTTTACTCCAAAAACCTAAATTCATACATGCAAGTGCTATACTTTCTACTGAGAATTTAGACTGTCAGTAAATTTCATAAATCCTTTTAAGATATTATTTTCAAAGTTGGGTCTTCTAAATGCATACCATTTTCCCAAACTTTATATATATTTTAATATTTGTAAAGTGTTGTTATAAGTTTTCTATTTTGTTCTTCACAAGTTTGGAATTCGGAAAGGTAAATACATCAGCTCTGTTTACAGATTAAGAAAATGAGACAGCTTGAAGAGTTTATCATTGGTCCTACTGAGCAAGTGCCTATCCCGACTCCTACTCAGTACTATTAACTGTTTAGTTCTTTATTTCTAACACATACTTTTCTTTTGGAAAACTTATACAAAGATAATAATTTAAAAGACATTTAAAAATACCTATTTAACTGCCTCCTATGCATGAGGAACCATGAAAGAATAAAAGAATAAAACAGAATTTAGATTCATTATGGTTAGACTACATTTCAGTTAAACACAAGACAGTGCCTTTAGGAAAGTTCTGCCATATTCGCCCACCTCTGCCTAGTGAAGTATTACATAATTTGCAGTATGAATTGAGCCCTGTTTGAGGTACCACCAGTGATAAGCAGCAGAAGAGGCAGTTCTGGATGCTGTTTAGTTTCAAACTAAACTCCTTTGCTTAGAGAAATTAATTTTATCTCTTATTTTGTTTGTTTTATGGACTCTTCATGCTAACTTTTTATTTAAAATCTTCAAGGTTTAAAAATGCGCGAACCTATTTTATACATTTCAACATTACTCAAATTCTGAAGTGTTTAGTCATGTCATGTTGTGCATGAAATATGTGACAGACATGCTCTTTCCTTGAGCATCATATTTGCTTCCACAAACATATCTCACAGTGTAAGGAATTTGTAATTTTCATCATAAGTGACAGGACTGGGGGGCACACTTCTCTCAATTGACTTGGTGCATGTTTTTGATATACATAAATTATGAAAGCAGCATTTATTTGTTTATAATTTTAAATTCTCAGAGCAGCAGAACAGATTATAACATAGGCTTGTTCACAATTAAATGAAAATTATATTCAAATTATTTTAGAGTAAAACACTTTGAATTTTATTGTAGAAAGTTGAAAGTATTTGAAGCAATACATATGATGTAGGTTAGAAGAAATGCAAAGCTGATAAACACTGTAAGCTAAATAATTTGTGGTTATAATGCTCATATTGCTTTCAGTGCACATTGCTGAGCTGCCTTAACATCAAAGAATATTCTGCTTTGTAGATTTAAGGTAGTAAACTGCTTTATGTTTCACGTTTCAGCTTGGTGCAAATTGAATCAGCAGAGTTGCAAAATCAAATTTATCGTAAAAGTTGTAACTGACCATTAACTACTATGTAATGCTGTAAACATGACCCTATTGTGAAAGTACAAGACAGCCTGTTCTAGAACATGACAAACAGTTAGGAGGGACAGGGAAAGTCTGTGTATTTGTCACTAGGAACAAGAAAGATAAAAGGAACATGATCTTGTACCATTTCATTGTTTTCTTCACGCACTATGCTCTTAATAGCAAATGCCTAGAGGAATGGTGCCTTCCTTTTAAATTAGAGCTATGTATATTTAAGAGATTGTATTGGCATTTTCAAAGAGTTGCTGCTTCTCTATATTAGATATTTTGTTTTAAGTGCAGCAAAAGGCCAAGCTCAAATTCATTCCTAATGAGCCATGTGCTAATGTCAAAGTCTCTGCTGTCCACTCAAATGCCAAAGAACACATCTGACTTTATAATGAGCCAAACAGTTGTCTCTTCATGATCTCAGTTAGCCTTCTGTTAGATAGCCGCATCCAAAATTTATAACACGGTGGTGGAGGTTGTTGCTGGGATGGCTGAAATCCAATCAAAGATGTAAAACTTCTCATATTGTGTCAGTATTATTGCCAAGTCTTTACATTCTATCTCCACATCAAATAAACTGACCCAACAAATTCCAGATGGAATGTGGCTTGATTTTTTATCTACTCTGTACACTAATGGGAGAGAGATCAAAGCTAGATGAACGGTGTCGGGGCAATCAGCCATGGCAGGGTGGTGGAAATGTAGGCAATAGTTTGAAATTGCACTGCAAAACTTTCTTTTCCCTGGTGGACACTCTTTCCAATTGGCTACCTAATTTCTTATGCTTCTAGGTTCTAAACTTTGTTTGGCTCCTGATTTGATACTTGCTGACATTTAAAAAGTTCAATGTTTATCTTTTCTATTCCCTAGGTAATATGTTGTATTACTTAACATGAAAATAAATGTCTTCACATTGTCATGGGTAACAAAAAGTATATCTAGAAATAAGGGGATTTCAGATGTTTTGGATGAAGTATTATACATGTAACATTACAATTATATATTGAGATTCAGTCAAGTCTATAAAATTGAGGGACATTTACATTTTTGTTTCATTTCCTAGTGAGTCTGTCTGTACTAATGTAAATTCCTAAGAAGATTTTTCCAGTAGTTACTCTCTTGTTTTCTACAACACTGCCATGCTTCTCCTGGCTTCTGGTTTCCTAGAGCTCTCCTTTGGGTTCCCCATTTAGGCTAATTTTCTTATTGTTCAACCCCATGTTCCTAAAAGATCCTATTCTTTGTGCTCTTCAGACTCCTCATCGCCATAGTAACTTTTTCTGACACTAGGAAGAAATTAGCCCAAATAAATAAATGTCTAATGGTTAAATTACAGTTTCTTACAGCAAGCATATGGGGAGGAGAAGATTGTATAAGAGACTCCTCAATACTTTTCAAATCGTGTCATACAAGTAATCACTTAATACGGAGTCTTCAGGGATTATGCCAGATCTGGATTTACTAACCTTCTATTTTAAAATGTATCTTTATTGCTGAAAATATTACAGATGTCTCTTTTTATCCCCCCATTGACCCCCTCCACCCCATTCTCACCCTCTCCCCCAAGCCTTCACCGCACTGTCTGAGCCCATGAGTTATGCATATACATATAAATTCTTTGATTAATCTCTTCCTGCCCTCCCCTCCCTTCCCTCTGAGAATTGTCAGTCTGTTGCATACTTCCATGTCTCTGGATCTGTTTTGTTTGTCAGTTTATTTTGTTCATTAGATTCTACATATAAATGAGGTCATATGATACTTGCATTTACTAACTTTTGATGACAGACCAAAATTCCTTACTGACAAAACGGAACTAGAAATATATCTTCCCAATGGAGTATTTGTGAGAGTTAATGCAACTTTCCAAAAAAGTATCTAGTGTTATGCCTGGCACAGAGAATATGCTTAGTAAGTAGAAAATCTATTAGAATAATGGAAAGAGGGTGACTTTGTAGTTAAGGTAACATGAGCCCCAGGCCCAGAACTGTTGTGACTTTAGGGAAGTTGCACTGCCCCTGTCAGCCACAGTTTCCTTCTCTGTTATGTGGAAATACTATCTATTGACACTATATTATCTATTGTAGAAAGAAGCCTTAATGCTTAGATTAGGCAACCCTATATAAATTATATGGCGCAAAATTGATGTTCATCTTTTTCCTGCCTGTGACTATGGATTGGGAAGGAAAATAATGAAGGGTAAGGACCATATATCTGGAACAAAACTGGCCTTTACTTCAAGTATTTGCTCTTAAGTATAATAGGAAAATTAGAATATTTATACATTAGGATGAAAAATATTTTACTTTAGTAATGATAGAAACATATAAAAATACATGAAAAGATAAATACATAAGTAGAAAAATTAACATTAGAAAGAGAGTTAGATGTTACTGCCTTTCATTGATGAGACTATAAGAATTTTTACCTTTCTTGGATTTTCCAAATTGTCTATAATAAGATTGCATTTTTTATAAGTTTCAGTTGAAGTAGATGAATATCCAGCTTCTAGCACCACACTAAGCCCGAGAGTGGGTTCTGCTCATTGAGAGAGGGGGGACAAGCATATTAAAATGTTGTCACTGTCAGCAGCCTTCTTGGTGCAATGGGCAGCATGTGAGTCTCACAAAATGATGTCACTGTCTGAATACCTTTGCTACATGCTTCAGGGACTGTGTTAGTTTTTGTTTGTTTTAAACAAGCTTTATTTAAACATCTTTTATTAATAGACTTAGGACCTAATTAATATATGTAATTTCTATTAAGGTTTATTGATAAAATTCCATCATTTCAAATGATATCAAACATATCAAGTACCTAGGAATTAATATAACAAAAAATGTGCAAAACCTGTACAGTGAATTTGTAGAAATTAACAGGCTAATTCTAAAATTGGTATGAAAATACAAAGGAGAAAATAGTAAAGGTCATTTTGAAAAGGCCAATAACAGTACTTATTAACCAATGTTACCCCAATAAATTTAATTTAAAAAATAATAAGTTTCCCCAAAAGAAAAAAAAAGGCAAAAACTAGAAGGCTCACATTGTCAGATATCAAACTAATTACAAAACTATTTTGATTGAGACTGCATTGACGAAAAATAGAATATAATCATTGTATACATGAATTTATTTCAAAGGTAAAAGTGAAAATTGGCACAATGATGCAACTCCAGATGAGGAATAAGGGGGCGGGGGGTGCAGAAGGTGGAGGGCAAAGGGCTATACTTGTTCAAAGTATTTTAAGTACTATACCCTTTGCCAGTAATGTCCTTTAATTTGTTCTTTGCTTGGCTATATTTTATTGTTGGCTATATTTTTAGGCCACTTCCTTTACCTGGCCAGTTCATTTAAAGTACTCAGAAAACTACAGGACACTGAAAAAAGAAATAGAGGAAGATATAAACAAATGGGAAAATACACCATGTTCGTGGATTGGAAGAATTAACATCCTTAAAATGTCCATATTACCCAAAGCAATCTAAATTCAATGCAATCCCTATTAAAATACCAACAGCATATTTCACAGATCTAGGACAAACACTTCAAAAATTTATATGGAACCACAAAATACTCCGAATAGCCACGGTAATCTTGAGAAAGAAGAAAAAAGTTGGAGGGATCACGATACTGGATATCAAATTATACTACAAAGCCACTGTAATCAAAACAGCCTGGTACTGGCACAAGAACAGGGATATAGATCAATGGAACAGAACAAAGACCCCAGAAATTGACCTACGCCATTATGGTCAATTAATATTTGACAAAGGAGGCAAGAACATACAATGGAGTAAAGATGGTCTCTTCAATAAATGGTGTTGGGAAAACTGGACAGGTACATGCAAAAAAATGAAACTAGACCATCAACTTACACCACACACAAAAGTAAACTCAAAATGGATAAAAGACTTAAATGTAAGACGTGAAAGCATAAAAATCCTAGAGGAAAACATAGGGAGCAAAATCTCAGACATCTCTTGTAGCAATATGTTTGCCAATACATCTCTTAGGGCAAGAGAAACAAAGGAGAAAATTAACAAATGGGACTGCATCAAAATAAAAAGCTTCTGCACAGCAAAAGAAACCCATCAACAAAACAAAAAGGGAGCCCACTGTATGGGAGAACGTATTTGCCACTGACAGACCTGATAAAGGGTTAATATCCAAAATACACAAGGAACTCATACAATTTAGCAAAAGGAAGACAAACAATCCAATTAAAAAATGGGCAAAGGACCTGAATAGACACTTCTCCAAAGTGGACAGATAGATTGCTAAGAGACATATGCAAAAGTTCTCAACGTCGCTAATCATCAGAGAGATGCAGATTAAAACCACAGTGAAGTATCACTTCATATGTGTCAGTACGGCTGCCATCAACAAATCAACAAATGACATGCTCGCGAGGGTGTGGAGAAAAGGGCACCCTAGTACACTGCTGGTGGGAATACAGACTGGTGCAGCCACAATGGGAAGCAATACGGAGTTTCCTCAATAGATTAAAAATTGACCTGCCATTTGACCTAGTGAGCCCACTTCTAGGAATATATCCTAAGAAACCCGAAACACCAATCACAAAGAACTTATGCACCCCTATGTTCATAGCAGCACAATTTACGATAGCTAAGATCTGGAAATAGCCCAAGTGCCCATCAGTAGATGAGTGGATAAAAAAGCTGTGGTACATCTACACCATGGAATACTATGCAGCTATAAAAAGGAAGGGTCTTTTATCCTTTAGGACAGCACGGAGGGAACTGGAGAGTATTATACTAAGTGAAATAAGCCAGTCAGAGAATGACAAGTACCATATGATCTCACTTATATGTGGAATGTAATAAACAAAATAAACTGATGAAGAAAATGGATCCAGAGACATAGAAGCATGAAAGAGACTGAGGGATCTCAGAAGGAAGGTGGGAATGGGGCAGTGGGCAGGGAGAGATTTATCAAAGAACTTACATGTTTATAAGCGTAACCCATAGACTATAAAATAAAATAAAATAATAAGATATAAAATATAAAATAAAATAATACATAATAAAATATAAAATACAAGCAAAATCTTATATACCTAGGCTTTTCCATTTTCAACAAAATACTTATAACCTGATATTTATTCACACAACACCCAATAGAATGTAAATGCCTTATAAACAGGACCCTTGTTCTTATCTGTAACCCTGGCACCTAATAGTGTCTACCATATGCAACTTTTTCAGATTATTGTTAAGTGTTGAATGAAGGATAGGTTGCAATGAAAAGGCAGTGATTAGGTTAGGACTGTAGTGTTAGTCCTGGAATAAGTAGGAAAAAGAGTCAAACCAAGATAAAATATTAGAACAGCTCCATTGAGAACTAATAATCCAGTCACAGATGAGATGTGCAATAAGCATTTATAACAGCAACATCATCCTTGCATCTGTGAAAGGAAGATTGTTTTCTCTTGTATTAGTTAGTATAGAATAGCTAGAGGATAGTGACATGTTCCACCAGCACTTGCACATTGATCACCTGATATTGGTGACTATGTTTCTATATTTCTAAATTCCTAGCACATCACTGATATTGGTCTCATTGAGGTATTGGATGATATCATGGGTGAGGCCTTACAGTTGGCTAAATATATTATCTCTAAGGGGAGGAATATAAGGCCATGGATATTAACATTTTAAACATTTAAAATTCAGTATGAGACCCTAATATTTCCATCTACCAAGTAGGAAACTAAATGTTCCAAATGTTATGTATGAACCTTAGTATTATGCAATGTGGATAGAGGGCAAAAATAAGCCAACCTAAGAAATGCCTGTTGGGAAATTGACTTGATTATCAGATATTTCACAAAATTATATGTGAAGCTGTATTTTGATACTTTGTTCAGATCAATTTTAACACCTCAATATGAAGATCTGGTGTATACATAATTGATGAAATGAAGTAGAATTTACAATGAATTTTTTGCTCATTGATATTTTCTCTGCAAAGGATGATGACAAGGAAAGGGGGAAAATTTATTCATAGTGTTCTTCCTCTTACAGAAATTTATCTCGAATTAGAATAAATAATTACATGTTTTTCACGTATTTTGACTAGCTGCATTGGTATAGAACTTTGATTCCTGTACAACTTTTTATCGTCATACTAACCCAAGTCACTTATAGCAGAATCCTAAACTGTCCTTTTCTTCAAATCTAAATAAGTGTAATAAATACCTGTTGTTTATTCTAAGTGGAATTTAGATAGGATACTTTGCTTTAAATGAATCCCCTTTGAAACTGTAGTAATGAAAAATAGTATATAGTAAGCACTATTTATTTTCTTTTTATAGTGAAAACCATAGCCTCTTCAAACAGTGAAGCTTTATTTACTGCATATATTGCCACTATTTAATTTATTCTAAAAATTGCTGATAATCAGCATTCTAACTATGGTTCAAAATTATAATTTAGTGTTCATAAACTAACTTTTTTTCCTCTAGGACAAAAGGTTTGTGTTGGGTTATGACAAGGGAACGTAAATCACATAAAATATGTGGTTTAGATTTATATTCTAATGAATAACATGAACTATAAGACAATTAGACAATTAAGGAAAATGCTTAGCCTCAGTTATTAAAGTGGAAGAAAGATAAATAATTATCAAGTAATCTAAATATGTGTAATACTTTAGCACTGCATTTGAGGATATGGTAGAACTATTAATCATAATGAGAGCTCTAAATTAGTATCTGTTATTTTATTTATTTTCTTTTGCCTAGCAGTTGTTTTTGTATTCCCATCCTGCTTCATTCTTCTGTGGAGATAACCCAATAGGAATTCCCCTTCTCATACTAAACATATAAATATTTGTTAAGAAATAAGGAATGAGATCTTGTCCTTTCTTGTATAATACTCATAAATATATAGATATGGATTTAATCACCATAAATACTATGTGTTTAACATATACCTTTAAACCAAGATTCCTATATAGTTTCAAAATATCAATATGATTTTATAATTATATTTTCTCTTTAAAACTAAGAGTACTAAAGATAACATATTATTCTCAAACTTACTCTAATATAATAATCATTTATTAAGTAAGATTAGCTAAGTGCTCTACATGATATTTAATAAGTTTTTTTTGTATTTTATGTTAAAGATTGTAATACACTATAGTTTCAACAAGTATACTAGAGTTTATATTTTAAAGTACAACTGCTTGATTGTATATAGCTCACATGTTATGTTAACAAAGCATTAAAATTCAGGGTAACTACTTTATGGGATGAAACAATCACTTAAGAATCATGATGTGGCAGGGGTAAGTGGATGGGTGGGAAGAGATTAACCAAAGAATTTATATGCATATATGCATAACCCATGGACACAGACAATAGTGTGGTGAAAGTCTGGAGTGGTGTGGGGGGTGGATGAGAGGAAGAAGGGATCAAAGGGGAAAAAAGAAGACATCTGTAATACTTCCAACAATAAAGATAAATTAAAAAAAATAAGGAATCATGATGTGATACGCTGACTATAAGAGACCCACCTTAGAACAAAAGACACACAGGATGAAAGTGAAGGTTGGAAAAAAATTTTCCATGCAAATGGAAACAAACAGAAAAAACAGGGATAGCAATACTTACATCTGACATAATAGATTTCAAAGCAAAGACCATACATAACAAGAGACAAAAAAAGTACACTACATAATATAAAAGGGATCAATGCAACAAGAGGATATAACCCTGGTAAACATATATGTACCCAATATAGAAGCACTTAAGCATATAAAGAAGCTCTTGGAAGACTTTAAGAGAGAGATTGATAGCAATACAGTCATAGTAGGGGACTGTAACATCTCACTGATATTACCTGGTAGATTTTTCAGACAAAAAAATCAACACGGAAACAGACCTTAAATGACACACTAGACCAGATGGATTTAATTGACATTTACAGAACATTCCCCCGCAAAGCTGCAGAATATACATTCTTCCCAAGTGCACACGGATAGACCACATGTTAGGACACAAAATAAATTTCTACAAGTTTAAGATGATTGAAATCATATTAAGCATCTTCTCAAGTCACAATGGCATGAAACTAGAAATCAACCACAAATACTCAAAAACATTGAAACACATGGAGGATAAATAGTATGTTATTAAACAACGAATGGGTTACCAACAAAATCAAGAAATAAATTAAAAATTCCTGGAAACAAATGAAAATGAACACAAAACAACCCCAAATCTATGGGACACAGCAAAAGCAGTCCTGAGAGGAAAGTCCATAGCATTACAGGCCTACCTCGAGAAACAAGAAAAAGCTCTAATAAACTGGCACTACAACTAAAAGAATTGGAAAGAGAATGAGGAAAGCCCAAAGTAGAAGGAAGGAAATAATAAATATCAGAGCAGAAATAAATGACATAGAGACCAAAAGACAGTACAAGACATCAGTGAAACCAAGAGCTGGTTCTTTGAAAAGATAAACAAGATTGATGAACTATTAGCCAGACTCATCAAGAAACAAAAAGAGAGGGCCCAAAAAAATAAAATTAGAAATGAAAGAAGTGAGGTAACAACTGACACCACAGAAATACAAAGGATTGTAAGAAAATACTATGAGCAACTATATGCCAACAACCTGGACAACCTGGATGAAATGTACAAATTCCAGGAAAAATACAATCTTCCAAAGCTGAATCATGAAGAATCAGAAAACCTGAATGGGCCAATAACAACTGATTAAACTGAAGCAGTGATAAAAAACAACAACAACAACAAAACAAAACTCCCAGCAAACAAAAGCCCTGGACTGGGCAGCTTCACAGAGGAGTTTTATTTACCACGCATTCAAAGAAAAACTCTTCCAAGCTCTTTTTACAAGGCCAGAATTATCCTAATTCCAAAAATGGGTAAAGACAATTCAAAGAAAGAGAATTACAGGTCAATATCCCTGATGAACATAGATGCTAAAATCCTCAACAAAATATTTGCAAACTGGATCCAGCAATATATTAAAAAAATCATACACCATCACCAAGTAGGATTTATTCCTTGGATGCAAGGCTGGTACAGTGTTTGCAAATCAATAAACGTGATACATCACATAAACAAATTGAAAGACAAAAATTACATGATCATATCAATAGAGGCAGAAAAAGCATTCAACAAAACCCAATACCCATTTCTGATAAAAGTTCTCAGCAAAGTGGGAATAGAGGGATCATACCTCAACATAATAAAGGCCATATATGACATACCTACGGCCGACATCATGCACAATGAGCAAAAACTAAAACCATTTCCCTTAAAAACAGGAACAAGGCAGGGTTGTCTGCTTTGTCTGCTTTCACCATTCTTATTCAGCATAGTACTCAAAGTCCTAGCCACAGTGATCAAACAAGAAGAAAACATAAAAGACGTCCAAATTGAAAAGGAGGAAATAAAACTGTCATTATTTGCAGATGACACGATGTCGTACGTAGAAAATCCTAAAGACTCCGCCAAAAAATTACTAGATTTAGTATCTGAATTCAGCAAGGTAGTAGGCTACAAAATTAACACCCAGAAATTGATAATGATCTCTCAGAAAAAGAAACTAAAAAGACAACCCCATTTCCATTGCAACAAAAAAATTAAGATACTTAAGAATAAACTTAACCAAGGAGGTAAAAGACCTGTACTCAAAAATCTGGACCTTGAAAAAAGAGATAGAAGAAGATATAAACAAGTGGAAGAATATTCTGTGCTTATGGATTGGTAGACTTAACATAATTAAAATTGCCATACTACCCAAAGCCATCTGTAGATTCAGTGCAGTCCCTATTAAAATACCAATGGCATACTTCACAGAGCTAGAACAAATACTCCGAAAAATCATATGGAACCAAAAAGGTATAGCCGCAGCTATATTGAGAAAGAAGAACAAAGTTGGAGGGATCTCAATACTGGATGTCAAGTTATACTGCAAAGCCAGTGTAATCCAAACAGCCTGGTACTGGCCAAAGAACAGGCATATAGATCAACAGATCAGAACACAAAACCCAGAAATCGACCCATGCCATTATGCCCAATTAATATTTGACAATGGAAGCAAATGCATACAATGAAGAAAAGACAGTCTCTTCAATAAATGATGTTGAGAAAATTGGACAGGTACGTGCAGAAAAATGTACTAGACCACCAACTTACACCATATACAAGAATAAACTCAAAATGGATAAAAGACTTAAATGTAAGACGTGAAACCATAAAAATCCTAGAAGAAAACGTAGGCAGCAAAATATCAGACATCTCATGTTGCAGACATTTCACAGATACATCTCCTAGGGAAAGAGAAACAAAGGAAAAAATAAACAAATGGGACCACATCAAACAAAAAGCTTCTGCACAGCAAAAGAAACCAGCATCAAATTGAAAAGGGGACCCAGTGTATGGGAAAACATATTTGCCAATGATACATCTGATGAGTTAATTTTCAAAATATATAAGGTACTCATACAACTCAGCAAAAGGAAGACAAACAATCCAATTTAAAAAATGGACAGAGGCCCTAAATAGACACTTCTCCAAAGAGGACATACAAATGGCCAAGAGATAGATGAAAAAAATGCTCAAGTCACTAATTATCAGAGAGATGCAAATTAAAATGACAGTGAGGCACCAAGTCACAGCTACCAGAATGGATACCATCAATAAATCAACAAACAAGTGGTGGCGAGGTTGTAGAGAAAAAGAAACACTAGCACACTGCTGGTGGGAATGCAGCCTGGTACAACTACTATGGAAAACAGTGTGGAGTTTCCTCAAAAAATTAAAAATGGAACCGTATTTGACCCAGTGATCTCATTTCTAGGAATATATCCTAAGAAGCCTGAAACACCAATCAGAAAGAATATATGCACCCCTATGTTCATAACAGCTTTATTTATAATAGCTACTATCTGGAAACGGCCCAAGTGCCCATCAGTAGATGAGTGGATAAAAAAGATGTGGCATATTTTCACCATGGAATACTATGCAGCTATAAAAAGGATCTTTTACCCTTTGGGACACATGGAGGGAACTGGAGAGTATTATGCTAAGTGAAATAAGCCAGTCAGAGGAAGACAAGTATCACATGATCTCATATGTGGAATCTAATGAACAAAATAAATTGATGAGTAAAACAGATCCAGACACTGAAACATGCAACAGATTGATGTATTTTGGAGGGAAGTGGTGGGGGTGGAAAGAGATTAACCAAAGAATTTATATGCATATATGCATTGCCCATGGACAAACAATAGTGCTGCAAAGGCCTGGGTAGAGGCAGGAGCAGGGTGGAGGGGGTCAACAAAGGACAAAAGGTGACATCTGTAATACTTTCAACAATAAAAAGAAAAAGAAAAATATCATGATGTAGAATATCGTCCAAATACTCTTCCTCCTTAGAATCCTCCCTGGCAAAAATATTGTTTTAGATCATGTGGCACTTAAAGATGTATTTAATTAAACTACATATTCCTTCCTTATTTCCTGTGATAGGCATCAGGTCCTTGTAGAACGAGCCTAAAAAGTTGGCAGTGAACTGTCGCTATCTAACACTTAGATATTACTTCTAAGTTTATTCTAACCACTATGTGTAATCTGTGCTGTGTTATTGAACTCCATCTGAGGCAATGCCCAATCTATTCCCTGAACTACTCTGAATGAAAGATAAAATCCTGGGAAAGACTTCCCTTGTTGATACCTCTGGTCTGCCACTTAAGAGCTGTTTGACTTTTGGTAATTTACTTAATTTCTCTGGCTCAGCTTTCTTATGTATAAAATGGACATAATGATGGTATGCAATTGCTATGATTTGAATCTTGTGTCCCTTAAAAATTCCTGTGTTGGAAAACCAACCCTCGGTGATGATGGTTTTAGGAGGTGGGGACTTCGGGAGGTGCTTAGGTCATGGGTTGGAACCCTCATGAATGGGATTAGTGCCTTATAAAAGAAGCTCCAGTGAGATCCCTTGCCACTTGTACCATGTGAGGACACAGTGACAAGGCAACAGCTATGAACCAGGAAGAGGGCTGTCACCAGAAGATGACCCTGCTGGTGCCTTGATCTTGGATTTCCCAGACTCCAGAACTGTGAGCAATACGTTTCTGTTGTTTATAAGCTATCCAATTAGTGATATTTGTTACAGCAGCCTAAACTGACTAAGACATAAGTTTTACATCCTATTCAAGTTTGATTAGTCAGGGTAGCTAAGACATATGCTTCATGAATGACTCCAAATTCTTAGAGGCTTAATATAGCCAATGTTTATTGCTCACTCATAATCTTTTTCAAGACTTGCTAATTCCCTGTAAAAGTCTCCATGGCATAATACAGTACCTGGTTAGGTAGAAGCTTCACCATTCTGTGGATGCATTATTTGGAATAGGTGATGTCTTTGGTCAACATAGCATGGGATGAGGGAACTTGTTTGCTATTAATTAAACCTTAATTTTTTTAGTTCTGAAGTAATATTTGTAACATTTAATTGGTCACATAGCCACATCTAACATAAAATAAGACAGTGATATGTGTTCCTTCATGAATTAGATAGATAATATCTTAATTAACTATTATCTCATGATCAAATTACTCATGAATTAACACTGATCATTCTTCAATGAAAAACACCTCCCATTGTGGGTAGAGCATCATTTTGGAATGAGACGCCTTCTTTACATAATAGCTGTGACATTAATCAAGTTATATAACCTTTACTAGCCCTGTTTATCCCTTTGTCAACTGATGATGATACTCTTATTCTTACAGTGTTCTTATGGCCATTAAATGAATTGAGTTAATGTATAAAAATCTTCTGGTACAATTTCTCACATATTTAGTAAAAGATCTTTAATAAACTGGGGAAGCATTGTGAGTGTAGACACACAGATGCACCAGGATTAAGAGCTAATTCATATTAAGCTCTTCAATCCATAGTCCCTGATCTGTGAAAAGAATGAGGATATATGGTGCTTATATCCTGATATTTCCCTTTTTTTATGTGTGTGCATGAATGTTTGTATGTATGATTTCTAACTTGATTTCATTGGATATAGGGAAACAACACAAGTACCATGATGTATATGAAAGCCCAGATTCTTCCATAATATTGTTGGAAATTGCAGATAATTAAACCTCACAAATACCAGGTTGTAGGGGGTCTTTTAAAGGATGAAATAATGTACTTTCTTTAGTAACTTTCTCTCTATATAGAGCCATTTCTTATGTTTTGAAAGGGCAGACGTCATGGAACTCAAAGATAATAATTTATAACATCTTTATAAAGATTATCCAACTGAATGAATATTAGATCCAGATATGTTCTAATTCCTATCATATTTCTTAAGTCATTGGTCATTCAACTTTTCTAACATTGCCAGCTAAAAAAAAAATCTCCCTTAATTTATATTACTCTGGGACCTTAGTATCTTTAATTTGGGTGTGGTAAGGCATTCAATTTTATATATAAGGCATCAGCTCAATGATTTCCTGCATGTGCATCATAATTAGGAGATTCTAAGCTGCATAGACAATTCCATAGAACACAAATATGCAAAGTCCAAATGAATATTGTACATTCTGAGGATACATGCATATAAAGAAGCAAACATGGTTATTTACTTACCACAGTTATTTATTACCAGTTAGTTGTTGAGCATCTATTATGTGCTAGGTCAGGTTATGTATACTGCAGATACATCTGGAAACAACCAAAACAAGCTCCCTGTCTTCTTAGAAGACATAACTATGTAAGCAGATGCATAAAAAGATCATTCCAGAGAGTGATGAGCACTATGAAAGATAACAGAGAGGGTAATTGGATAAGGAAAGAGGGAAGGGTGAGTTACATTAAATAGTGTTTAGGTCAGGCTTTTTTGCAGAGTTGACATTTGAACTGAGAAGTGATTAATGAGATGGGTCCAGTCATGTGAGGATCTGGGGAAGAGTGCTCTAGGCAAAGGGAACACTTAGTCATGCTAATGAAATAAAAATGACCTTATCTGAATAAAGAATAGAAAGAAACTCTTTGTTCAGAGTAGCTGCAATAAAATGAGGGAAGAAAATCCAGCAGGAGGAGAAATTAGAGGGGTAGGAGGGACCATATTTTCAAGTCTTCTGAGCTATGATAAGATGTTTGGGTTTATTTCTAATTGCAAGAATATCTTACTTCTGAACCTCACGGATGGATGGATGGATGGATGGATGGATGGATGGATGGATGGATGGATGGATGGATGGATGGAAATTTTGTTAAAACAGATAAGTAACATGGAACAAAACAAAACCCTTAACATCACCAATGTCCAATGAATGGTGCTCCTTCCCATCTTTAAAGTCACCATGGTTTCTGGCGGTGTTTTTTCTACCTTGCCAAACTCAACTTTTGATGCTTCACTGTTTCCCTTACATATTAGTATAATGAAATATCTGGATAACTTTTCCTCTTGGATTCTTGACTCCAATATCATTCATTGTTGAATAGTATTGACTGAAAATGGTATGACTTGAAAATCTGTACTAGGAACCAACAATAACTATATACCATGCTCATAATCTGGTTATTGTATTCCAGTATTTTATTCTAAAAATCCTGTTCCCCTCTGCCCAAATGAGCGCATGTGGTTTTCATAAAAGTTCTTGGTATTGTATGATAAACTACTACTGGTTATTGTTTTACTCATTCAAAAAATGCTTACTGTAGCCAAGCATATCTGATATACTACACCCTTTAGAGTGCCATAAATTAGAAGAAAAATCCACATGTTAATCTGCATAATAAAGGTATAATAAATTTAGGTGAGGAGAAAAGTATGTGGCAAATTACATAATAAAGATAACTACAAATTCTATAAGGAAAAGAATAAATAGTATTGAAAGAAAAATTAGTCTTCACCTCAGGAATTCAGAAAAGTTAGATTTTATTTTTTTGTATTTCTACCCCCTTTTCCATTAAGGATGTTTGGACCTCTTTTAGAAGCACGCACACAGGTAGCTAAAATAGTAGCCTAGGACATCTTCCAAAGGGAACCAAGCCTACTCTTAGCTTGGAATTTCTACAGATTTAAACAGGTAAAGCCAAATAAGGATAGTCAAGGAAAATACTGAATATTCCTGTTACAAAGCTGCATTTAATAGGCACCTTCCACAGCAAGCTAGGGCTAAACTTAAACATTTTCATAATAGTAGTATATATAGTATCTTTCATAAAGTACTTGCTCAATAAATATTTGAATTTATAAGTAAATCTATTGTAGTAGTTGTGCTAGGGCCTCCCCTGACTGGTACCTTGCCTGCCCTTTGAAATATGCAATTATACCCTTGGTTATATTGATCAAGACCTTGCTCATTGTATCTCTTACTCAACTGTGAAGTTCTTACCAACATTTTTGGCTGGCTGCTCAGGGTTTCTTCTATTTAGGAGCATTTATATTCACTATTAGTGTATTGATCTAACTGACCATTCAGGTCTCTTGAGACATGCTAATATTTCACACCCTTTTCCTTCTATAGCCAGTATTCAAGAAACACAGATCTGCTGAATAGATTTTGTGATGTGTTTTTTGTTTGGTTACTGGATAATGTGTGCTTAGAAAATTTTTTTTCTTCTATCTTTTCTTCATGTTAGTGTTAATTGAGGGTACGAGGCAGATAACCTTGAAACAAAATATGTACCTAGATCATTTTTACCCCCAAAAAACACTTGAAAAATATTATTTTAGTGCATTTGTTAATTATAATATTTATTTTCAAGCCATTGTTAGAGTATTTTTAAGATTTTATTTCTTTTCTGTGAAAAATTTTGTTGAGCTTATGTAATATATGTAATTCTTATAGAAAGTAAAGAGTTTAATTCTGTAACTATTTTCTTTGCCATTTAAATAAAATTGTTTCACCTAGATACTCATAATCTATGGCAACCCATATTATAGCACTTCATAGTCATTATTGTAAATAGTCTGTTATGTATCAATATTCACTCATAGATTGTAAGATCTTAATTGTTCTCATCATCCATTATAGTTGAATCAGTACAGAGTCTTATGTTTTTCTGGAACATAAAATGTGCTCAGTAAATATTGGTTAAAGACATGGATGACTGAGAAAACTGCACTGAAACTTCTATCACCGGTAGCAAAATAATATGGCATTTTATTTTTTAAAAAACTGAATTCTTTTTCAAAACTTCAAGGACAATAACTTTAATTCTCTCTAAAGACTAGGCAACATATTGCCCTCTAATATTTCATTATATGTCTTTGTCAGTGTTCCCACTAACTCACATTTTAATTCTCTTAGGATTTTCTCATAAATTCCATCTGGTCCTATTGATTTACTCTAATTTTTCATCTTGCTTCACAATTTACTTCTTTAAGAATTTTGATTTTGTCAATTGCATATTCAGATATCTTTAAATGTATCTTTGGCATAATGATTTATCTGTTTTATATTAATTAAAATATAAGGCATATGTTCAATAATTTTTTTCTGTAGTCTTAATTTTTACTCTTTTCTTGAAGCATTATGGCATAATTAAAACATCACTATCCTTACTTGGTTATATTATTACTTTTCATAAATGGTTGTTTTTAAATTTATAATTCTGTTAACAGTTTTTTAGAATTTAATTTTCTTCATTAGTTTAAAATTTTATTTTATATATTATTCTTTTACATAGTTTTACCTATTTCTATTTGTTTTCTAAATGTAATAAACATGTATTTGTATGTGTACTTGTGTGTTTTTTAAAAATCTTTTTCTTTAAGTTGTTGTCTATCACTTTGTGTATGAAAACAAAATATATATCTTTGTAAATATCATTTTGAGCACTTACATACTATGCAGAACCCTTTCTTACTCTGCCACTCTTTTTATTTTCTCCAAACAAACAAAACAAAACAAAAACCAGCAAAAAGCAAACAGAGAAATCAGATAACTTGCAGAATTTTCTCTCCTATCACTTGAGACTCAAGATACCTTAAACCACAATAACTCCTCTTGACCTTGAAATACCTTTAAGAATAAGAAAAGAGATTTTTGATATTTCTTTTCCACTCTTGACTTTTGTTGTCATGACAACTTACGAATTTATTATTCTTTTGTTCACCATTTCCCTTCCAGTTTCCGCAATTAAACAATTAAAACATGCCTACAATTCATGTAAGATAGTTTCCATTAATGAAGTTTTTTTTTTTAAATTTGGTTTGTTTCAATATATAATGTAATATAGAAACATATATTAACTAATACTAGACAGTACCAATTTCAAGCCATGACTTTATCAGCCTTGTCCTGTCATATAATTTTTCTTAAACATTTTCTAGAAAAAATTGTAGTCAATGCTTGTATAACCATCAAACTAACAAATACAATTCTATGATGAGGGTTCAAACTCCTGGAATGTTTTAGAATTTTCTCACCAAGGAATTTGAATTCGTATTTGATTATTTGCTTGTGGGCAGAAGTAGTTTACTCATTTACAGGCTTGGCCTCAGTGCCTAGCTCAGAGCTTGTTGTGTGTTTTAGGTGCTAAATGAAAGTTATTTAATAATGAGTAATATCTGGGTATTAATAAATGGATTGACAATCAGAATTTTTGTTTTAATTTCAAACATTTATCAAGCTTGTAATTATGAGGTAACCAGTCTGTAACTAATCTGTTGCTCTGTCTTCTCTGATTCAGTATCAAGAAATATGAAAACAAACGCATGTGATTAGTTACACTTCTAGATCCTAGGATCTTAGAGAGATTTCAAGTTCTGTGTTCCTTAACAAGTCTATTATGGGTGTAGTGAATACATTATCAGGGAAAATCAACAAACAGGGCATTCCTGGACTTATTTCTCAAGGAGAGAGGTTCTCCTTTAGTTTTAATTTTCTTCAGTTTTCAGGTTTCAAATATTCTGCCTTGTGTAGTCATTTTGTATTGTACTATAGATCAGCTCCCTAGATCATTTCATATGGACTGGTACTAAAGTTCAACATTTATTTGAAAAGGCGTGAGTGACTGATAAGGCATGGATGAAATATTGTAAAAGGTCATCATTCAAACCTAATCTGATTAAAAAAATAAAATAAAATGCACATAAGTGAAATTTAATGTTCACATCCTCAAGGAACCTAATAGGACTTTGAAAATGAGAACTGAAAAATTAAGTATAGAAAATCAAAGTAAGCTTTATGAATATGCAGAAAAAAATATTGTAAAATATAAACTTTTGGTCAAGTAAAGAGTGAAGATAAAATATCTATCATCTCATATGGAAGCAGTTGAAATTTTAAGTACAGCTAATTAAATGTGACATTGTACTATAAGCCATTCTAAAGTTTATATTCCAAAGGAAGGACAAAACTGAATTGAATATGGAGAAATTTGTAGAGTAACACAGGAATTATGTTGTAGTAATTATAATGTATAAAATTACAGAATATTCAATGTATCATGTAAAGAAATATGTATATATCATGAATAGTACAGTGAAAAATTGTACAGTATAATCTAGAAATTCATTTAAAGCTAAGTTCAATGGTACACCACAGAGTTTTAGAAACAAAGATCATCGTTTTTTAATACAGTTTGAAACTCAAAATGCAGCATTCTGCAGATTTCGTATCTTCTGCATCTTCCTGTTTACTAAAGTACCACCTACCCATTAGGAAGATAATATGTAAGTGTAGAAATACCTTCCTTTTCCAAAATTCTAAATGTTAGAATATCGTATCTTTAACTCTGACTTTGTTGGGGAAGAAACCTGGTTTTTATGACAATAATAAAATTATGTGTATGGGAATTGTGTTTCAAGCACAATATGCTAAGGTATTTGACTATATTTCTCTTTACAGTCCCCCTTCTCCACCAGTGTTTTAAAGAAGCAACATTGAATTTAATTCTACAACTTAATATTATAAAATTAATACATGATTTTTTAGCAATTCATCAAACAAAGAAAGATGCTGAAGAAAAATCTCTCATTTGGTTTTCTCATCCCACTTCCAACCCACCTACCCTCCATGTGAAACCTGACTTTCTAATACTGTCACTGTTAATCTGGTTTATAGAACTCTACATATTTCTTTGATTATATAAACATCTACAAACATTCATACAGTACTTAATTGATATCATATTCTGTATTCAAGCAGTAATGTTATATTCAATTAGAAAAAAACACCTATTACCATGACAATAGTTATAATGAAAATCTCTATTATTAATTCAAAGAACACAATGTTCCAGGTGCATTCCTAATAATCCCTTGTAAACAGCTACTAGAAATATTTAAATTTATTACTTTTGCATAAATGGCTGCTTCTATTAGAGAACATAAAAAATTATATATTGAAATAATACGTATGCTGGAGCATTGAAGAGTTTTAGGCCAAAATTTAAAATCACAAAGGCAGAAAGTATAAGAATTAAATCTTAGCTACCAAGGTTTTCAATGTTGCATGTATTATAAAATGAAGTTTCAACTTGATGATATTGAATTGCTGAGTAACTACATATGCAGCTCTTCCAAATTCAAAGTAACTACATAAAAAAGAATCAGCATTTTAAAAAGGAACATGATTGTTCTTTGTAGATATTAAGATAAATTTTTAAAAATGAAGCAAATGTTTGAAAAAATAATATAATTTCCAGAAGTTTCAATCATTTCATTTAATGTTTCAGATTTTAAAATTACAGTCAGACAGAATAGCAGGATCTAATTAACATTTAAGTGTTTTGAAATAAACATTAAAAAATTGTTTGGGGTATATATACATGGACATTTTAAAAAGTTAATTATATTGAGGCACTTGTCACCTTTCCCAAATGAATGCGTTTTTTGGAATAATACAAAGGGCTAGTGATAAAAATATGTGTGTTTTCCTGATTCTCTAACTCCAGTTTGAGTTATAGAAATTAAGTTATAACAGTGAGAATTCTTACACCATAGTAGACTTTGTGTTTTCATAAATCTGTAGAAAACTTTTTTTTACAGAAGGGGGCATTCATGGAAATTATAAAAGCTAAACAAACATATACATTCATAGATAACGATAAATAAAATTAATAAGTATTTAGCAAGTACTACCTGTCAAGTATTGAGGAATAGAAAGGATAATGTGGAAAACCAAGAAAAGCATCTAAACTCAGGAGGCTTATATTGACAGCCTAAGCCCTAATGTTGATGTAATCTTCAAACTAATGCCATGTCCTTCATATCACACACCATTGGGTGGGGGTTATGGGTATTTTTCTTTGTAGATTTTTCTGATATTTCTTGGCAGTCATTCATTTTAAGGAAGAGGTCATGACCCAATAACATGATACAGCAGTCTCTCACTGCTACAGAAATATATTTGACATAAACTTGCCTTTTTTTTCCAGTTCTCCATATTCTGCATCTTTTCTACCCAATCAATTGGTACTTTCTAATAAACTCACTTATGATAAGATGTGAGAGAGGACATTTACTACCCATCCAAAAGGCATGGGTATTTTCAAAATAAGAAAACCTTAACAGTAAGGGATTGTTCCAAACAACTTAAATTTCAGAGCAAAAGGACTTCTTCAGTTTCCTGTCATCCAAACTTCTACAAGTTTCTGTATTGATAACCTCAACCAAATTTTAAAGTCACCCAGCTGAGTCATTCCTACCAAACAATGTTAACTACTGCATAAATAAATCCCTAAAGGTGAATTTCAAGCTTTTGTGTAGTTAATAAAAAATAGAGGAATGGCTTTCATAGCAAGCCTGTAAAAGCCTGGCTACTCTAAAAACTGACGGGGTCAGTCTATCTTGTTTTCTTTCAAGGGGCAGGTCATAAAAAAGGCGATTGTTATCTAACCAATGAACTCAAACAGGTTGGATAGAGCCTAACCACAGTTCAAATCTATCAAAAGAGTGGTTAAAGCAGAGTCGGGGGAAAATAATTACAGGTCTTCAATAAGGTCACATTTTCCTATTTGTATTAGTGATTACACGGGGGGCAGGATGTGGGTGGGCTTAGAGAGGAATGGAGTTAAGAGGTCTCTAACTCTATGTGGTTTGATTAAGGAAATAAAAAATAAATCACTTTATTTTATTACAGAACATATTCCTAGGAAAAAAATTATAAATTATGTTGGAGTAACAGAGAGCTTATGTCTTAGCAAAAGAGGAATAATTAAATTAAATATTTATAATTCTACCTTCCAGTTGTTTTATTAAATAGGAAAAGATATGTTATGGTAATGACTGATTTTTATTTTCAGGGTAACTCCAGTTTTCTAAAGTTTTTAAGTTAGGCACATAATTAACATTTTATACCAGCCATATCTCTGTACTTACATAGCACCCTAGGGTAGATCCATGGAAAAATAGATTACTAGATATATAGCCAGAGTAATTCTAGCAAACACTGAGCTTTCAACACAAACTGGCTCTGTGGTAGGCACCTCAGAAAGTGTGCAGCATGTAGGCAGGGCATAGAAGTGATTAAAATGAAATTTCTGCTACCAAAGAACTTTTGGGTTATATCCAGTTAAAGATGCATACAAATATGCAAGCAACTGAAGTAGCTGTGGTGGAGGTGACATAGTATAATGCTAATAACATACCTGAACAACCAGAAGGGTCCAGATTGGAATAATAGCTTTAGCGCATGTGCTACTTTATTTTTATTTTATTTTACTTTAAGTATAGTTGGTACACAATATTATATGTTTCAAGTGTTCAATATAATGCTTTGACATTTATATACCTTACAATGTGATCACCGTACTAAGTCTAGTAATCATCTGCAATCACATGCAAGGTTATCACAAGATTATTGGCTATATTCCCCTTCATCTTTTTCACCCATCCCCTCTCTCCCCTCCATGGCAGTCATCCCTTTGTTCTCTGTTTCTGTGAGTCTGTTTTTGTTTTATTTTACTTGCTTGTTTTAGATTCCACATATAAGTGAAACCATATGCTACTTGTCTTTCTATTTATGACTTATTTCACTTAGGCTCATCCATGTTTTTGCAAATAGCCAGTGTACATTCTTTTTATTGCTGTGTAATATTCCTCTGTGTGTGTGTGTGTGTGTGTGTGTGTGTGACATCTTTATCCATTCATCTGTCAATGGGCATTTAGATTGCTTTCATATCTTGGCTATTATAAATAATGCTGTAATGAACATGGGGTGAATTTTTTTGAATTAGTGTTTTCGTTTTTCTTTAGAAAAATACCCCAAAGTGAAATTTCTGGGTCATATGGTAGATCTATTTTTAGGTGTTTTTTTTAAGAATCTGCATGCTGTTTTAATTAGGGGCGGCACCAATTTGCAGTCAAACTAGTACAAGATGCACAAGTGTTCTCTTTCTGCATCTCCTCATCAGCACAGGTCATTTGTTAACTTTTTGATGATAGCCTTTCTGAACATATGAGACAATATTACATTGTGGTTTTGATTTCCGTTTCCCTGATGATTAGTGATGTTAAACATCATTTCATATATCTGTTGGCCATCTGTGTGTCTTCTTTGGAGAAATGTTTCTTCATGCCCTCTGTCTATTTTTTTATGCATTGTTTATTTTCTGGTATTTAGTTACATGGGTTCCTTATCAACCCCTTATTGGATATATCATTTGCAAATACATCTAAAATTGGTTTATAATTGTGAGTATGTGAAATGCAGAGTTTATTCTTTTATTATTATTTATTAATTATTGTATTATTTTCCAAACAAACAACTGTAAACCTACTTTTACTCTACCTTGTATATTCTCTTATTCAGTAAGTTGTCATTTTTTTAGCTAAAGGTTTTCTTTGCTGTGTAAAAGCTATTTAGTTTGACAAAGTCCCATTTGTTTACTTTTTCTTATTTTTCTATTTTTTACTTTTTAAAATTAAATTTATTAGAGTGACATTGGTTAATAAAATTACATAGGTTTCACGTGTACAATTTTTTGCTTTTTTTCCATTGCTTGAGGGGACATATCCATAAAGATATTACAAAGAATTATGTCAAATTACTACCTATATTTTATTCCAGGAGTTTTATTGTTTCAGGTCTTACATTTAAGTGTAATCCATTTTTATTTTATTTTTGTATATGGTGTAAAAATGTGGTCCAGTTTTGTTTTTTTGCATGCATCTGTCCAGTTTTCCCAACACCGCTTGTTGAAGTGACTGTAATTTTTCCCTTGCATATTCTTACCTCCTTTGTTGTAGTTTAATTGACCATATAAGTGAGAGTTTATTTCTGGGCTCTCTATTTGTTCCATTCATTGATGTGTCTGTTTTGATTATTACAGCTTTGTAGTTTAAAATCAGGGAGTGTGATACCTCCAACTTTGTTCTTTTTTTATTCCATATAAATTTTAGGATTATTTATCCTAGCTCTGAGAAGAATGCCACTGGAATTTTGATAAAGATTGCATTAAATCTGTAGATTGTTTTGGGTAGTATGGCCATTTTAACAATATTAATCCTTCCAATTCATTAGCATGGTATGTCCTTATATTTATGTGTGTACTCCTCAGTTTCCTTCTTCAGTGTTCAGTGTCTTTTAGTTTTCAGTGTACAGGTCTTTTACTTTCTTGGTTAAATTTATTCCTAGGTATTTTTTTCTTTTTGATGCAATTTTAAATGGGATTTAAAAAAATTTCTCTTTCTCATCATTCATTATTAGTGTATAAATCATGGCAGATACTGTATCTGCTGCTTTACTGAATTCATTTATTTTATTAAATTTTTGGTGGATTCTTTAGGGTTTTCTATATATAATTTTATGTCATCTGCAAATAGTGGCAGTTTTACTTCTTCGTTTACATTGGGATGCCTTTTATTTTATTTTTTCTTATCTGATTTCTGTGGCTGTGGCTTCCAATACTATACTGAATAATAGTGATGAGAGTGAGCATGCTTGTTTTGTTCCTGATCTTACGGGAAAAGCTTTTAGCTTTTCACCATTGATTGTGATGTTAACTGTGGGCTTGTCATATACATCCTTTATTATGTTGAGGTAAGTTCCTTCTAGAGCCACTTTGTTGAAAGTTTTTATCATAAATGGATGTTGAATTTTGCCAAATACTTTTTCTGCATCTGTTGAAATAGGAAGATTTTTATCCTTGGTTTTGTTGATATGATGAATCGCATTAATTTTTGTGCACATGTTGAACCACCCTTGCATCCCTGGTATAAATTCCACTTAATTATAGTGTATAATTTTTTTAATGTATTGTTGAACCCAGTTTGCTAGTATTTTGTTGAGAATTTTTACACCTATGTTCATCAGGAATATTGGCCTGTAGTCTCTTTTTTGTAGTGTCTTTGGTTTTGGTATCAGGGTAATGCTGGCCTTGTAGAGTGAGTTTGGAAGTATTTTCCTCCTCAGTTTCTTTGGGATAGTTTGATAAGGATAGGTGTTAATTCTTTAAATTTTTGTGAAAGCCATCTGATCCTGAGCTTTTGTTTGTTTGGAGTTTTTTATTATTGCTTGAATTTTATAGCTAGTAATCAGTCTGTTTAGATTCTCTGTTACTAAATGGTTTAGTCTTAGAAGATTGTATGTTTTTAAAAATTTATACATGTCTTCTAGAATATTCAATTTCTTGGCATATAATTGTTCATAGTATTCTTTAATGATCCTTTGTATTACTATGGCATCAGTTATAATCTCTCCTCTTTTATTTCTGATTTTATTTGGGCTTTTTAAAATATATATATATCTTTACTGATTTCAGAGAGAGGAAAGGAGAGGGAGAGAGAGAGATAGAAACATCAATGATGACAGTTATCATTGATCGGCTGCCTCCTGCACTCCTCCCACTGGGGAGCAAGCCCCCAACCCAGGCATGTGCCCTGACCAGGAATCGAACCGCCATCTCCTGGATCCTAGGTCGATGCTCAACCGCTGAGCCACGCCTGGCTGGGCTCTTTTTTTCTTTTTCTTTTTGATGAGTCTTGCTAGAGATTTGTCAATTGTATTTATCCTTTCAAAGAACCTGTTCTTAATATCATTGATCTTTTTAATTGTTTTACTAGCCTTTATTTTGTTTATTTCTGCTTTGATATTAATTATTTCCTTCTACTTACTTTGGATTTTGTTTGTTCTTTTTTTAGTTCTTTCAGGTGAAATATTACATTGCTTATTTGGGATTTTTCCTGCTTTTTGAGGTAGGCATGTGTAGCTATGAACTTTACTCATAACTGCTTTTGCTGCATCTCATAAATTTTTTAAAGTTGTGTTTTCATTTTCATTTGCCGCAAGGTAGTTTTTGATTTCCTACTTTATCTGCATTTTTATTCATTGGTTGTTTAGTAGCATGTTGTTCAGTCTCCATGTTATTTGTGTTTTTTTCCAGCTTTCTTTCTGTAGTTGATTTCTGGTTTTATGTCATTGTAGTCAGAAAATATGCCTTATATAATATCAATCTTCCTGAATTTTTTGAGGCTGGTTTTGTGGCATAATATATGGTCTTAGAAATGTTCCATATGTATTTTGGGATAAAATATTCTAAAAATGTCTATTAAGTCAATAAGGTCTAATAATGTATCACTTAAGGCCATTATTTCCTTATTAATTTTCTGTCTGGATGATCTATCCGTTGAGGTACATGGAGTATTAAGTCACTATTATTGTATTACTATTAATTTCTGCCTTTATTTCCATTAATATTTGCTATACTTGTGTGCTCCTATGTTGAGTGTGTAGATATTTACAATTGTTATATTATCTTCTTGGATTGACCCCTTTATTATTACATAATGTCCTTTTTGTCTTTTTTACATTCTTTGTTTTAAAGTCTATTTCATCTGGTATGAGTATTGCTACCCCAGGTTCCTTTTCATTTCTATTTGCATAGGCTATCTTTTCCATCCCTTCACTTTCAGTCTGGATATGTCTTTCCGTCTAAAGTCTCTTCTGTGCAGCAGATAGATGGGTCTTGTTTTTAGTGTTTTGTTTTGTTTTGTTTTGTTTTTTCCCCCTCTCTATTCTACTATCCTGTCTTTTGATTGGAGCATTTAGTCCATTTACATTTAAAGTAATTATTGATGAGTATGTGCTTATTGACATTTTGTTAATTTTTTTGTTGTTCTCTGTGGGGTTTTTCCCCCTTCTTCTCTTGGTCTCTTTCTTTTTGATTTGCTGGTTTTCTTTAGTGCCTTGATTGGGTTTCTTTCTCTTTATTTTTTGTGTACTTTTTTGTAGGTTTTGTTTGTGGTAACCATGAGGTTTATATACATCCACCTATATCAATATCAGTCTATTTTATTAAATTGTATTTTTATTTAAGTATAGTTGGAATACATTATTATATTAGTTTCAGGTGTACGATATAGCAATTTGACATTTTTATACCTTACAATGTGATCACCCCACTAACTCTAGTAATCACGTGTCACAGTGCAAACATCACAATATTATTAACTATCTTTCCCTTCTTTATTTCTCAGAACTAGAACAAATAATCCAAAAATTTATATTGAACCACAAGAGACCATGAATAGCCAAAGCAGTCTGGAGAAAGAAGAATAAAGTTGGAGGTATCACACTCCACAATTTTGTTGCCAGTGGAAGTGGGGTTCTTGCAGTGTTGCAAGGAAAGCATTCTGGAAGACCCACATGGGGAATTGAGGCTTGGTGGTTTTTATTTGGGTGGAAATAGGAGGCTGCCCAGGTTCCCGTGTCTCATCTCTATCTGTTCCATCATGGAAAAAGTTCAATCTTGACTTCATCAGGCCCAGAAATAGGGCCAGTGTCCAGAGATTCTGTGCCATGCCAAGGCTAGTCCATATTGAAACTTAGTTCAGCCTTTATCACCATCTGACTCATTTAGCTTGTTTTCTGGGCTGCACCTTGGCTGGGGTACACATTCGGAGTCCGTGGCCACTAGGCCACAGGCAAATGCTACTCCTACATGGCTGCTATGGAGAGAATGTGTGAATGAATAAGGTGAGGGTGTTTGAATGAGTGAGTAAGAGAGAACAAAAGGCTTTTTTTTTTTTTGAGCTGGAATTATATTATCTTGGGCTTGGGAAGGACCAGAAGCTTTTTAAAAATAGTTGACTTCCCAAGCTTTTGTGGACTTGTGCTGGGTCTGCTCTCTAGTTAATTCATTTCCTAGATCTTCCAGGGTTGTTTTTTTTTATCTAACCAAATCCTTTTTTCCAGGCTAGACTGATAGTCCTCTATGGTCACCATCTTGGCTTCTACTGCATATGTGCTTACCACCCCTTGTATTGTCCTATCCCTTCCCTAAGTGATCTGTAGGGAATGGACCAGTGGTTCCCTGGGAGTGTGTGGAGCCATAACCTGCTGGTGAAGCAGGCAGTCTCATGCTCCCTAGTTGATTATGCTTAATAATGTCTGATGTCCTTTGTTCCCTTCCTTTACTAATACCTAACTACCTACCCTAACAATTTTAAACTATATAGTACAGAGCTATAATAATCAAAACAGCATGGTATTGGCCAAAAAAACTCCCAAACAGACACATAGATGAATGGGACAAATAGAGAGCCCAGAAATAAACCCTCTCTTATATGATCAATTAATCTACACTAAAGGAGGCAAGAATATGCAATGGAGACATGATAGTCTCTTTAACAGGTGGTGTTGGGAAGATTGGACAGACGTATATAGCAGTCTATTTTAAACTGGCATGTACTTAAATTCAAACACATTCTAAATGCACTGCATTTTTACTGCCCCCCTGTGCTCTATGATTTTGATGTCATGTTTTATAACTTTTTGTTTTGTGTGTCCCCTATTTTAGTTATAGCTGCTTTTGCTGCTTTTGCTTTTAATCTTCATATTAGCTTTTTAAGTGGTTGATTCACTGTGTTATTATATTTTTTACCAGTGAGATATTTTTCTTTTCTGTATTTTCTTATTTCCTGCTATGACCTTCTATTTTCTGCATAAAAAAGACCCCTTAACATTTCTTATAAAGCCAGTTTAGCAGTGGTGAACTCCTTTAGCTTTTGCTTCTCTAGGAAACTCTTTATTTCTCCTTCAATTCTGAATGATAACTTGATGGATATAGTATTCTGGGTTATAGTTTCTTTTCTTTCATGACTTTAAATATTTCTTGCCACTCCCTTCTGGCCTCTACAGTTTCTGCCGAGAAAACAGCTGATAGCCTTATGGGGTTTTCTTGTATGCAACTTGTTGGGTCCTTCTTGTGGCCTTCAAGATTGTCCCTTTATCTTTAACTTTTGCCATTTTAATTACACTATGTCTTGGTGTGGGCCTCTTTGGGTTTATCGTGTTTGGAACTCTCAGTTCTTCCTGGACCTAGACATCTATTTCCTTCTCCAGATTAGAAAAGTTTTCAGTCATTATTTTTTCAAATATACTTTTTTCCCCTTTCTCTCCCTCTTCTCCTTCTGCAGTCCCTAAAATGCAAATATTAGAGTGTTTGATTTTTTCACAGCTGTCCCTTGTACTATCCTCATTTTTTAAAAAATTCTTTCGTTTTGCTACTTTGTGTGATTTTCAATATTGTGTCTTCAAAGTCACTAATCTATTCTTCTGTATTAACCTGCTCTCGATTGCTTATAATGTATTCTTTTTTAGAAAAAACTATGTTTTAATTGATTTTTAGAGAGGGGAAGGGAGAGGGATAGAGAGATAGAAACATCAGTGAGAGAGAAACATCATTGATTGACTGCCTCATGCACACCCCCTACTGGAGATCAAGCCCACAACCTGGGCATGTGCCCTGACCAGGAATCAAATAGGTGACCTCTTGGTTCCTGGGTGATGTTCAACCACTGAGCAACACAGGCCAGGCTATAATGTATTCTTCATTTCAGTTATTGTATTCTTCATCTCTGATTGGTTCTTTATTACATTTTCTCACTCTTTCTTGAAGTGCTCTCTCAGATTTTTTTTCTTTAAAAAATTTTTTTTTTAAATATATATATCTTTATTGATTTCAGAGAGAGGGCAGCAGAGGGAGAGAGAGATAGAAACACCAATGATGAGAGAGTCATTGGGGATCGAGCCCACAACCTGGGCGTGTGCTCTGACCAGGAATCGAACCTCAATCTCCTGGATCCTAGGTGGATGCTCAACCGCTGAGCCACGCCCAGCAGAGCTCTCAGTTTTTCTATTCTTCTCTCACGTTGGTTGAGCATTCTTATGACCATTTCTTTCAATTTGTTATCATGCAAATTACTTCTCTTTGTTTTATTAGAGATTTTCTGCAGGTTTTTTTCTTTTTTCTTCATTTGGGGCATATTCTTGTCTTCCTGTTTTATTTTACTTTCTGTGTTTATTCCTATTAGCTAGATGAAATAACTATGTTTCCAAATCTTAAACATGTGGTTTTTGTATAGATTGTGTGCTGGATGGCTTTGACAGGCTGGTTGTAGTTGAGGTGGGTGCATGAAGTGCCCTCTGGCTAGAAGGAGTGAGCTTCAGGTGGGGCAGCCTGGTATGCATGCACTCCCTTGTCCTTCTTATCTGGATGGGGCTGTCTGGTATGGGCAGGGCTGGCCAATGCATGCACTATGTGCTTTAATTATCTGTTACCCTATCAGGGTCTGGGCTGCTCTGTGTGTGTGTATGGCAATGCCCTACTACTACCACACTATCTCTGGATGGGACAGCTTTATGTGCACATACCCTTCATACTTCGCTAGTCCACACTTTGTCCAGGCAGGGCAACCCAACATGCATATGCAGCAGTACACCACTTGCTCCACACAGGGAATTCCTGCATATAGGTTTTGAAATGCTTTGCTAGCTCTGCACTTTCAGTGGACTTGTCAGTTCCACATTCACATGTAGCAGTGCCCCACTATCTCTGCACTTTCTCTGGATAGGGCAGCCCTGTGTGCAGGTACTGCATTGTTCTGCTTGCTTTGTACTCTTTCCAGGTTGGGGAGCCCGCTTGCATGTACAGCCCCGTGGGTGTGCACAACAGCACCCTGTCTTACCTGCTGGTTCAATCTCCAGTTAGAGGGAGGAGCCCCTGTATGCATGCTATGGCACCTTCCTATTCCTGTTGGATCTAGCTCCAGGAGGGGTGGCTGGGGACATGTTACTGCGGCCCTGCAGGTTGGGCAGAGAATCTGGATAAAGCTCCAACCCACTGTCCAAGTGCTGGTGAAACATCAGCAATGGCTCTTACCAGTTCCATCTGGCCTGAATTGCTTTCTTAACTCCAAAAAATCTCACATAGTTCCCCAACCTTCTCTATGCAGTCACTCTCCTTCCCTTGCTCTTTCTCTGTCTCTTTCTCTCTCTCGTTTTGTGTGTGTGTGTGTGTGTGTGTGTGTGTGTGCATTAGCTGTTCATTTGGCTCCCAGTTGTCTCTCAGGAGGAATTGCTCAAAATATAGGTGGACATTCATTGTATTCTTGGGAGAGTGTGAGCTCAGCGTTCTCTTACGTTACCATCTTGAACACACCTGCATGTGCCACTTTGAAATTACTTCATGACATGTGGCTTTGAATGTTTTAAAGTCAATAATTAATAATGAGTAGTTGTAGTAGTAGTAGTAATAATAGCAATCTTTTATGGTATTTGCAATGACCAGGCTTTGTTCTAGGCACTCGTCATATATTAACACTTTTAATCCTACCCTGTGAGATAATCACTGTTATTACATATACCCTTCTTGCAGGTGAAGGGACTGAGATGAGAGGAATTAATAAAAACAATCTTGAGCAGGCTTACAATCCTGGGATTTGAACACAGCAATATGGTTCCACTATCTGTGCTATCAACCAATATTCTAGATAACCATTTAGAAAGATGATTAAAAGAGCCACATTTAATTTTCAAATACTTTGGATGAGCACATGTAAATATCCTTAAATATATTATTTTAAAATTATTTAAACGAATTTCATGTTAGTAGATCAGTTATTGTCTTATCATACAGTCCATTTATTGTGTGCCCATTTAACTCCTGGGCTACCTAAACTTTGAATATTACTTTTTGCATTTTCTTTCATATGGTTCCACTCTTAAATCATTTATTAAGAATCCATAACATTAAAAATGCCATGTTCTATACTGTTGAGCAAGGCAGACATTCCCTGCCCACAAGGAGTTCACAGACGAGGACAAAGCAATAAGAAAATAATGTACTTAGAAGTCAGTTTGCCAAATACAATGATAGGAGTATAGATAGAGGTTATTTAGTGCTTGATTTAGTATAAAGGAATATTAGTACTTCATTTTTCCCAAATAGGCAATATTTGAGCTAACATGTGAATGTCTGTAGAATTTGGGTGGTATGGAGTGGGTACTATAAAGAAAAATACAGAGGAAGAAAGACCACCAGGAAGAGTGCCATGAGAATTTAAAATCTTAGAAATAAGAGAAAGCATGAGATATTCAAGAAATTCTAGAGCTGAGACAGTACACAATAAGCCTGGAAGATATTCCTGTGCTATAAAGCAGGGAAGTCCTTGAAAAATGATGGAAGCCTAACAAAAAGGACACAAGAGTCAGCTTGCTGGGGCTTGCACTGACCAAATCTTAGACAGTTTTTGGCAAGAATACATAATGATAGCAAAGGATTGTAGATAGCAAAGGATTGTAACTAGAATAAAATAGGATTCCATGATTATATATTGATGTGTATGAAAATGAATGAATACATGAAGAAGGGAAAAACACTTCCTTGAAGAATAATTTCAAATAGCAAATGTGGAAAGTATGATGGAATTAGAAAAATCATTATTTAGAAAATGCCATAAAAATACTTGTTTTGGACAAGATTCATCAGTGGATATTACATTTAATGAGCAAAATATTAGAAGACATGAGATATCTACATATTTTCAAAGTATATCCCCATAAGTTATCTATTCAAAGAGAAGAAAAAAATAGAGAAGCCCTCAGCACCTTAATTCAGTGAACAGTGTACACATCACCTGCAATGGAACAGATCAATATTATATGCCTCTTAATATGGTGCACTGTGAGGGTGCATCACTTCTGTGCTATTTCTGCCCATAAGCTCTATAAAATCCTGATGAAACATAAGACAAATTAAAAATGAGGGATGTACAAAATGACAGTCCTATATACTTTTCAAAAGTGGCAAGGTCATGAAGGATACCTAAGAAACTGTTCCAGATTAACGGAGAATGAAGAGACATGGAAACTATGTATCAGGTGTGATTCTGGATTGAATTATGGACTAATTCATTGTTTTATTCTTTTGCCATATAGAATATTAGTTAAATAATTGTTGGTATTTGAATAAGATTTACAATACATTCAAGTTAATTTCCTGATTTTTATAATTATATTGACCTATGTAAGAGAATGTCACTGCTTTTAGGAAACACATTTTGAAATATTTACAAATAAAGTGCTTGTATACTTATAAAGTATTTCAAAGCAATTCAGGGAAAAATAGAGAATGGTAAAGCGAATGTGGTAAAAGTTAACATTTTGGGAACTTGGAAAAGCAGTAAACAGGAAGTTTTAGGATTATTTTTGCTTTACTTTATTATAACTCAAATTATTTCAAAATAATAGTAGCTATTGTTTACAATGAGCATTAGCTCTACACTGAAATGAATGTTTTAAGGTCACTTGAAATGCCAAAGTTTTGTTATTTTTCATTAAAGGAAAATGAAAACTGTCTTACATGTTAAAATTCTGTAATTCCTTATTTCCCTTTGATACCTGTTTTTCCCCATCATAGCTTTATGAATAAAAAAGTATAAACTATTTTGGTTTTGATAAAGAAAATGAATATAATAAAGTACATACTTCACATATACACATTCTACATATTTTACACATATATTGCACACATAATTTAAGTATTGTATATACATATAGACATTGTGTCCAAAATTGTTATTGTGTACATGTGCACGCACACACATACACACACATACATGCACACATTTCTTAGCCAAGCGAATCTGAAATGAATCCTAATTAAGGAAACATAGTTAATGATTACAGAGAAATAATGGATATACAAAAATTGGAGTTAATTTTAAATAGAATAGTAAAAACAAAAAGTTAAGAATAAAGGTTTTTTTGACTTTCATTATTATCATTACTATTATTATTTATCTTTATTGTTGAAAGTATTGCAGGTACCCCCTCTTTTTCCCCCATTGACCCCCCCTTCTACCTTTCTCCCACCCCCTCCTCAGGCCTTTACCCCATTATTGTCTGTGTCCATGGGTTATCCATATATGCATATAAGTTCTTTGGTTAATCTCGTCCCACTCCCCATCCCCCTTCCCTCTTCCCTCTGAGATATGACTGCCTGTTGCATGCTTCAATGTCTCTGGGTCTGTTTTGTTTGTCAGATAAGTTTGTTCATTAGCTTTTCCTTAAAGAAGGGTTCTCCACATTTCATGTACTACTGGTCTGGTGATAATGAACTCATTTAGCTTTTTCTTATCTGTGAAGCTCTTTATCTGACCTTCAATACTAAATGATAGTTTTGCTGGGTAGAGTAATCTTAGTTGTAGATTCTTGATTTTCATCACTTCAAATATTTCTTGCTACTCCCTTCTGGCCTGCAAAGTTTCTGTTAAGAAATCAGCGGACAGTCATATGGGAGCTCCTTGTAGGTAACTAACTGCTTTTCTCTTGATGCTCTTAAGATTCTCTCTTTGTCTTTAACCTTTGGCATTTTCATTATGATGTGTCTTGCTGTGGGCCTCTTTGGGTTCCTCTTGTTTGGGACCCTCTATACTTCCTGGACTTGTAAGTCTATTTCTCTCATGCGGTAGGGGAAGTTCTCTGTCATTATTTTTTCAAATAGGTTTTCAATTTCTTGCTCTCTTTCTTCTCCTTCTGGTACACAGCCATAATATGAATGTTGTGCTGCCTGAAGTTGTCCCAGAGGCTCCTTCTGCTATCTTTATATTTCTGGATTCTTTTTTCTTTTTGCTCTTCTGGGTGGATGTCTTTTGTTTCCTCGTGTTCCAAATTGCTGATTTGATTCTCAGCGTCCTCTACTGTTGATTTCCTGTAAATTATTCTTTATTTCAGTTTGTGTAGCCTTCATTTCTGATTGGTACTTTATTATGTCATCGATGGTCTCACTTCTTTTCGTAATAGTCTTATTAATATCCTTGAGCACCCTTATAACAATAATTCTGAACTCTGTATCTGTTACTTTGCTTGGTTCTATTTCACTTAGTTCCTTTTCTGGAGATTTCTTCTGTTCTTTCTTTTGTGACATGTTTCTTTGCCTCCACATTTTGGCTCCTTCCAGGTGTTTGTTTCTATTTATAAGGTAAAGCTGCTATTTCTCCTGGAATTGGTAGAGTGGCTTTGTGTAGTAGGTGTCTTGTAGGGTCCAGTGGCTCAGCCTCCCCAGTCACCTGAGCTGGGCCTTCTAGGTGCTCCCCTGTGTGGGCTGTGTGAACTGTCCTGTTGTAGTTGAACCTTGGTTGGTGTTGGCGTCACTGGGAGGAATTGACCCCTGGACCAATCGGCTGTGAGGACCAGCTGCAGCTACAGCCAGAGAGCTGCTGTGCTTCAGACACCCCTGTAGAGCAGGATTTACTTCAGCGGAGCTTTGGTATTCACTGAGTGCACCCTTTGAGTGTATCACTCGTGGCTGTGGTAGGGTTGTAATCCAGTGTGGTCGAGTCTGACCACCAGGTGCACTGTCTCTGGGGCATCCTGGAAGGTGCTAAGTCAGCTTCTGCCAGTGCCTTGCCTAGGGCCACCCAGCATGAGCTACACAGCAAACTGTAGTTGGCTGCTGCTTCTGCTCAGCTTGGAGGTGTCCAGGAGAGGCCAAGCTATGAGCCAATGCAGGCTGCCGCTAGTGCTAGGCCTGGGGCCACTTATCAAGCTGTATGGGGAATGCTGCTGCTTGTTTGAGAGATTTTAGGAAAGTCCTAAGCATGAAGCTGGAGAGGCCACTTGCATAGAAAAGCCCCTGGAAATGGCCTGGATGAGCTGCAGGTGGGGAGGGGCGGGGCCTCCAGGAATCACGGGGTGGGGCCAAAGGTGTGAGTCGGGTACTGGCAATTCAAATATGGCGCCTGCCTGCCCGCTGTGTGAGAGGAGGACTCAACAAAGGAGCAGTGGCCTCTGCCCCCTCTTCTGCCTGGGAGAAAGCTTCCCCCTCCACCTCTCGCCCGGATTTCAGGCAGGTTAGTTCCTCCCCGAGTGTCCCAGGTCCTTTCAAGCTGCTGCCCAGGGCTGGGGCTCAGAGGGAGCGCGTCCGAGTGAGTCTGTGCGCGGGCCCTTTAAGAGGAAAGCCTGGGGCTCCCGCTCCCTCTGTGACCCTCAGCCACAGTCCCCGCTGGTTTCACAGCCTGAAGTTGTGGGACTTCTCTTCCCCACCCTGGAGCCCTGAGTTGGGGGCCTAATGTGGGGCTGGGACCCCTCGCTCCTCCGTGAAACCTCTGCCACCGAGATGTCCTCCTGGGTTTCAACCGCAGCACCTGGTGTGGGCCCGCGGCTGTGTCTCCGTGATTCAGCCCCTGTCCGCCCGCGTCTCCTCCCCTCCCACTGCTCTTGGTGCTTCGTCAGTTCCCTGGTTGTAGGGCTTCGGTTCGGCCAGATCTCAGGAGGCCCTGAGTGACTGTGGTTCTGTATTTTAGTTGTGATTTTGATGCTGTTGCGGGAGGCAGCGGGTGCAGCTGTTACCTACGCTGCCATCTTGTCTCTGTCTTGACTTTCATTATTAATGAGCCATAGTTACATTAGTAAAGCAAAAACAGCTGTTAGAGACCCAGAGTTTGGTTTTCTGTCACCATTTAGCAGAATAATAATCTCCTTTGAAAATCCATACTCTTAGATTATGCTTCCCCTAAAACAAAACAGTAAATTAGAATAAGAATGCTAGAATTCCTACTCAAAGTATTAGACTACAATCTAATATGTACTAAATGAATGTTCAAGGTATACAGTCTCATAGACTACAAGCCTTTCAGTAGGAACAGAAGGGTCCATCAAGGTATTTCATCTGTGTATGCCTAGGGTACTACTTTTCCAGACCAACTATTTTGAGGATTTAAGAATGTAACATCAATTTAAAAGCATACATTTTTAAAATGCATTTCTCTGGGGTACCACACATCTAAATTGCTAACTCCCATTTTCATCTCAGCTTGGATTACATATGGAAGGCAACATTAAAAAAATTAGACTGAAACAATAATTGAGTGTATATATGTGTCTGTGCACATGCACACATGCATGTGTGCTGAATAGCTTTGGTTCAGTATAGGATAAAATAATTTATGCACAGAATAACTTTTTGTAACTTAATTTCAATTTTAACTGCTCATATTTAGATGTAATCATGAAAAACACAAATAACTCAGACCATGTCTAAGACAATGAGGGATATACAGATAGTAGTACAGACATTGATATATTCTTTCACATTTAAGTGGTTTATCCAAACTTTATAGGGTTTTAAAAATTGTGAAAATACAGTATGCTCCCTTACATAGTCAAAGAATTTCATCTAAAAATTAAAATAAAATAATAAGTTATGCAGTGATTAATGTATAGGAAAATCTACTGAAGAAGATATTATGCCCTGTCCCACAGGGAAACAGAAAAAAAAATCCTAACTTCAATTGCTTTCATTGTAGTGGAATAAAGATATACTGCATTAGTGTAAGTGTACAGTTCTCTCTTTTAATTCTACTCTAATATTAAGTACTGATGTACCAGCCTAGTGTCTAATAGAGGTCAGAGTCCATGCCTTGTAGGTGAAGGTTACATATAAGAAAAGATGGGAGAAGTGGATGTAGGGGAAGACACCTCTGAGGAATAAGTGAATTGCTGATGTAGAACTTTCAACTGAAAAATTCACATTTACAGCCTGTCCTGGATACATCATTTAAATTGTCCATTCTCTTGATATCTTAGACCTCATCTCACAATATCTCACAATTGCTTTATCCCTACTCTATCATTTACTTGTGGGGATGTGAGGCGAATCACTTAACCTCTCTTAACCTTAGTTTTCACATCAGTTACTTGGGATAAGAATGGCTTCAGTCTCATAAGACTGTATATAGTAGGAGATAATATCTAACACACAGTACAGAAAATGAACTCAGAGGGATACTGGTGGTTAATAAATTTGTCTCTCTTCTCACCTAGTACATACAACACAATAAATGTTTATGCATGTGCACGTGCACGCACATGTGCACATACCCACACCAAGTTGCTTTTAGGTCCTCAAGTTTATAAACTAATGCTTAGTAATTATTATTTCTGTTAATGCATATCACTTAAACACATCACTTACATGTCATATACACACCTTTGTAAAGTTGGTGGGTAGAAATGAACAAATGAAGGAAGTAGTTATGCCTGGTGGGCAAAGTGGGGGAGGAAGACCTCAGATTTTTTTTTGGATTCCAGACTAAATGGAAACAGCAATTGTAGGATTGCAGAAAATGAAAACATTTTATGAGTAGGCATTATCTTTAATGAATTAAATGCTTGAACAATAAGTGCAGTATCCATCTTTGATGCATTGGCAAATGGTTCGAATAAGCACTGAGAAAACTAAATGAAAGGCAACCTAAAAAAATGAAAGAACTTGAAGCCACAACACCTGTTAACTACTCTGAACATCTTCAATGCTGATTATGCCATTTGGTTTGGCACTCTTTGAATGCATGACATTGAAATTGTTTCCTGCCAAGCGATTTAGTTAAATGAGTGTACTGTGTTTTCTATCCCAATTAAAAGCAAAGGTTTGGTGGCATTTTTATGGAGCTTTTTTTTTTACTTAAATATCTAAAATTAAATCCTGTCTTTCTCTAGTAAAAAAAACAAAACAAAAACTCGAATAGTGTCTTAGGCCAACACATTTGCTCCCTTTTCTCCTCTGACCACCTGCCTGGCCCGTTTTCTCGTTGTTGACCACTTGTTTTTCAGTTAAGGAGGACTGTTAGCAGTGCAGCCCAGAAACACTTGGTTCTATTTAAAACAAAAGCTTACTGTTGAATTCAGTGTCAGAGCCGAGGTTTACAGCATTGAAGAATTGCCTTGATAAATGGCCCTGACATTACAGTTTCCACGACTCCACCTTCAATGTCATCACAACACAGCGTAAGTGTTAAAGTATGGCCATCGCTGCCTCCCCAAAACATATTAACTTGATGCTTACTCTATCTCTGGATCCCATAGGCACAATAAATGGAGAAAATAACACATTTACAAACTGATAAAACCCAGCAAAGCTAATAAAATCAGACACTTTATAGCTCGGCTAATCGCGTCCTTTGAAGGGCATCAAATAACACATCATGTACTGCTCAGGGGGAAATCAAATTAGGTGCAGCAATGTCCCTTCAGAACTAACACATTTGAATAGACAGGAGCTGTTGTAGCTAATCAACTTGTATTGTAGCTGTTTTGTCATTAATACAATGCTTGTGTTAACTGGGCAGTATGCAGTTTGATATGAAAAGGAAGAAAAATATTCCTAAACTGTTGCTCAGTTTGCTTTCTGACTCTTTGTTTTTGCGTTTTGTTTTAATGTTATTTTTAATAAATGTGAGTGTCACAACATGGTGTTCACCCCTGCAAATGGCGTTCAAAAATCATTTAGTCTATAAGGAATTGACCAGGACTTGGTTTTCAAAGACATTTTCCTTCCATCTGCCTCTCTTCCTATCCCCAACTCCAAATGATCACCATATGCCTGGCTTAGGAAAACATACAGGAATGTTTGTAACAAATAGAGCCAAGTATCTTGTCCCAGATTGTTTAGCTGTGCCTTAAACCAAAGTCTATGTGGGGAAAGTGTCTATATTCTTCCTTCTCCAAATTCTTGAATTTAGAGTAAATATTCTTTTTTAGTTATGTTCAGAGTTTCTTCTATCAAAGTTTTACATTACATGGAAAAATAAAAACTCCTATTTACACAGAAAGCAATTAAGAACCCACAAGAGTAAAAATGACTTCTGGAAAGAGGTCATTAGAGCATAGAACAATCTGGGGACATTAAATTAATGTTCTAAGGCAGGGGACAGCAATCTGTGGCCTCTGAACCAAATCTGTCCCACCTGCTTTTCTAAATAAAGTTTTACTGGACACAGCCACAGTAAATTTTTAACATGTCTGTGGCTGCTTTCACATAGTTGTAATAGAGAGCATGTGGCCAGAAAATAATGTAAAATATTTAATATCTGACCCCTACAGAAAAATTTGCTAACCTCAATTTTAAGGGCATGGCTCTGTGGACCTCACTGAAGGAAAAAGGGTGGAATAAGATTCCCCGTGAAAATAAGGCTTATATATTTAAGTGAAATCAAATAAAATATTTGCAACAAAAATTCCAGGAACCAGTGAGTCCATACTGATACATATTTATGTGACTTAATAAATAAAGGGAACGGAGAGAACAGATAACCTCCCCTCGGTGCAGAAGAATTCCAAATGTTTTGTTAGATCCTCTGCCCTGGAGGAGGTGGGGCCTGTATTTCCCATTCCTTAAATGTGAGCTCTGTAGATTTTTTTCCAAAGGGTACAGTATGGGAATGAGGGGGGAAAATGATAAACCTAACCGGGTGACATGAATCAGTATCAACAGTGCCATGTCATGTTGATAGTATGTATCATTGATGTGATGTGACACTTTACCTCTATTGTCTTCCTCTCAGAAGCACATAATGCCAGTCCAATCATGAGAAAAACACCTGACAAATCCCAACTGTGGGACTTTCTACAAAATACTTGACCAGTATGCCTCAGAACTGTCGAGGCCATTAAAAATGAGGAACATATGAGAAACACTCACAATCATGTAGAGCCTAAGGAGACATGACAACATCATGTAATGTATCCTTGATGGGATCCTGGAACAGAAAAAGAATGAATCATGAAATTAGAAAATATGAATAAAGTAAGGACTTAGTAATAAATGCATCAATATTGGTTCATTAATCGTAACATGTATTCCATACCAATGTAAGATGCTAATTAGACAGGAAACTGGATGTGATATATATGTGAACATTTTAATATCTTTTAATTTTTCTGGAATCTAAACATTCCTAAAATTGAAAAGTATATTATTAAATATCTTTGAACTATATTATTTTATTATTTGATCATTTTCTGTCACAAGACTTTTCCTGTTACTCTAAAGCCATTGAAAACTCCAACTTCTCATATATAAACAAGATTATTTAAAAAGCACAGATCAAAGAATTAGCATAAAATTTCAATTGATGAATAATATGAAGCTCTTTCATAAAATTTCTTAACTATTGCATACAATGTAAAGAAAAATTAATTGCATATAGATTACTGTAAACCTGTAGTCCAGAATAAATTTTACCTTTTGTGGTACTATTTGATGTATTCACCATACCAAGTAGCTGCTGAAAGCCTTCAATGACTTGGCCAACTCCTTACAATTATTTCCCAAGTACCAATCCCTCCCAATGACCTTCGTCTTACTACAGGATGGAATGGGAAGTGACTGAATACCTCCATTCCTTTTGTTTCCCTTTCCCTTCTCTTCCCTGCACTTCTCTTTAACCTCTGACCCTTCTCTTGTCAGTGCTAGAGTTGTAGCCGCAGGTGCTCTAGTTGGGAGAGAAAATACCTATATTCCATGGTATAATTTCCTCTTTAGGAAGTTGTTAGAACATTGGAACCATTGGAAATGCATATGCCAAGATCACAAAATTTATTTATTAAAGTATATCATCTGTTATTCTGAGGTCTCCAACAGAATATGGGAAGGACACTTCTTTTTAAAAACTGTATCTTTATTGTTGAAAGTATTACAGATGTCTCCCTTTCCCCCCATTGACCCCTCCACCCTGCTCCTGCCCCCTTGTATGCTGCTTTTAAGTTTACAAAATATATTCGTTTATTTTTATTTATTTTTTATTGTGGAACATTTTTATTAGAAAGAACTGACAAACTATGATTATTCAGAGTTGCGTATTTGGAAACATAGTCTTTTTATTTATTTATTTGTTTGTTTATTTATTTATTTTATCTGTATTGATTACAGTATTACAGATGTCCCCTTTTCCCCCCCATTAATCCTCTCCACCCCATATCCATACACCCCAGGCCTTCCTCATATCATTGTCTGTTTCAATGGGTTATACTTATAAACATATAAGAAGTATACAGCCAATGGATATCTGGCTTTAAATTGTGCATATGTCATTTTTTTCCTAACTGTGTGACCTTTTGAAAGTTACTTGAACATTTGTTTCAGTTTTCTTACCATCAAAATGGGTATAAAGATATAAATGATATTACTAATGATATCATCATATCATCATGATATAATGAAAGTATGCCCTACTAAGTGGCCAATAGATATCTATAATGAATGATACTATTACAGTTATTCTCTTCATTTCTTGGATAGCCAGTTGTGATTCATAACATGAAATGACTTGCCAGTTATCATACAACTAGCAAATGGCAGTATTAGTGTCCAGCTATTGCCTTTGGAATATCTTCATGCATATACTGGTACAAGAACTATTTATTGATGACCTATTATCTGAAATTGTTGTAAATCCTGAAGCTTAGATTTAAGCACAAATAAAAGGAACAATAAAAAGGAATAAGAAAATATATAGAAAATATACAGTAGTTTAGAAAGTGATATGTGTAAGAAGGATGACAGGGAGTATGGGAGGCAACAAAGAAATATTTTGGCATCAGAGTTACTAGTAAACTGAGCTGGCTCAGCAAGAATAAAGTCTGCACACAAGCCCAATATAAAGAATATGGAATTTATTATTGTTAAAGGCCCTGCATCTTTTATATCTTATATATATATATATATACACACACACACACACACACACACACACATATGTATACGTGTGTGTGTGTGTATGTGTGTGTATATATATATATATATATATATATATATATATATGTCTTTATTGATTTCAGAGACAGGAAGGGGGAGGAAGAGAGAGAGAGAGATAGAAACATCAATGATGAGAGAGTCATTGACCGGCTGTCTCCTACAAGCCTCCGACTGGGGAACGAGCCTGCAACCCGGGTATGTGCCCTGACCAGGAATCTAACCACGATCTCCTGGATCCTAGGTCAATGCTCAACTGCTGAGCCACGCCCAGCTGGGCTCATATCTATTTCTTAGTGTTTAAGACAGCTTCTTACTATCACTACCCTTCTACTATAGACATGAAGCACTATTTATATACTTCAAAATTTCAGAGATGAAGTCATAGGAAATGGGGTGGACATAAGAACGTATCCCTTTGCTAATAGAGACATAGTTGTATTCTTTATTTTTTCCTAGAAATGACATAACACCTTTTATTTCAAGTAATAGACAACCTTCTTTGATTAATGTTGTTTATTGCTCTGAAACATTTTTCTCCGAAACATTGTCTGGTTGCTAGATGGTAACATAAACATCTAAATTATTCAAAAACAAGAGTTGAATGTTATTATCTCAATGTCAGTTGACCATCGGAGGAAAAAGGAGAGGAGAAAAATGGCAAGCAGCTCCTTCCATGGATTTTAAAATTACATTGTGTGTGAAAAGAAGCACATGAATTAATTTGCAGAAGCTAGTTACTGATGGTTTCAGCAGGTCTGGAAAGCTATCAGATCTAGCCCTATTAATGAAAAAATAGAAATAAATTAAAAAATCAAGTATTTCATTAGTGATCACTCACCCATCATTCGTTATGTTACTAAAGATTTGGACACTGCTTACCACTAACCACAAATGTGGAATGTCACGATTTTGGGGCATGTGTATAATTAGTGTAAGCAAGAGAATGTTGTCCAGAAAGGGAAGTAATTGTTTTGGTATCATTGGTGCACTAATTTTACAAATTTGTATTAATCTACTTTCCCTGGAAGCATCATCCTTAATTCCTCACCATAGATTACAAGGAAAAACAAGAAACTTGTTTCTAGGTTGTAGAAAAATATAGATTCTTACAAAAAAGCATTCTTGAAATGATTATATTTCCCTCAAATAAATAGAATTTTCACCACTCCACCATAAGGTCCATTATTTTCATTGAAGTCAACTGAGAATCTGAGAGAATAGTATCCATAAAATCCAAAGAGTTATTAAACTAATATCTTCTCACATATACTGCTAAGATGAATTAAGTTTGCTTTACACAAACATGTAATGAATGACTCTTCTCCCCTTGTAACTAAAGTTCATTGTCATCTCGTTTCTCTTAGCAACTCAGTGGACATTACTTGAGCTTAAAATCAAGTCAATTAATCAGGATGTTCAGCTGGCTACAGAGAATGGAAGTTTTCTGCTTGCCAGAACACCTGCGCTCCTCAAATGGCCTTGGTGCTTAATTGTTTCCAGGTGCAGCACAGGCTTGTTTTGCCTAACTCAGAATTGTGAATTTCTGCTGCCAGAGGACACACTTTGGAAGTTGGAGTTAACTAGTAAGAGAATTAACCCTAGGTTAGAAGAGAGACACATGCTGCTGATCATTAAAATGGAAATTTGCAGAATATTATTTGATGTTTAATTAAGGAATAGTCTTTTTGTTTGTTTGTTTGTTTGTTTGTTTGTTTGTTTAGCTCACAGATCCAACCCTTACAAACCTCAGAAATACATTTCATGTGTTGGTGACAATTTTGTGAAGTGCACTCTGTCGAGTACCCATGAGCACCCTCTGTGTTTCAGGCACTTGAAAATACAGCAGTGAGCGAAACAAAGATCCTTCATGGAAGTTACATTCTACTAGGAAACATTTCTTTCTTTTTGTTCCTTCCTTCCCTCACTCTCTTGGTTTCTACCCCCTACTCTGGTATATCCTTAAACAAGGTAAACCTCTCTATTAGTGTCCAGTATCTATGAAATAATTACAGTCAGCTTTATGCCAGCTTTGGAGCTTGAAAGACAGTGGATGGTCAGTTTTGTCTTGCTCTGCAGTTTAATTTATCTTCAGTTCAGGGTACCAGAAAATAAGAAACTCTACTTTGAGTTTTAATTATTTTTTATTTTTATAATCAATTTTAGAGAGAGAGGAAGGGAGATGGAGAAAGAGAGGAACATTGATTGGTTGCCTCCCATATGCACCCTCACCTGGGAGCAAACACACAACCCCATTGTGTGCCCTGACAGGGAATCAAACCAGCGACACTTATGGTGCATGGGCCGATGTGCAACCACCTGAGCCACCCTGGCAAGGGCAAGAAACTCTACTCTATAACCTTGTCCCTCTCATATTATCTTACTGGTTTTACCAGAAATAATGTTCACACTTTGTTTTAATAGCCGTCTTATGTTTATTATTCAATTGATTAGGGCATTGGAAGGAGAATGGATAATCATTAACTACTGTAGCTCTTTTCATTGTACTCCACTTTATTCTCAAAAATATTAGCCAAATTATATTTATATTTTAGAGGGTCAAGATTTATACCCTTCTCCAATGAAGAATATGTGGTTCCTCCCTCAAAGCAACAGATCACCAACAGAACCTTTAGAGAAATTTTGAGTCCTCTCTTTTATTTCAGTTTTTGCCCCACCAGGTGTTATTGCTAGATATATTTTCGGAAGAAAGGTAAAACAAAGAAAAGGAAGTATGTGTCATAGACCTAGGCAGTCATGGAGTCCACTTGATCAACATTCATGAGCAGGATTGTGGATATAAGATTCTGGTTCTTGGCTCATCTATTTTTCATTTTTACTTCTATTGTTTATAGCTATAAAAACATCAGAAACCTGGAAGTAAATCTTGTCTCTGATTAAGCCATAGACATCATTGGACTACTTCCCTGTTGGTTAAAGATATTCATTTATGCTCTAACTGTATTTTCCTTCTAGCTAGTTCTGTGTGAGTTAGGATATGAGAAACGATGATGGTGCAGGCAAATTGCATCTCATTGTAAGGCTACAAACAAATTAATCACTAACTGCATTGGTATGAACCTATGATTACCTCAACAACTCTTTTAAGTACTTTAAAAAGTCATTGTTATTATTTTAAGTGACATATCAAAGCCCACTATGTTACTTTCAAAGGGGTCTGGATATGTTTCTCAGGCATATTAGTTTCTGTTATATTTTAATGTATTTTTCTTCCTAATATATCTTATTTGAATGTTCACTGCATTTTCAAATCTGAAATATGTTCATATTTAACTTAAATTAATTATTCCTTAGAGACTTTCCCAAGTCATTTATATCTCTTTCTATGCCTCTTTTTATACAATGTCATTTTCCAAAATGGTGCTGTCCAAATTGTGTTTCGCAGAATATTATGCCTTCTGGGATATTAACTGCTATTATGCCAAAAAGGAACTGATACTTTACCAGAAATGATGCCCTTCCTGGGTTTAATAGATATCTGGTATTGATTTCACAGTTGACTAGGCCATTGGAAGGACAATGGGTGGCAAAAACACCATTGGCTGTATATTCAATATCCATCGTTTCTACTATGTGAAAAGAACTCTTGATTTTCCTAAATGTTTGCTCTCATTTAACATGTGTATCAAACATATTTTAGGAGAGGCTTACCCAAGATTGGTCTAATGCAGTTATTGTGGTACCATTCTCATTGCTTAGTCAAAACTGTGTCATAAAATTCTGGCAGAGGAAAAGATGATCTCTTTTTGTCTTTGAACTTTGTCATATCTGAGTATTATTTTACAACTGTTGCAACTCTTTTTCAAACAAATATACGAATTTTGTGTTAATAAAGGTGGGTTTTTCATAGACTGCTAGCCACAAAGGGGAACAAAGGGATGGGGTTTAAGCTTACAAAATGAAGAAGATGGAAAAAAGATTTTAGATGCTGACGAGAAAGATCTAGTAGAGAGGAAAATTAATGTAACAGAAGAGAGTTGCAAAAAATGCTTGCTGAAGTGATATCCTTGAACAGGTAAAAAGGGCTAAGAGCTAGGGGACAAATAGAGAGATGGATTTATATGGGAGCCCAGAAAATCTGTGTATGTTGTCAGGCAGTAGGGAAGGATTTGTAGGTATGGATGAAGGTAGGTGAGAACATACAGTGTTAGGAGTCTTGAAAGCTTTCTTCTAATTGTTTCAATTTCTGAAGTATTCTTTTATCTTTATACTTTGTTCAAAGCCACATTGCTAATAAAGGGAACAAACAGATTCAAACGCAGGAGTCTATTCATATGTTTTTCCTATGAACCTGGTAGATTCTGAAAGTAGGCAGGTGTTCCAGACAATGTTGCAAAGGCAAGATCCAAAAACACCTCCTTGTTATTTGGTGGTGCAAATGTGAACAAATCTAGGCATTTGATAATAATTGATCTAAAACAACTATAGCAATTCTCTACCTCAATTTCCCAGCATCACTTGAAAATATGGGTAGTCCAATTCTGGACAATGACGTTCAAGTTTGTTCCATACATCTCTGGAAAAGTGTTTCCCAGTTAAAAGAGACCAATGTGGTTATCACTATCTCCGTCTCACACCCCCCCCTTACATCTGCATTGAAAATTCATGGTGTGAAAGGGAAAAGGGAAGAAAAGAAAGGCTTGTGCTTCAAGGTTGGCGAGTTAGAAGGGAAAAGAGAGCCTAGATTCCTAATGGCTCATAGACCAGCTGAACTTGCAAATAAATGGCAGTTATTGACTGTTACTTTCTTTTACGTGTTTGCTACCTAATGTCGTTCTAAATGAATTCCATCATTCTTTAACTTTCTGGAAAAAAATGAAAATAATCTAAACTGTCAGTTACTATAGAATTTTCAAAATACAGATATTTATTATGAAACCACTGGTTTCATGATTCTGCAGTGTTCTAAGAAATGCAAAATTACTTTTAAATTTTTAATCAAGATAGAAAATAAATCCTACCACTAAATGTTTAAGCAGCACTTGCCCCTGGTCATTTAGAAATCTTACTGCTTTCATGTATCGCTGACACAGTATATTTTAAAATTCTTAAACAAAATTAACTTTATATTTGTTGAATTAGGAAAAATTATACATCAAATTAAATGTAAAAATGTTGTAAATTAAGACATGTCTAAATAAGACCCATTTTAAAATGAAAAATTTCCCTTAATGCCATTTTACAGAATCACAATGGTCAATTGGCATGTCAGGGAAAAGTATTTCCAAGCATATTTTGATACATTTTATGGTATGAAATTTAAAAATAATTTAAAAATTGATGCTAGCAGAATGAAAAGAAGAAAAGTCTTGAGTGTTTCCTAATTGTGTTGATCCTTTGAATTGTCCAATTCAGAAGCTACTTTAGTTAATGATTTCTTATTATGAGATACAATAACTGGCCAAATTGTTCCATCTACTTTCAGTGGAACTTACTGTTCCTTCTAGCCAAAGTGTCCTAAGTGATAGGATAGTCAAACAACTCTGGGAAACAGTTTAACAGTATTCAAGAATCTTGTTTGTTTGGTGGATTAGATTTAGTTTGTTTTCTGGTTTGTTTGTTTGTTTGTTTTCTATAGATCTTCACTAAGCCTTTGATATGCTAAGGTACATATTGCATTCCCTAAACAAAGAATAGAGTAGGCAGTGCTTTATAAGTTTATTTGATCATGGAAGCTGTTATCTTAGAAGCTGTTATCCCCAAAGACACTCCCTCAGATTCCAACATTCACAGAATTAACATTCTAGCCCTGATATATGAGAAAGGGAAAGGGAAAAAAAGCTAAAACCCAGACATGGGTTTAAAACTGGTCTTCCACTGATAGCCATGTAGCATTAGTCAAGTGACCTGACTTTTCTGAAGCCCTGGTTTTTTGTCTGTAAATTGGTGGAAAATAATAGTACCTGTATAAGAATACTGCTGGTAAAATTCAAATGTTGAAATTTATTGAGTAGTATCTGGAATGCACTGAACACTCAATCAATGATGATAGTCACAGTGGTGGTTTGATTAGTATTACTAGCAATGTTAATGGTTATTATTAAAGTGATGTTTTTAACATTATGTATTTCATTTATCTATGCTATTCCTCACCCTGAGGGGGCCATTAAATGACTCCTGCCATCTTTGATAAGTACTTTGCCTTATGACCCAGGGATTTTACTTCTGGGAATATATTATAAGAAATCCAAAACACTAATTTGAAGGAATACATACATCCCCATGTTCACTGCAGCATATTTAGAGTAGCCAAGATACATAAGCAATCCAACTGCCCATCAATAGACAAGTGAATAAAAATGCTGTAGTACAGATACACAATAGAATACTACTTGGCCATAAAGAAGAATGAACTCTTAATGTTTGCAATAGCATGGATGATGCTAGAGGGTATTATGCTAAGTAAAATAAACCAGGCAGAAAAAGACAAATACCATGCGATTTCACTTATACGTGGATTCTAATGAATAAAATTAACAAACAAAATAGAATCAGACTCATAGACACAGAGAACAGACTGACACTTTCCATAGGGGAGGAGCATTGAAGGGCTGGTTGAAAAGAGTGAGGAGATTAAGAACTAGAAATTGGTAGTAACAGAATAGTCACACAGATGTAAATTACAGCAGAAGAATCCAGTCATTAATATTGTAATAACTGTATCAGGCCAGGTGGGTACTTGAAATATCAGGGGGACTACTTTGTAAGGTACATGATTGTCTAAACACTTTGCTCTACATCTGAAACCAAGGCAGAATAATAGTGAATGTAAACTGTATTTGGGGGGTGTTGGAAACCATGAAACATATAGGATGTTCTTCTGGCACTCAATTCTTTTACAAAACAGCTTGATTTACACCATAGAATACTATGCAGCTGTGAAAAAGAAGGATCTCTTATCCTCTGTATTGCCTGTTTCTCAACATCTGAAAACCAGTTTCATATATTCATATAATGGACTCTTACTGAGAAATATAAGAACACACCACTGATATACATTCCATGGGCAGATTTCAAAAAGGCTTTGCTGAGAAACAAGGAGCAAGACCAAAAAAAAAGAAGACTGCATACTCTATGTTTTCATTTAGAGAAGTTCTAGAACAAGCAAAACTAACCTTTAGTGATAGAAATCAGATTCGTTGTTGTCTGGCAGTGGGGCAAGGGGGGAGGCATGTTGGAAACTAAGCTGGAGGGACCTTTTCAGGGTGATGGAAGGTTTTCTTACCTTGATTCATGCAGTGACATCACCCAAACATTTTCTGTGAATTAATGAATACATTTTTTTAATAAAAGGGAGCTTAGACTAGTGTGGTGGCAATGGAGATGGAATGATGAATATGAACTTGGAAAAATTTAGATGGTTAAAACAGGATTTAGTGATGAAAATGACAGTGAGAGAGGAGGGATGGGAAGTTTTCAAGAGTGACTCAGAGGTTGCTGGCTTTGGTCAGGGTATATTAAACCATGATGAAATTAACAGATTTGCAGCATGATATTGATGACTGGATCTGAGATGGACAAGAAGGGATTTTAAAATAAGTAAAGTCTATGGTACAGTTAACAAGATTATTATTTCAGGAAGCAAAAAGCACTAAAGGTTAATGAAGATGACTTCTGTTGGACACAGCATGGTTGCTCCTTGTACTGTGCAATGTACTAAATTTTGTTTCCATCCATGTGTGAAGACCCCCTTTGGAGTCATTTTCATTTCATACAGAGCACTTTTTGTGCGCTAGACCACTTGTATGTTTTTCTGTTGAAGTCCTTTGTCCATTAATTTTTCTTTTCTTTTTATTGTTGAGGATCTGTATGCATTCAATTTAACCATTTTTCAGTATATATTATAATTCATTGAAAAATTATCCTAATCTTTTAAAGGCTGAATAATACTTGATTTTGAACTACCAAAAGTGCAGAAGGGAAAAAAAAGAACTAGTGAAAATAACTGTCTGTGCTTGATTTTTTTTTTTAAGTGCGTGTCTGTGGTTTTGAAAAACTATTGCCATATTGAAAATCTGAGTTTTTGCTAACTTGAATTTTTGTTAACAGAGTCAGTAAATAATCTTATTGACCTTTTACTTTGATACTGAAAGTTTTGTTCCTACTAAATTTAGGTAATTTGATATTCTGTTGAGGGTTTTTTTAAAATCAATTTTTATACTTACTTTTGAGGAGAGCCATGGTCATAGATACAAATTTAAAAGTTAAAAATATATATTTCATTTTGAGACAAAATACTGTGTTTTTGCTCCCCCTAAGTGATTTTCATAATAATAGATAACGGACCAGTTTTTCATTGAGAATATTACAACATATTTTATTTTTTATTTGAAAGTCAATGTAATAAAAATCTCATGTCATAAAACAACAATTTGAGAGGCTACTCAGACACAAAAGTAAAGAGGGTTTATATTGAATCTTTAAAGAATCCTCAAATCTTACTTGATAGATTTATTTATAACAATGCCTCTTAGAGATTCATGCCTTATTTTAGAAAGTTTGACTAGGATCATGATCTTTTGGCCAAATATGATATGGTAACATTATATATAATGAAATTCTAGCTTGCAACTTACTGCAGTTTTTTTCTTTCCCTGACTTCTGCAATGACTTGCCTTATTACAGTTTCTCTATATTTTATATTTTCAACATATTGATATACTTTAGATAGTGGAATTGATTTTCAGCAGCCAATCTTTTCTCTCTTACATTATTTATTAGTTCACAAATTCAGTTGAGATGAGAGAAAATCTTTTCACTTGACTTGTACATAGACTAACCTCATTTTCCTGACATTGTACAGTATAATTCTGCTACTTATTCAGATGACTAAAATATTGAACATGAAGATTACTCATAATGAAAATGATGAATAAATAAAAACCCTATTTGATGGTACACATTATTGGAATTCTTGGTGCATCTCATAATGAGAAATGAAATCTATCAATAGTTCAGGCTAAAAATTTGATTAATTTTCAAAATAAAAAATATAAAGTTAATTCCTGCTAGTACAGAAAATGTGAATAAATGTTTTCAAAAACTTTTCTAATAAAAAGGTACTTTTAAAGATAAGATGATTAGGAAGAAATGAGGTAAATGAGAACCAACTTGATGACTAAGAGAAAAATAATTGTTAGTGAAAAAAACATCATATGCAGTAATCTTATGCTAAAATAGGTTGACTTTAGTTATGTAACTGCTAACATTTTTGCATTAAACAAGCAATATCATATATACATTTTTATGTAGTTAACTATTTTTGGCCTCTTATAATGCAAAGGGCTTAACACATCAATTTTAGAGAGACGGTTTTGACATTGGTCCTAGGTCATGGTTTTTAATCTGTAAATAGTGGTAGCTAATTTCTTTAATTTTTTAATTACAGTTTGTGTTTAACATTATTTTGTATTAATTTCAGGAGTAAAGCATAGCCATTAGACAGTCGCATACTTTACAAAGTGTCCCCCCTAATATTTTAAGTACCCACCTGACACCACATATAGTTATAAAAATATTGTTGACTATAATATAGTCCTATGCTTTTTTACATCCCCATGACTATTTTGTAACTACCAATTAGGACTTCTTAATCTCTTCACCTTTTACACCCAGGCCCACAACCCCCACCCCCTCTGGCATCCATGAGTCTGTTCTCTGTATGTGTAAGTATTTTTCTATTTTGTTTGTTTGTTTATTTTGTTCTTTAGATTCCACATATAAGTGAAATCTTATGGTGTTTGTCTTTCATGGCTTATTTCGCTTAGCATAACACCCTCTAGCTTCATCCACGTTTTTGCAAAAGGTAAAATTTCATTCTTTTTATGGCCGAGTAACATTCCATTGTATATATGTATGGGGTAGCTAATTTTTATAAATTGTGTCCCGGTCTGTAATTGCCTAATACACACACACACACACACACACACACACACACACGTGTGTGTGTGTGTGTATGTGTGTGTGTGTGTGTATATATATATATATATATATATATATATAAAACATATATATATATATGTTTTGAATATATCATCTATTTTCTGGTGTCACAGGTTTCCTGCAAAAGATCATAGTGAGTAACAGCAAAGTTATAAACCAACATTGAAAACAAATTCAGTAAAATCAAATAGTAGTCTGGAAAAAGTGGTTTAAATTTCATCTTCTTCATATGTCATTTAAATCTTAAACTAATGATTATTTACATCTTTAAAATGCAAATAATATCTGTTAGTAGTTTGGGGATTTTATTATTACAGGAACATATGATAATCTTTATAGGTATGACACAATTTGAATTTAAATTAAAGACATTAAGGCTTGATTCATCCCCCCAAAATTCAGATCTATAGCACTGACATTTTTTATCTTACTAAGTTTATGTGTCCTAACAAGGACCATCATGGACTTGCTATGATTTAGAAGAATTTTTCATCAACAAAAAAATTTATTGACAACTAATATAGAGTAAAGCCACCATGGAGAAATGTCCAAGGATTTCTCAGATTTTGCGATTGCAACTGTCTTTATTTAGTGCCCTCAAAAGCAGAGCCAGAGACAAGGATTTGGGTGTGGATTCAACACAGGAAGGTGGAAAGAGGAAATAGGGAGAGTCTGACAAGGAAGGAGGAAAAGCCAGTATAAGGGTGCATTATCAAGGTCACTGCTGTAGGACACAGGGGCTCAATTCTTCTGGAAGCTCCTGAGAAATTTACAGAAGACGGCTATTTAAAAGTTAGAAGGCTGGAATACTTGGTGAAAACCCTCAAGTTCCCATCTCAGATGACTGAGGTTTCTCATAATACAAACAATGTTTGCATCTTGCTTTTTCCTCACCTAATTATATATTATGGAGATCACTGCATATTTGTATCTAGAAATTCTCTCATTCATGTTTATGTCACATAAGTACGAGAGTATATTTAACCAGTTCACTGCCAATGGACCTTCGGATTATTTCCAATGTCTCATGTTTGCAAGTGATATCACAATGAATAGTCTTGATCATATGTTATTTTAAATCTCAACAGGTTAATTTGGGATATTTTTAGTAAAATTGTTAGGTGAAAAGATAAATGTATGCAATTTTTCAAGAAAATCCTTTAGTCCAGTTCATAAGAATTTTTGTTACTCTGTAATCTCACCAGCAGTGTACAAAAGTGTCTGTTTCACTATGTTTACACCCGTAGAATATGTGTTGCTCAGTTTTTGAATTTTTTGACATTTGGATAGATAGGACATAATATCTCAGAGTTTTAATTTGTCTTTCTTGATATTAATAAATTAGAAAAAATATTCATAAGTTATCTGGCAATAATCTCTATGAAATGTTTGTGTACTGTGGCCCATTTTTAAATAGTATATGTTTTTTTTAAAGAATTTTAGGCTATCTTTGTATAATAGGCATAGTAGGCCTTTGTATAAGATAAGTTGCAAATTTTCCCCAGATAGTCATTTTTCTTTTGAATTTATATATTGATTGTGTGGGCAGGTGTGTATTCATGTGTTTGTCATATACAAAAGTATTTTTTTCTTTCTCTAAACTTTATGTATAGTACTCAGATTGATCAATCTTTTTTTTTTTTTTAAATATATCTTTACTTTAGAGAGAGGAAGGGAAAGGGGGAGAGAGAGAGATAGAAACATCAATGCTGAGAGAGTCATTGATCAGCTGCCTCCTACATGGACCCCACTAGGGATGGAGCCCACAGCCTGGGCATGTGTCCTGACCAGGAATCAAACCTCGATCTCCTGGATCCTAGGTCGATGCTCAACTGCTGAGCCATACCCAGCGGGGCTCAATCTTTTCTTTTTTGCTAAATAATAGTTATGAAACTTTTACCCCCTCAGGAGTAACTAAAGGAACCCAGGAATTTATTTATGCTTTATTTGTTTTAAGACCCTGAATGGTGTCAGTATTTTTAAATTTAGAATTTGATCCAACTGAATTAATTCTGTAGTGTGGTGGTGGACAAGCACATTTGTTTTAATATCTTATTTATTAGTTTGCTCAGGTGCCACAGTGCCATTTAAAATAAATTTATCTCTTTGAATTATGTTAAAACTTTGTTTAATTGCATACTAAATGTCATAAATTTCTGTGAATATCTTATTCTCTATTTCCATTGATTGGTTTACTACTCCTGCACAAATATATACTTTTAATTAGAGAAATTTTGCAGTATTTTTATGAGCTCTTCTCCCACTACACGCTCTTACACTGGCTGTTCTTGGTCATTTACACTTCCATATGTACCTTGATGTCAAACTAGTCTTACAACAAGAAAAAGTTCACTATATTCTGGGCCACTGTTTCCTCTCTTATTTCTTACCAAACACACTTTTACTTCAAGCCTTTTGCACTTACTATTCCTTTATATGGAATATTTTACTCAGATGTTCTGCATTGCTTGTTTCCTCAACATCTTAATGTTCCCTGATCTTTTTTCCTTTAAAGACCCTTTCAATGAGCTTATGTTTTAAATAACTTATCTAAGTACTTCTCTGAATACCATCTATTACATTCTATCCTTTGTACAAGTTTATTTTCAAAGGAATGTCATTTGTGACAGCCATAGAGATGCATTGCTCAGACCGCCCTTTAAGATGGAATTTTCATTCAGCTTCAAGGAGTAAAGTTAAGGGACAACCATCAGTTGTACCACTTTTGTGAGTCTCAGCTTTTTAGCCACAGTTTAAACACTTTCCAGGCTGACCCTAGTCATCAACTGAGAAACCTGAGGGTAATAGAACCAAGTCATTTTTGCCCAAGAATAAACTCATCTAACTGGTAGTCTTTGCTTAGAAAATCCACATTCAATCAGCACATTAATTGTCAGATCTGCATCATAGCCTGAAATTCTCCCAGCCCAATCTTGCTTTCTCCCTGTTTCTTTTCACAGGTGTCAGAAAGCTTGCCTGTCCAATTATGTCCCCCACCCCTTTATTACTCACAGGCATTATTCCCTAAACTGGTTAAAATCCTAACTTCATCCCAGTTTCTGCTTTTCTGTAGGACCCAAGTGACCTGGTAGTATTTGACATTTTATTGGATCACTGTCCGAGAATATAAGCTCAATTAGAACATTTAAAAATAAAATTTCCCGAGGGCCTAGAACAGTATCTGACACATAGTAAATACTTGATATAATGTGTTGCATGACAATTAGTATGTATAGCACCAGGGCCACTTTTGAATATTAGGAAACCTTGACAGCCCAGTTGACAAGTAGCGTCCTTTCTCCCCTTTCCCTCCCTTCCCCATACACCGTATACTTAGAGACTGATTCTATCTGAGAACGCAAAGAAATTTTGACCGTCTGAATTGGCCTTGAAAAAAACAGAAGAGCATAATTTACTGTTGCCTTAAGATTTATTAGGCAAGCATAAACTTAAATCCTTTGAACAAGGTAAGCAAGAATTAAATGGCAATATAATAGCTCTCTTTTTCCATTGTAGACAGGCCTCTGCCACCCTCCTTGGTAAGAACAAGATGAGAAAGCAAATCAGGATAATGAGACGTACTTCATCCTTCTATCGATTTACTAGTCCCAGTGTCACCCTACCTTACCCACGGAATGCGAATCTAAAATGGAAGGTCCTGTGAAGGGTCAGAAGCGAATCGAGGGGAAGAAAAATGAGAACATATTTGTTGTGATATGAAAATCAATTTTATAAATGTTAAACAGAGATACATTTTCTCAAGTATCCTCCAATGGATAGTGTCCCAATGACACTAAATATACTTACCTGGATATTGTTCCCGTCAGGGTGATCATGCACTAGACTAAGTATTCCTTCTATATAAATACAGCAGCCCCCCTTCTCCGCAGTTTTTCTTTTTGTGGTTTCAGTTACCCGCGGTCAAACACAGCCCCAAAAGTATTAAATGAAAAATTCCAAAGATAAACAATGTATCAGTTTTAAATTGCCTGCTATTCTGAGTAGCAAAATGAAATCCCGCACCAACCTGCCCTGTACCTCCTGGGACATGAATCAGCTCTTTGTCTTCATGAATCACTGCACGTGCTACCCACCCTTAGTCACTAACTGTCTTGGTTATCAGAGCAACTGTCATGGTAGCGCAGTGCTTTTGCTCAAGTATCCCTTATTTTACTAGGTTTAAAATATATATATTTCTTGTTCTTTTTCCTCTTTTAGCCACCTGAAGCCAGGCTTTTACTTTTTGTTTTTGTCTTGACCCCTCAGAGTGCAGGCCTTTTAGGTGGCTACAGGAACAGGTGGTGAGGGGAGTGGGAAGGGGGCCAGGAGGCCTGCCTTGTAGGCAGTAGTCTCTCCTCCCAAGGCTTCTCAGCCCACCTCCCAGGGACTGTGATTTGTATTTAGACAGCCATAGCAGCCTTTCCTGGGACAGCACAGTTAGCTGTCTTGTCCCAAATATCAGTCCATTTTCACTGGCCTCTTCAACAAAATTTTTTAGAACTGTTGGTATTTCTAGATGGGTAAAATTTCTACTTTCTGTTTTAGTCTCTGGTCTGCCCATAATTGGTTTTACCCTTTGGGAGTTTTCCAGATAAACTCCTGGTAGTCCATCCTGGGCCTGTTCATAGGCGTCTGCCTCTGGTTTCAGGGCATCCCAGTTGGCCTGGACGGGTGGCAGATGGCCACCCAGGAGAGAAGCAGTGTCTCTGGTTCTAGAGAGCACCGCTAGGCCTTTTGATCTCAGCAACAAGCTCTTAGCCGGACAGTAGGCACTGTAGCATTTATCAGTGCTGGGCACATTTCTTGAAGTTTTACATTTATCTGGGAGCTTAAGAGACTTCTGGTATCTTAGGGGAGTGGGGATAAAATGTTCTTTTCTCTTTTACTTGCTTGATACGATTTTGAACCATTGGACAACAAGGTTTGTGCTCCGATAGCCCACCAGGTCTGGGGACAGGGAACAACAGACACAGTACAGGAGACACTAGCCCAGAAAACACAGGGTTTTTTTTCCAAATAGCAATATGAAATCCTGGTTAGGAGGTGCTCTCACCTTAGTCCCACATGTCATCTGGAGCTTGTGATCTGTGAGGAATCTCCCACCACTCCCTTAATAGGCAACAAAAAATAAGATTTGACTTATCTATGCCAAGTCACTTGCTAGCAGCTTTGACATAAAACGATGTATTCGTTTTGTATTGCTTCTCCAGTGAAAAGCATTAGGATCCACTCAACTCTGTAATCACTCATTTTATCATTGTAGTATCGTCATATATGTATAAAATGCCACATGCTTTGTGTGAGACACTTGGATGACATATACAAATATATTTACATAAAATGTTTGAAAAACTCTAATAACTAATGAAATATTTCATTTCATAAAGGAAAGTGATATGAAGTAATTATATTTTGAAGCTTCACTGGAGTTTTATGATAATTTACAAATACCATAAACTTTATCGAGCACACAAGCAACTTACTATTTTTTTAAATTTTTGATTCTTCTCATACCTATCTTTATTTTTAAATATATATGTACAGTTGCATCTTGTGTTTTTTACTGTTATCTTTTTGTGTTTTTTTCTTTCTTTACACAATTTGTCTTTATTTCTACTTTCTTTTTCTTTTTTTCTATGCTCTACATTTTTTATTTCTTTCACCATAATTCATTATTTTCTTTAATTAATTGCTAATAATAAAAAGTTAAAAATCAACTTTAAAAATTCTTTATTCAAGATAAAATTTAATTTTCTCTATTCAGTATCTTCTTTATTATTTCATTGAGCATTCTCTAAAATCTCCACTAAAGTTTCTTATTTTGTGTGTTCTTTGTTACAGATTTTCATTATGAGTTAGTATCCCTCAATAAAACAATCTGCCGACCTTGTCTTTATACAACTAAAATCTCCATTTTATTATAAATGCATAAAATGCATGGTCTAGTCATAGTCAATGATAGAGGACATATTACAGTGACATATTCTATCAGATATAAAAGCATGAGTGAAATGACAACATTTTGATGATCATGAGAATGCACAGTATTAGAATTTATTACAGAAATTGTGAAGAATTTCATCTAGGTCTCTCTGCAGCTGTGACAGTGACATCTATTAACTTCCTTTTTAAAAATCACCTAATTTCTAAAATTAGATCTATGACCTTTGAATCATTAGATTCCACATATAAGTGAAATAATATGGTACTTGTCTTTCTCTGATTGGCTTATTTCACTTACCATAATGCTCTCCATTCATGCTGTTGCAAAGGGTAGGATTTTCTTTTCTTTTTTACCACCAAGTAGTATTCCATTGTGTAAATGCACCACAGCTTTTTTTCGTTTGTTAATCCTCACCTGAGGATATTTTTTTCCATTGCTTTTCAGAGAGAGTGTAAGGGAGGGAGTGAGGGAGGGAGGGGGAGAGAGAGAGAGAAACATTGATGTGAGAGAAACACATCGACTGGTCACCTTCCCCCCTACCCGCTGCACGTGCCCTGACTGGGGCGGGGTGCAAACCTGCAACCCAGGTATATGCCCTTCACTGGGATTCAAACCAGTGACCCTTTGGTATGCTGGCAGGGAGGCGGAGGAGAGAGAGAGGAGAGAGAGAGAAATATCCATGTGAGAGAGAGACATTGATTGGTTGTCTCCTGTTCCACCCTGACCAGAGATGGGAATCGAGCGTGCAACCCAGGTACATGCCCTAAACCAGAAATGGACCAGCAACCCTCCATTGCACAAGTCAAGGCTCTAACCACTAAGCCACATGAGCAGGGCCCTTTGCCCATTTTTTAATTGGATTGTTTGGGGTGATGATTTTTTTTTTTTTTTTTTGATGTTGAGTTGTATAAGTTCTTTATAAGTTTTGGATATTAACTGACATCTTATCAGATGTGTTATTAGCAAATGTGTTCTCCTGTTCAGTGGATTGTCTTTTCATTTTGTTGATGGTTTTCTTTCAATAGAAGCAGAAAGAGCATTTTATAAAATCCAGCACCTGTTTATGATAAAAACTCTCAGCAAAGTGGAAATGGAGGGGGCATACCTCAACATAATAAAGGCCATATATGACAAACCCATAGCCAACATCATACTCAATGGCAAAAATTACAAGCATTTCCCTTAGGATCAGGAATAAGACAGGGATGTCCACTTTCACCACTCTTATTCCACACAGTACTGGAAGTGCTAGCCACAGTGATCAGACAAGAAGAAGAAATAAAAGACATCTAAATTAGAAAGGAGGAAGTAAAGCTGTCATTATTTGTAGGTAACATGATAATGTTAGTAGAGAACCTTAAAGAGTCCACCAAAAAACTAGTATAACTGATAAGTGAATTCAGAGAAGTAGTAGGATATAAAATAAATATCCTGATTTGATTTTTCTTAAGGAATTATATAATGCTTTTCATTGAAACTGACAAACAAAAAAAGGCTCACTTTAGCCTCTGGGTATTTTTTTGAAATTTGAAGAATGAAGAAGATACTCATAGTACAGTTTTTATTTGTATGTTCTCGTTTACAAATTCATAATGTCATTTTTGCATTGTTGCAAATTTTATTACTAATGAGGTTAATATTCTTACAAAACCAAGTTATATGGTCTGTAGAAAACATCCAGCACAGGTGCTGACACATATTATTCTTTCTGAATGAATAAATAAATGCACAAATAAATTAATAAATTTGGAAATACATTATTGACTCTGATTCACAATCATAGCCACACTCTATTACTGAAGACTCAATGTGACATTGAGTACATTACTTCAGTTTCTAATAACCAATTTATTTCGCTAAATGGGTGTGAATGTAGTACTTAATTTACAGTTGTTTTGAGGATTTGGGAGGAAATTTTTTATTAAAATTATCAAAATATCTGGCATATAATAAATTTAAGGAACTATTAGCTCTTATTTGAAAGCAATTATATTAAAAATATATTGTTTCTCTCTTTTCATATTAATCATGACAATAGTAGAAATAATTCATTCCTTCAACATTACTTAGAACATCAGTTAAGTGGTAACCTTAGATTCAAATCTACATGCCATATGTGTGTGTGTGTGTGTGTGTGTGTGTGTGTATGTGTGTGTATGGCATTTTTAGAATTCATCCATCAGCAGACATTTAGGTTGCTTCCATATATATGCAATAGAAGATTATACAGCCTAAAAAAGAAAAAAAAAAAAAAAAAGGAAATCATAACATTTGTGACAAAATAGATGAACCCAGAAGACATTATGCTAAGTAAAATAAACAAGACACAGATAAATACTGCATTCATCTCATATATATGTGGAATCTAAAATTCAAATACAAAGAGTAGAATCAAGGTTGCCAGGGCTGTGAGGTGGAGGAGATGGAGAGTCGTTAGTCAGAGGGTACAAAATTTCAGTTATGTAGCATGACTCAGTCCTGGAAATACAATGTACAGCATGGTGACTACAGTTGATAATACTATACTTATATAATTGAATTTGCTAAGAGAGTAGATCTTAAGCATTCTCAACAAAAATAAATAAAAGCTAACTGAGGTAATGGAAGTGTTAATTAGCTTGATGGTAGAAATTACTACATAATGTATACATATATCAAATATTCATGTCATGTACTTTAAATATGATAAGGCTGTTTGTCTATTATATCTCAATTAATCTAAGAACATTTTTAAATAAATGAAATTAAAATTGTTAGGTTTGTAATTATATGTTATGTGTACTTTATCATAATAAAAAATGGAAACATCTAAATAAAAAGTTGAATTGATAAAAGTAGAAAGATAGGTATAAAGAAATGAGTATAGTAATTCAATTGTGTGGATCAACAAAGCCAAAAGCTGGTTGGTTCTTTCCTAGAAATATAGACAAATCTACTTATCAGAAGAAATACGCTCAAATAAGACCAGAGACTTATAATACAAACCCCAAATTGAATACACTATGGCTAGATTTTTGTCCCCTGGTAATTAATAACAGATATTTCAAGATAGTTCATGAGTATTACTGGGATGTAAATAAGTTCCTTAAACTTCCGTTGTACATTTATTTTAAAAACCCACCACTTAAATAAATGGCTAGCAGAGATAAATATTGTTACTTATATGTTGAATCACCGAATCACTACAAATGATCATGAAGAAACCATCTAACCAGTCAGCCAGACATTGAGATTCTAATGTAGGCCAAGACTGAGTCCTAAATAGAGATTTCAGTGAGAAAAGGGCCAGAGATTTCTGATGAAAGGATATACACGTCCCCTTGATTTATAGATTATTTTAATCTACAGTTTTAGAAAGACTTCAGAAATAAACCACTCAAACAAGTAGGGAGACATGATTGGTGGAATAGTGAAATATAAACAAAATAGCCACAGGGTATCAGATATTAAAAAAAATGTAGATTCAGCTCAAGCCTCCAGATATAGCTTCCAATACACAGGAAATTTGTGAGATGAAGAAACATCTTAAATAACATCTTATTTGTGCCATCAGCAAAATCCAGATTGTAGATAACCACATGGTGAAGGACCTGTTATCTTCAACAACAACAAGAAATTGTAAGAAAAAAGTAGAGATGGAGGGATTATAGTTATAAAATGATTGGCTAAATTGGTGAATTTTGAAGATAGGTGATGGATACATGTCGTTTATTGTTAATATCTCTGCATGGATGTATGTTTAAAATTTTTCTCAGTAAAAGTTAAATATATATATAATAGTAGGCATTTATTAAGAATCTATGCTGATACTATTGGCAAAACAATTTTTATATACTATGGCACTAAACCGTCTTATAAATTAGGGAATTTTCTTCACTTCTAACTTAAAGAGGAAATGCTATCAGAGACCACCCATTAACTCTACTTTCCCCTAACCATACCATATCTTACTGTTCAAAGAAGTATGTATACGAATACATATTTTGTCTTAAATTTCATATGTATGAAGCAAGCATTTACACATCCATAAACATATGTAGGGACAGAGTAAAAAAAAGAGGCTCAAGGCTTTAAAATTAATGAGTTCCAGAATAGTGTCTCTTATGCATAAAGATAAAGAAACATGAAAGGGAGTCATAAATAAATAAATAAATAAATATTAAAGATGCTGTAACCCTTTTGTGTGTGGGGGGAATCATGTTTAAATAATAAATGGTTTTGTGTTGTGTCACTTTAGTTTTGAAATCCATTGTCTTTTCTAAAATTCTTTCAAGTTTTAGACATTGTACTAGAAATAAATACATAAAACTAGCATCATAAACAACCAAATGTCATACTCCTGTTCGTCGTATGAGAAAAGGACACTTCCTTTCGTAATTTAGGACTAGACTTAGAAAGAATTCCGGAAGAAAGAGTTGAATAATTACCACTGTAAACTCTCTCATTCTTTTAGCAAAGCTTATTTCACAGTTTTGCTTCAGTGTTCACCAGCTGTAGAGAAGGCAATTCAAACGCCCTAAATTAATCCCAGCTGCAGTGCTTGCAACACAATTAACACGTTTAAAAGTGATAAATATGTGTTTAAAAAAACAACAATTTGGGGTCAATTTAGAATGAGCTGTCAGAAAGTCGGAGATTGCCCAAATCCTTTTCATTTTTTCTCTCTCTGTTAATTGTAAATTTTCCTAATCAATTTGGATCAGGGGGAAGGTTTTAAGTTACTAAAATATTACTCCTACTTTCAAATATGTGTGTTCTCTTGAAGCTCAAGGTGAGGGATGTGTTTCTTAATTTCTTAGAACTTGGAGGGTTTTAGTTTATTCATTTTGACACTCCAGAGAGAGGAGAGAGCGATGATCATAGTAAAACTACCAGAAACTGCCTCTTAGACAAATAGTTATATATAATACACATGGACGCTATGTTAGACTCTGTCTCTATCATCCACGTCCCTGTGATTTCCTTGCTATGCGGCCTGTACAATAAGAATAACTGGAAGAAAGGAAGGAGGAAATAGCAGGAGCAATTCAGGAAGCAGTGGGGTGATGATCGGACACATAGGACTGGACTGGGGGTTCCCGCTGCCTTTCCTTGCCTCGGTCCCACATCCCTAGGACACATATTTGGAAATACACAAAGCTTGGCTAGGTAGTAGTTCCCAAACACTGGTAATAATTGTTGTTCCTGGAGCTTTTCGAAGTTTAGTTGCTAAACAGGTTGTACTTTTCCTTCGGAACAAATGGGGAGGCCTGTTGGGCACTTGTCATCCTTCACTTCGTGTTCATTTTATCACCTCGGCCTCACCACAACCATCCAACCATTCCGGCATTAGTGTCTCCATTTGTCTACCTGAGGAAAGGGAACCTCACAGCAGAGATTTCCCCCAGATGAAAGAGCCAGCAAGCACATGGGAATAAAGGCACACACGCTGCAGTCATTTACTTCCATGGTGTGCAACGTTTCAAAACATTTTACAATTGTGTCACTCTGTCTAGGCCGCTTTCACGTCTTCATAACATAAGTGAAAGATACACTTGGAATTGTAGCACCACCTTCTATTTGAGATAATTTAGCACCTTTACTTGTGGTGGTGACGTTTCGTATTATAATGGCTTGAATTTGGGATGTGCCGGGAAAATAGTTAAGACCTGGTGATGAATTAGAGACAAGGGAACAAGCGGCAGAAGGAGCAGCTTGGTCACTGAGATCGGGAGTTCAGGCGCCTGGGAAAATGCTGACTTGAGGCTGATGGCAGCAGCAGAGTTACAGCAAGAAATGGTGTTTTAAATTTTGACATGATGCTTTATATTTGGAATGGATTTTAAGGGAAATGTTAAGAAAGTGAATGCTTAGCACAATAATTCTACACACAAGAAATTCATATATGTTGGCCAATTATTTTAATTCAAACTAAAGAAAATTAAAAGAAAAAACTAGGAGGAGGGGAAAAACATTAATTCCTATAATTAAATATGTAAGAAAATTTGATGAAAATAAATTGATAAAGTTATTTAAACACATAATTATAGAGATAATTCTTAGGATATAAATTAAGGAGATATAGTACAGTCACATACTATTTATACCAGTGAGAAGACAATACCTAACTCTGGGTGAATATAAGAATTAATTAGAACCCACGGATAAAGGACTCTGATAGAAAATAAAATCTTAGCAAAAAGAAAATTGTATATTAATTTTGAAAATTATATGAAAAGAGTATATATTAACTGGATTTTGCTGACTTACATGATGAACACTAGAGTGGTTTATATATGAGTGTGCCAGGTGTTTGTGTATAGGGTTGCCAATGGTTCTACAGCCTCAGAAAGTAACTGCTATTCCTTTAATTTTACATAACTTCACATAAGCCAAGTGTCTTGCCCATGGTCATGCACCAGATGAATTGTGGAGCTGGGACTCAAACTCATCATTTCCAAGATTGTTCAATTCTCTTTCTTATGATTTTCCTGTATATTAGATTCATTCAGAAATGAAGAAAAGCAGTGAATAATATGGATATTTTGTGGAAATAAAATAACATCTGTATAAAAAATTAACGAGGAAGACACATTCCATCTGTAAAATTCTCCCCCTTTGGTTTCCATGATGTTATTTACAGTGATACATCCGTCTCTGAACATTTCAGTCTCTTTAGCTGCCTCTTTTCATCTCTTATTGTTAGAGCGCCACATTGTTTCAGCATCTGCTTCTCCTTCGTCATTCACACTCAGGATTTCACCAACTGTTAATTTCCACGTACTACCTACTATCTCCAAATGTGTGTCCTCAGGAATTTTAAATTTATAAGTATAAAGTTTTAAGTCAGAAATTGTCCCATTCCAAGTTGTATTAGCAACACGGGTGATAGCATAATGACCCAGTCACTGAAGCTAGAAATATCAGGCCATTCATTTTTTCCCCTTCATTCCCTACATCAAATTAGTCTTTGTCTTTCAATTCAAAATATTTCATTTGTCCTTCATTTCTACACCTACCAAACAGCCTTAGTTTACCTTCTCACAATATTTCAAACCAATAATCTCAATGGGGAATTAGCTATATTTCTTACCATTAGATTTCCTCCGTTTAATTTTCACTGCCTCCAAAAGATATTGTCTACAGTTTAATGCTTAGAAAAAGTGTTACTTCCTCTAATTAGAAAACTCACTGTTTTGCAGTTATGTTGTGCATATTCCACTGTTGCATGGAAATAGCTTAAATGGAGTTATACCATCTATAAAGAAATTATGCCACCAGAAGCCCTTGTATTGCTTTTCCAATTTTTCATAGTTTTCCATAATGCCAATTTTACTTTTCCAAAGTAAAATCCAAAGCAGAAGTTCCTGAACTTTCTCAATTTGAAGTGACCTTAGTGTCTCAGAAATATTTCTCAGTGCTCTCAGGCAATAAATAAATAGAAAGATAATCAGAATATTTAAAGATTTATTAATTAAAAAGTCAGGTATAAACAACCTATTAAGTAATTACATTCTAACAATTCAGTAGCTGTTTGATAAAATAATACACATAAAATAAAATGATTATTTTATTTTTTTAAATATTTATATTGTTGTTGTTTTTTTAAGAGAGAGAGGAAGAAAGAGAGAGAGACATCAATGTGAGAGTGAAACATCAATTAATGGCCTCCTGCATGCCCCTCACCAGGGATGGAGCCCGCAGCCCGGGAATGTACCCTGATGGGGAATGGAACCAGCAAACTTTTTGGTGCACAGGATGACACCCAACCAATTGAGCCACACTTGCCAGGGCTTTAATTTTTTAAATAACCACAATTACTAAGGTGATATGTGTGTCAACTGGTATTACACAATTTCTTATAGCTTAGACTCAGATTGTTCACCACCATCCTTGTTTTCTGTTTAACATTGAGTTTGCTTAGTACTTGCTTTTTCTTACAACTATCTCTGAAAATCCAACTTTGTAAAGGTGTGATGCCATCAAAAGAAGGCACTGTGATCGAATGTTGACGCTTTGAATTATCTGAAGTTAACATCCACACAATAACAGTTGTTGAGCATCGTCATATTTCCTTAGAATATCTAAAATATTAAGGGACGTCTTTCTAAATTTGCTGCAGTGCCCGGGATGGTTTGGCACATAGTATGGGCATCATGTACCTAAAATAAAAACAAACAAAACAAGATTCCTACAAGTCTTATTTTCCTTTGTACTACAGTCCTTAATAATTTAGATTTAATCAGTTGCACTAACCCAAAAGTAATTTAAAAGAGAGTATATATCTTTTATTTTGCTGGCTTGGATCATAGCAAAGGCAAGTTGTTTGGTTTCCAGCAGTATTTATTTTTTATAATGGTAGCGGTTAACTTTGTGTCTGTGTGAATTTTTGCCAAGGACTACTAAAAATCTGACAAAGCCTACAGATGCCTTCTCAGAATAATGTTTTTCAAAATATAAAATAAATATGTAGTCCTAGTGGAAGTCCTAGCTAATGCAATAAGACAAGACAAGACAAGAAAATGTATACATACTGGGAAATCTAGTAAATGATTGTCTAGTAAACCAAGAATCAACCACCACCACCACAAAACTCTTGAAACTAATAAGCAATAATAAGAAGGTTTTAAGGTACAGGTTAATATACAAAAGTCAACTGCTTTCCTATATGCCAGCAATGAACAACTAGAATTTGAAACTGTAAACATATTACCATTCACATAGTATCCAAAAAAGTAAAATACTTAAATATAAATCTATCCAAATATGTACAAAATTATATGAGGAAAACTACAAAATCTAATGAAAGAAATCAAAGAACTAAGTAAGTGGAGAGATGTTTTATGTTCATGCATAACAAGATTCAGTATCATCATGATTTCAGTTCTACCCAACTTGATCTGCAAATTCCATGCAATCCCAATAAAAATCCCAGTAACTTATTTTTTGGATATCAACAAATTGACTCTAAAGTTTATATAGAGAAGCAGAAGACCCAGAATAGTGAACACCATGTTGAAGGAGAACAAAGTTGAATGACTTACACTACCCATCTCAAAGACTTACTACAGTGATCTGGACAGTGTGGTATTGGTGAAAGAATAGAAAAAATAGATCAATAGAACAAAATAGCTGATAAATAGGCCCACAGAAATATAGTCAGCTGATCTTTGATAAAGGAGTGAGGGTAATACAGTGAAGAGAATCTTTTTTACAAATGGTGGTAGAACAACTAACATCCATGTGCAAAAAAAAAAAAAAAATCCAGACACAGACCATACACCCTTCACAAAAATTTACCTCAAAATTGATCATAGGCTTAATGTAAAACAGAAAACTGTAAAAATCCTAGAAGATAACATAGGAGAAAACCTAGATGACATGGGGTATAGTGATGACATTTTAAATACAATGCCAGAGACATAGTCCATGAAAGAAATAATTGGTAAGGTAGACTTCATTAAAGTCAAAACCTTCTCCCTGACAACATCACCATGTAGAGAATAAAAAGAAAGCCACAGACTAGCAGAAAATATTTTCAAAAATATTTGGTCAAGGACTGTTATTCAAAATATACAAAGAACTCTTAAAACTCAGCAAAAAGAAAATGAACAACCCAACATAAAAATGGGCAAAATATCTGGACACCTCAGAATAGAGGGTCTAAAGATAGCAAACAAGCATGTGAAAATATGCTCAACACCATATGTCATTAGGGAATTGCAAATGAAACCAGCAGTGAGATATCCCTGCTCAACTAACAGAATGCCAAAAAGCCAAAGTATGGAAAGCACCAAATGCTGGAGAGGATGTGGCTTAACAGGAACACTTACTCATTGCTTATGCAAATGTAGAGTGATACAGCCACTTTGGATGACTGTTCAGCACTTTCTTACAAAACTAAACATACTCCTACCATATGTCCCAGTAATCACACTACATGGTATTTACTCAGAGTCTAAAACTTATGTCCAAACAGAATCCTGTACACGATGTCTATAACAACTTAATCATAATTCCCTAAACTTGGAAGCACTCAAGATGTCCTTCAGTAGGTGAATGTATGAACAAACTGTGGTTCATCCAGACAATGGGACATTATACAAAGCTAAAAGGAAATAAGCTTATTCAGTCATGAAAAGACATGGAGGAAATGTAAATGCTTATTATACCTAAGTGAAAGAAGCTACCATGGAAAAGCTACATACTATATGATTCCTACTATATGACATTTTGGAAAGGGCTGAACTATTAAGACAATAAAACCATCAGTGGTTTCCAGAGGTTAGGTGGGAAAGGAGGAATGACTATGTAGAGCACAGAGGATTTTTAGGGAAGTGAAACTATTCTGTATGATACTATAATTGTGAGTTAATTTCAGTACACATTTGTCAAAACCCACAGAATGTACAACACCAAGAGTGAACCCTAATATAAACTATAGACTTTGGATGATAATGACTTGTCAGTGTAGGTAACGAATGTACCCCTCTGATGCAGGATGCTGACAGTGGGAGTTAATGTGTGTGAGGGCAGGGAGTGTATGGGCATTGTCTATACTGTCTGCCAAATTTTGCTGTGAACCTAAAACTGCTCTTAAAAAATATATCTGGCTCTGGCAGGTGTGACTCAGTGCTTAGAGCGTCAGCTGACGAGCGTTTGATTCCCAGTCAAGGGCAAGTACCTGCATTGCAGGTTGGATCCCCTGCCCCAGTCTGGGTGTGTGCAGGAGTCAACCAATCAATGTCTCTCTCACATCGATGTTTCTGTTTCTCTCTCACCTTCTCTGTGTCTCTCCCCCCACTTCCTCCCTTCCACTTTCTCTAAAAATCAGTGGAAAAAAATATTCTCAGTGAGGATAAACAAAAAATATGTATGTATGTATGTATGTATGTATGTATGTAAATAAGATTACAAAATAAACAAAAATACAGCAGCAAAATATTTTTATAAGTTTACAGTTGGTTTTCCCAACTAATTTCTCAGGCACTATGAATTCTACCAAAAAAATCTTTGGGAGATTTATGAAACAAAGGCTGAGAATTATGAATCCTGGCCTGAGTGGCTTAGTTGGTTGAGCGCCATCCTGTGCATGGGAAGGTTGCTGGTTGGATTCCCTGTCAAGGCACTTGCTTGGATTGTGGGTTCAATCCCTGATCAGGGAATTTAGGGAAGGAAACTGATTTCAGTTTCTCTCTCTCTCTCTCTCTCTCTCTCTCTCTCTCTCTCTCTCTCTCTCCACCTCCCTCTCTCCCTCCCTCCCTCCCTCCCTCCCTCCCTCCCTCCCTCCCTCCCTCTCCCACTTCCTCTTTCTAAGCATGTCCTTGGGTGGCGATTAAAAAATAAATAAATTAAAAGAACCCTGATCAGTATGTCTTTGTAAGGCAGAGACAAGTTTTCTTGGAAAGATAGTTCTGCATCATGATGATGAGAGTTGATTCTGAAATCAGCCCAGAATCTGTTTTTTCATTTTTACAAATAAGGTGTATCTGTACCTCTAAGAAATTCTTTCTCCAAGATTGGATTCTCTTTCTGCAATAAGAAATTTGTTATGTATGGTAATAAGAACAAAGAATGTGTCAGGAATTCAGAAATGAATGTACTCTATGCCCTTTCTCCGCCAGCTCAGCTCCAATTACAGGAGTAGTATCAATAGAGTTGTACAATTTGGAGTGTCATTTAGATTTCCTTTGAGAAATTAACAAATATAAACAAAAAACTAAAACAAAAAAATCTGCACTGTCTATGGAAATTGACGCAACGAGAGCAGGGACTTATCTATGTTCTTTGAATATTGTTTATTGCTACACTACATCGTCTTCATTTTCATTTCATCAGAGAGAAAGGATGTGCCACAGTGAAGTCCTACATCTTTAAGTGGTCTAATTGCACAACACCCGTGTAAAATAAAATAAAAAACTAATAATTTTTTAAGAGACTAGTGAGGTCTAGTCTAGTGCTTCCCCATTTATACTTAATCTTAAGTAAACATTAACATATATATATGAAAATAAAGGTAGCATTAATAAAGCACTCTAAAATACAAACAGCTTAGTGATTTTGCTAGTTTTCTGGATATCAATTTGTTCCATTATAGAAGAAGAAACACAAATGAAATTGTTTTGTATCTAATTTAAGATTGGATTCTCTTTTGTATGGCAAGTGATCAAGGGCAGAATATGTGTGGGCTTGCAGTAAAAGGAAAGAAACAGGCGAGAGGAGACTCAGAGTTCAAGGTTCATATCCAATAATGCAATCTGAACTATTATCCAAGGCCAACATCTGAGAGCTAGTCAGATCAGTTCTGCGCTATAAAAGTTGCTGTCCTAAGGATGAAGCTTTTATGGATTTTTTTCATGCCAGGAACTTTATTTCAAAGGGAGATTTCAATTGCATTCTGTCGGACCTCAATAAATCTGAGCCAACAACTGAACTGCCGGAGGGAACGATAAAGCTGAATGAGATCTAAAAAGATTTACTATTAGTCAATGTGTGGAGAGAAATTCATTCAACCATTAAAAATTATATTTTCCAACCAAAAGAGAAAAAATAATGATGTGGGAGTCAGTCTATATCAACAGATTGCTGATGAAATCCAGAGTTGTTAATTCAGTGGCATCCTACAGCATCACCTGTATCATCATCTGCATCTCACAGCATCCAGTGATCTTCAGAGAAAAATGAGAGCAGCACACATTTTGTAGCATGCATCATCCTTAAACGTCCACACACAGGAAAGCAATTCCCACCAGGTTTAACCTGTGAATTATGTCTGAAAATACAGTTATTACAATTTTCCATTTCTGAGCTGATGGCTGGCTGTGCCCACCTTTCTGTAAAGTTGAATTACTATCTGTGAAACAGGAGAGAAAGTCAATGTAAAATAATATAGAAAGTTGTCAGGAGTAAACTTCTAAAAGATTGATTTGATTGTTTTTGGATTTACTACACCAAATGAAACACTTATCTGAACTTACTTTCCTCCTTTTTTATATTTCTCTTTAATTCTATACTTTTTAGCAAAGTCATAGAAATATTGCCATATATATATAGATATATATATATACACACACACACAGTATATATATATATATATATATACACACACACATATATATTTGTGCATATATATATGTCAAAGATTTATCATTTCATTTATGTCTCTCCCAACCAATTTTATTATTTTAAAAAATGCTTATTTTAGTGAAATGAAAAATCAGAATTTAGAGATAGTTTATTTAGACATGCCTGTCTTTGCCAGTTTACTTATAATTTAAGTCAGTATGAGTATATATGACCCACTATAGATATAACTGCCAACTATTGTCTTTGACTTGACTAAATCAGAAGGAAAACTTAATTTATGGTAAGATAGAACAAAATCAAATGAGTCATTGCTGTGGATTGCGATGCATAGAAGGATAGATTGAAAGATAGATACGTAGATAATTCATATGCAGAATTCTAATCTTGGTTCAATTGCAAATATTGCTGGTAATAATTCAGTTGTCCATGTTTTTCCCCTGAAAATATCTAAAAAGTAATGTGATAATGAGTCAGCAAGAAAGAACTAGCACAGTATGTGGACTGTGAGAAATTTATCCTCACTTTTAAGCAATATGGTTCCTATCCATTTGAACTTCCTCAGTTCAAGTCTTTACTTGAGATCAAATAGCCCTGTGTTTGTGAATTGACTTTGCCTTTATGTACCTTAGCAAACAGACTCACTTATCACCAAAGTAGCTGCTTATTACAACTGTTTCTCAATACCTAAAGGTACTAGAAATGTGGAATTTAAAGGGTGAAGTCCTTTATTTACATTTTTAATGAGGAGAAAAATAATTTAAAAATAGATTGCTATAATTCTATAATCTGAAAGTATCATAGCAGGTTAGGAAAAATATAACACAATTCATTTGCTTCTTGTCTCAGTTTCTTCTATCAGTAAAGTATTTAATACTGTAACAAGATATTTTAATAAAAATGAAATAGTTTGCAATTTGAAGAATAATGAAACAAAAACCTAGATTAAATGAATGAGAAAGAGGAGAAAATTGGGATCCTGTAATCTTAAATTTGGGAAAGAGATTTTTACGGTATTGAGAGTAACAGGTGAAGAAAAAGACTTCGGGTATATCTAGGTTTGGAAAGTTCACTTTAAAATTATTCATTCTGAAGCTCACTAAATTTCTCCGCATAAAGAGTAAATAAAGGGGAATTCTGGAGAGATTCAAAGATGGCAGCTGATTGAGTGGAAGCTACAATGACTCTCTCCCAGGACCAAACTGGAATTACAACTAAAATAGAGAAAAACTATCCTGAATAATCAACTGAAGACTAACTGGAGAGAATGTTCATAACCAAGAACCTAAAGTGGAGACTGCATAGAGACTGTAGGAAGTGTGGAGGCGTGAGAGGGCTGTCTGGGCTCCCACAGGGAGCAGCTGAAGGTCTGGAGGGATATCTCAGCTTTGAGGGGTCCCAACTGAGAACTCTGGGGTCTAAACCCTAAGCTGGGCTTCCCAGCCCAGACCACAAGAACTGAGAAAGGTGCCCACATAACATTTGGCTGTGGAAAGCAGCTAGATTTCTGTCTGCCAGGGAGAGATGATTGGAAATGCAGGAATCCTCTTAAAGGGCCAACACAAAGTTTCATTAAAAGCCACTCAACCTTGGGCTCTGCCAGAGGGAGAGCAGAGTGGACCAGAGCTGTAAGAGAAGAATCTAGAGGTGCTGGGTCTGGGGATATAGCTCAGAGGACAGCCATCCAGGTTCCTGTGCTGAGTCATTCCCCCATACTGCAGAGAACATCTTTCTCAGGCAGATATTTATAATCCAAGCAGCTTTTGCCTCGGGGGGAAAAGGGAAAAGAAATTTCCCCACCCTATTGGAAAACCTCTTGCCCTGCCCTGTGGAGTTTCTACAGCCTGAGGCTCATTAAGAGACTGAATAACAATCAGCCTCTGGGTGCTTGGAGTCTTTGCCTGATTTGCTTCTGAACCCAGGGGTTGCTTGGAAAAGCAGACCTTGGTCTTAATCTTGTCCAGAAACACCCAGCCTCAGAAGAGGGAACCACAAGCTGTGGAGTACAGAAAGTTTCAAACAGGGTACTCAAGGCCAATCACAAACAGTGTCTGACACTGCCCTGCACCAGAGATCATCCAAAAGACTGAGAGTCCTAGCAGGCCTACCTAATACATAGAAACACATCCAAACAGGCAGCCAAAATGGGGAGACAGAAAAACAAGCCCTAAATGAAAGAACAAAAGGATTCTCCACAAGAAGAACTAAATGAAATGGAGATAAGCAATATATCAAATATAGAGTTCAGAATATTTATCATAAAGATGCTCAACAGAATAAGAAAAGAAATGGAAACTATGAAGGAAATGACATAGTAGAAATAAAAAATAAAAATAAAAGTTGGAAGGAATAAACAGCAGATTAGAGGAAGCTGAGGATTGGATCAGTAAGTTAGAAGACTGGGTAGAAAAAAAATCATTCAATCAGAGATCAAAACAGAAAAAACAATTAAAAAAATAGGAGGACAGTTTAAGGGGAGTTGTGGGACAACATGAAACATAACAATATTCGCATTATAGGAATGCTAGAAGAGGTCTAAAGTAAACAAAGACTAGAGAACTTGTTTGAAGAAAAATGGCAGAAAACTTACCTAATCTGTTGAAGAAAAAAATTCACACAAGTTCAGGAGGCACAGAGAGTCCCAAGCAAGAAAACCCAAAGAGGTCCACACCCAGACACATCATAAATAAAATGCCAAACATTCAAGACAGAATCTTAGAGACAGCAAGAGAAAAGCAAGCTATTACCTACAAAGGAGCCCCCATAAGGCTGTCATCTGATTTCTCATGAGAAACTCTACACGCCAGAAGGGAATGGCATGAAGTATTGAAAGTAATGCAAAACAAAGATTTGAAACTAAGACTACTCTGTCCAGCAAGGCTATCATTCAAAATAGATGGTGAAGTAAAGAGCTCTCCAGACAAAAGAAAAGCTAAAGGAGTTTATCACCACCAAACCAGCACTGCAGGAAATGTTAAAGGAACTGCTGTAATAGGAAGTTGAAATAGAACGAGAAACAGGCATAAAGAAATAAAATGGCAATAGATAAGTACCTATCAATAATAACCTTAAATAAAAATGGATTAAACACTCCAATCAAAAGACATAGGGTAGTTGAATGGATAAGAAAACAAGATCCAAATATATGCTGTCTACAAGAGACCCACGTCAGAACAAAAGACTCACACAGGCTCAAAAAAACCCACAAAATACTTCTGGAGGACTTTAAAGGAGAGATTGACACCAATACAGTCATAATAGGGGACTTTAACACCCCACTGACTTTACTGGATAGATCTTCCAGACAAAAAATCAACAAGGAAACAGTGACTTTAAATGACACACTAGATTAGATGGATTTCATTGACATTTATAGAACATTTCACCCCAAAGCTGCAGAAATATATTCTACTCAGGTGCACACGGGATATTCTCAAAGACAGACCACATGTTAGGACACAAAACAAGTCTCTACAAGTTCAAGAAGATCAAAATCACATCAAGCATCTTCTCGTGGACATTTACACCATGGAATACTATGCAGCTGTAATAGGAAGGATCCCTTACCCTATGAGACAGCATGGAGGGACCTGGAGAGCATTATGCTAAGTGAAGTAAACCAGTCAAAGAAAGACAAGTATCACATGATCTTACTCATATGAGGAATCTAATGAACAAAATAAACTGATGAACCAGAGACATAGAAGCAGGGAACAGACTGATGAATCTCAGAGGGAAGGCAGGGGTGGGTGGGGAGAGATTAACTTAAGAACTTATATGCATATTTTCGTAACCCATCTACACAGACAATAGTGGAGTGAAGGCCTGGGGGGAGGAGTAAAGGGTGAAGGGGATCAATGAGAAAAAGGGGACATTTGTAATACTTTCAACAATAAAGATAAAATTTAAAAAATAATAATAATAAAGGAGAATTCTGATACAGCCAGTAATATTAACTTATTTTTTTTTAATTCCATACTTACACATTTCAGTATTTTAACTAGCAATATAATGCCATTTATTTAGGAAAAAAATCTTGGCCAGGAATGTAATTATCAGTTCAACTTGAAGTGTATAAACTACAGTATAAATTACACTGATTTTTTATATGTCATCCAAGTAATACCCAGGATCCTATGGGGCTAGTATCTAGTATAAACTCTATTCTGTAGAAGAACATTAAAACAAATATCACCTTGCCTTCCAAGGTCATATAAATATTTCTAATTTTTCTAGTCATTTACTTGCATTTCTCAAAGAACATTAAGGGATATATAAATCATAGTATAAAACTTTTCCAAACCTAGATATGCCCCAGTGTGTTTTTCATCTATTATTCTCAGTACTATCAAACTGTCTTTTGCAACTTTAAGATGACAAGGTCTCAATTTTTCTCTTTTTCTCATTCATTTAATCTCAGTAGTTTTTTGCTCCTGTAAATAAATCTTGTTTGTTTTCATAAAACATTCAACTCTGATTTCCTAATTCAATCTCTTACCCTAGTTTTCTGAGTATCTATCACAAAGTTTTAGGAATCAAGCTGACTCTTCCCAAAAGGTAGAGAAGTTGGAAAGGTTATGTGTACAGAAACCTCCTTGGAGGTAGATAAATCCCAGGATTAAATAGTAGAAAGTGATGCAGTAATAAATATTGTTATCACTTACACTTATATCTTTTATTGCTCTTACATATGTATCAGATGTATCAGCCTTTATGAATATGTTAATTAATTTGTTCCTTTGAGAAAAATATTTTCAGGTCTTTTGCTAAGAAAAAAACCAGGTTTCTAAAACTACACATTTTAAATATTACCATACTGTGGGGAACTGCTTTGATTACTATTTGGCTTTCCTCAGTCAATAATAAATTGGTGTAAATCAGCAAAATGGACCTGTTTGCAGTAGATGAGCTGTTAAACATTCTCTCCTTTTTAAATTTTCTACCATAAAATAGTTTTAGCTAAATATTTATTTGTTGCCAATCTCTGTGAATATGCATTATCAGTTTGGTTTAATCAATTTACCAAAAAGAGTACAATTTCAAAATAAAACAAAATATATGCATAGTTAATGTACTCTAGCAAATAATTCCAGTAAGAAAGAATTCATCTGTCCATTGAAATGTGAAAAGTTTATGTTTACCTTTCTTATGTTATATTGAGAGTGTTGTACAATGTGTTTGTGTGTATGTGTGTGTTTTATTTCACACAGTTGATCAGAAAATGCATGAGGACAAGAAATAGATATAATTCATTTGGCAATCTCCCTTAGATACTGTTAGATTGCCTACTACATGATTTGCTATTTACACTTTTTGAAGAAATAATGGAATTTGTAAGAGATTCACTATGGTCAAGTGTACCAAATAATTTGTGTGGGTACAAGAGGGATATGAAGAAAAGAAAACAAAATGGGAAAAAGAATTGGACCCATGAGGAAATTTAAAACTTGACTAGACTTTCCTTCTGTTAGTCCTTTTGACACATACTCATTGATTTGATTGAATAATTGCACAACAAAATATATAGATCTTGTATCATAGAAATGTGCACTTGAATCCTATATGATCCTATTAACCAATGTCACCCCAATAAATTTAATAAGAAACTAAACTAAAATTTTTGTAATAGAACTTTGTACCTAATTATAGGAATAACTTCAATCAATCATGTCCTTTATTTTATTTACTTCATGACCTTGGGTATATATTTAGTGCTATACGAGGAAATTACTTTATGTCTTTCTTTAATAAATTTGGAGAGAGAATAATCAGTAAACTAAATAAAAAAGAAATTTTACATATTTTGCTTAAATAATGAAAAATATTAAAGAATATAATTATTATATTCTAAACAGTAACATTTAATCTGACACCATGTGTAGATTTGAGAAATGGGTACTAGAGTTCTTAGAATATATTTTTTAAACAATATCAGAAGACGACACAGTGGAAAACACTATGTGAGGTAAGGAAGTCTAGTTAGAAAATTCAATGTTAATATTTAGTAATTATTTTTTTCCTAATTTACAATAAGCAAAGCAGATCCATAGTGACTGTAGAGTTTGTACTCTGTAACATTAAAAAAAGATAATGTTTTGGATGCTTGGATGTGAGTGGATTTCCTACATTTTATACACATCGTATTTTTTTCTGTTATCTACACAAGACTCCTTGTGTAAAGAATAACATCTCATCTAAAACAACAGAGAAACTGATCATGGCAGTGGCAGAAGTAGTTTTAGTATTGGAGGAGATGGCGTGTGTGGGAGTTGGGGGGTTTTCAGAGGAGAGGGACATATGAGGGGAGTATCAGTCTCTTCGCTTTTATTGGTGCTTCCATTCCCCTACTAGCCTAATCTTTCCAGTCACATTTCCAAGAAGACTAAGGAGTCTGTTGATGCCTGATGTCTGTTGATTGGAGAAGTGGCCCATTCCAGTAGAATGTGCAGTGCCCTGGGCAGATGGGACAGCACTTCTTGGAAGCCTTGTGATATCATCCAAACTGACAATCATGATTTTAGGTTCATCTTTGTAGCCTCTAATACATGCCTCATTATTATTAGGTAAGGGTAAAAAATTTTAAAAAGGTAGTACCTGGCTTAGCAATTGTCAAAATTAGCCACAAAATAACATGAGCAAGTTATCTTCTTTGACGATTATTAAGAGAGGCCTAACATCACTTTCCCCCTATGTCCACAGATTTCTTGGAGTTTGGGTGGAAAAATATCTTGAATATACTAAGATATATAAAATCAGTGTGTGTGATACTGAGATCCGTATGGTATGCATTGGAACATACCCATTCCACAGCCTTCACTGAAGAAGGGCAGGGGAGGGCTGAGAAGAGAGATAAACAGTGTAGTCAGGTCCCCCGTCCTTAAGTGACGGGCGTTCTGGGAAGCAAAATCTGACAGACCTAAAGTAAAAGCAAATAAAATAAAATAAATTGTGTAGTCTACAGATGTATGCTATAACTTTACGAAAGAGGAGAATATAGATAGTTGGGATAATTAAGGAATTCTTTATTGAAAACTGGATTATGGTTTGTTTACATGTTGAAGCATTGGTGGGAAAGGGAAATTTAGGAGAGCAACACAGGGAAAGAGAAAAATTGGAGTGAAGCCACATATCCGGGACAGGACGATCTTTTAGGGAAAGGAAGGACAGCAGTGGGAGCATAAGGGAGAAAATGTTTGTGGAAGCTTTGTAAGTGAGCTTAATACAACGCATAATTCATAGACGAATTGTTTTCAACAGATAAAGTTTCACACTGTCCTAATCTTTGTATATGAAAATAGCATAGCAGCCTGTCATCGCAAACATCCTGATTTTTTAGGACTGTTTCTTCACTCTCGCTCCTTTTGTCTGTCTGCTTTACCATTTGGGAATTAGCAAATCCCATTTCCTTCACATTAGCACATCCCTGGCTTCCTGCCATTTGCTTATTACCACCTCCCCTGGAGAAAACCAAAAAAATGATAAATAATTAAGAAACAATACACACCAGTCATGTATTATAACTCTTAGCCACTGTGCTAATACTTTGGATAAAAAAAAAGGGGGTTGAAAATTTTGGAGGCTCTAAAAAAGTCTCCAGGTTTTCTGTGAAGTCTAACAACCCGGATAGTAGCAATTTAGCACGTATCTTTTAGGTATGACGGAGATTGCCTTTTAAAGGAAGGCTGTCTTTGAGTTTATTTTCAGGAAAGGAAGGAGTATTTGCTACATATTTTTTCCAACTGACACTATTAAAAGACATAAATAAACAGATTTTGAGAAAATGTAGTAAATATTAGCATGCAGGATATAACTTTAAAAATAGTCTGTGGTTATAATTTTAATATTTCTAGCAATTTAGTTCAGTGATTTGGATTTTACTGTACTTGGGTGATTTATTACATATTTATAATATATTATTTTGTATATTTTGTAGTTAATTTTGACAATACATAAACACATGTATTTAAAATATAGCATTTTGATATCTATTATCTACCTTATAAGAGGAGGAATAAAGGAGAAATGGTTAACTACAATAAATATTTTGGACTGAATGTAAAAGAACTGAGAAAATAATGGGTAGATAGAATTGAGGGAGAATATGAGCTCTTCGTAACTGCCTCATATTAAACAATTATTATAGATGTAGAAAATAGAAAGAGCAGCCCTGTCTACATTTATAGGCAGAATCTATTAGAGCTCCTCAAACTTTTGGTTTTTATAAACCAGAAAGACTGCCAATTTTTTAGTTTTTCAAGAAAGACCATTAAAATAACACTAAAAATGCTAATTGTGGTCATCTCTGGAAATGAAAGTGAATTTAAAGGAGATGAAGGGGATGTACATTCATTTATTATTCTATATTCATATATACTTTAAAAGAGCTTATAACCCTTTACAAAAAACTATTAAAAATGAAACAAAACTACTGTCTAGTATTATATTTAATGATCTGATATTGATGGGATATTATGTATTATTTAAAAGCCATAACCACTTAATAACAGAATTCTTTAAAGTACAATAATTTAAAAATAAAAACATTGTATCATCTTTATTTTATTGTTTTGCCATGGACCCATTAACATCAGCAACCATGATGATGATGATAACAGCTAATGTTTAAAATCACATATTATATGCTAAACACTGTTCAAGATATATACACACGTGTATGTGTATATACCTACTCATTTAATCCTCAAGTGAAAATAAAACAATTACACTATAACACAGATACTATTTTTTTTTTTACAGTAGGCATTTATTAATTGATGAGAAAAAGTGTTTCTAAAATACTTGAGACTCAGCTCAAATGCAGCTTCACTCAGAGAACTTCTCTAGACATTCCAACTTATATAAAAATAACCCCAATGATCTCTTCATCAAGACAGGTGATCTTTGGTAACAAGCACTTCATTCTCTTCAGCTCCATGGACCCACCCCAGAGCCCAGGGTGAAAGGTCCAGTCTGGGCAGGCTGCAGGCACAGCTGAAAGAATATACTCACCTGGTTGAAAAGTACCCGAGATGCTTTGCCCTCAATTTTAAGCAGCACATGTGACTCTGGTCCTTTCTGGTCTCAAGTTCAAAGGCATCAGGCTGGTCCAACGCATGTACTATTTAATCATCCCATCTAATAGAGGAGAAATCTAAGGTTTAGAGAAATTTAATGAATTATTATAATACATTATCCAATACTATACCTTCCCCAAATAATAACTTGTCCAAGACCTTACAATTATGTGAATGAGGCAGAATTTAAACACAGGTAGTTAAGGACTGGCCTCCTCCTTACTATTTTATAAATATAAGGTGTTGCACAAAACTCTAACTTGCCAGAGGGAAGAATATGGGAAACTAGTGAAGGCAAAGATAGATAACGTACTAATTTTGAAAATTCCTGGAGAAAAGTACTAATAGTAAAGTTGGGTTTTAAAGAAAACATAGTGACACTCTCATTCTGGATCTCAAAAGAGGGATGCCTAACAAATGTTTGGCCTGTTATATTTCTCTGTGTTTCAGGTTAGTAAATAATCAAAGGATTTATTTTCCCCCCCAGTAATTTATGTTTTCCTCAAGTTTATATCATTATTTTATTTTATTTTTTATTTAATTTTTTAAAAATATATCTTTATTGACTTCAGAGAGAGGACAGGAGAGGGAGAGATAGAAACATCAATGATGAGAGAGTCATTGATCAAGCCCACAACCCGGGCATGTGCCCTGACCGGGAGTCAAACCCCAATCGCCTGGATCCCAGGTCGACGCTCAACCGCTGAGCCACGCCCGGCCGGGCTATATCATTATTTTAAATAAACATACTTTGAGTTTCCTTCATCAAATGATGATTTGGGTGAACACAGCACAGCAACTCAGTGCTTTAATTTTTTATTGGCCATAAATACATTTTGAGTATATATATTATAAATTTTATGTACATTACAAAAATAAATGCACATTTAAATATATCCACATATATGCATATGTGAGTTTTTAGTGGATACCTTGTAAATTACCACTGTGATAATTTTTTCTACACATATTAGTTAATACTTCTTTTAGAAATAATAATATTTAATGATAATATTTAACATTTTGAACTCTTGCAATTGATCAAGCTATCTAGAGAAATCTATATATATATATTTCAAGAGTCCTACAAATTTAAAGGCAATTTTATATTCAATTTTTGCTGTTTTGGTTCTTAAAATATATTTTCAATACAGTTTTAAAAATTCATTAGGTCCAGAATTTCCAGATCTTGAAGTATGATTTCAGTATGGATTATTGGGCATCATAGGATTCTCTGAATATGTGAGAGAAAAATAATGATTTCTGTAGTCCAAAAAAACTACATTTTTTTTTTTTTTTTAAATTTTGTAGTGAATGCTTTGTCTATTTGGCTCTGTAAGAGCACCATCTGGTGGCATCCAAGACTGTCAAAACAATTGAGATATCCTTGTTTCCAGTAATTTGGTGGGGTATAGCGGTAAACTTGTTAGAATGTAGAATTTTATATTTTATATTAATTTTGTTTGTTCTAAGTTCAGCAAAGCAATTATTTATTATTTTGTATGAATCTATACATGAAATAAAAATACATGAATTAAGTATATAAAAGTCTATCTTCCAGAAGGAGAAAAAAATACCTATTCTTGATTTTAGGATATTAGGCAGAAGTTTACAATGGCTAAGCTTAACCACAGGGAAATCAACTTGCTTCTAATTGAAATATGTATATCCCTGCTAAGGCTGTATTTGGGAGTAGAGAAACTGTTAAAAATGGAAAAGACTCATTGCCAGACATTCAATTTATTCTAATCCTCTGTAGTTGCAAAATATGTAAAAATTGCAAGAACTTTTTACTGAAAATACTACTAAGTGTTGGGATTATTTTGACTGAATTTTTTAAACATCTGTTACATTCACAATCTTGCCAGGACCATGCCCATAAAAGTACATTTTATGCAAGAAAATGTTTAGAATAGTGAATGGCTGACTAACTTGTAACAAGATATAGTTCCAACATTGACTTTAACAAAAAATACTATCCATTATTCTCCTTATAATATCTTTCTTAAAGAAATAAACTTTTCTGGAGAAACAAATATAGTTTGTAATGCCTACAGAAAAAATAATAATATAAACACTGTATAAGTGGACAATTACTATCTATAAGTTAGGAATATCCGGAACTAATTTTAGTAAGTCTTGATTTTTTTCCTATACTGAACTAAAGTAGGAATCGATATTTCTTCTCTTTTGGTCAATTATGTATGTGTCTGTTCTTTTGTATCAAGTGTATAATTAAAATTAATGAATATACATATATTTTGTAAATTTTCAGGTCAGCAGATCTCAACACATCCTTTAGAATTCAAAAGGTTATAATTTATTTTATATTTATTTTGACTCTTTTTACTGGTGAATTAAAAAAAAAAACTATAAAAGGCTAATGGTAAAAAATAAATAAGTTCTGGAATCAGGTTGTCTGGGTTTGCACTTCTTGCTCCTTTCTAGCCATATGCTCTTGGACCATTTACTTCTTTAGGCCATAGTTTCATTACCTATAAAATGGAGATAAGAGCTTGAAACTCATAGGATTGTAATAAGCATTAAATGATTAAACACAAATAAAGAACTTAAAATAGTGTCTACTTTTATCAAGCATGAAATAAATATTATCTAGCATCTATTAAAATGCTTTCATAAGACACATGCGTTAGACTCCACCCTGTAATTTCCTATGAAAGTACATTTAACTAATATTTCATTTGTCTCTTCATGCAATGTAAGTCACTTTATGATGTATAAGAAGACCAGTCATACATTTAACTAATCTATCATGTTCTTAGGAAGACATAAGTGTTTATACTACATGAAAACAATACCCAAGCAAATTCAAAATTATTCAGTCTTTAAATGAATATTTCGTATACACAAATGTATGGAATTCTATTGAATATCTCTAATTGCCTCATTGAAGGATCATAAACCATTGTCAGTTTCCTTTATTAATAGTTGGCCTTTAGTACCAGGTTGTTTGAATTCTAGATTTCCTCATAACAAATATGCTATTTCTCACAAGCATCATCTTTCATTCTCTTATTTATAAAAATGTGTCTGTTTTCACTCTATGATTTTTTAAAACAACTTTACAATGTTCGACTCATTATTGATTTTTTTTCAAATATCATCTATGACCCAAATCTTTCATTTTGAGTATGGCCTAGCAAACCAAAACAACAATTCATGAACCAAGCAAATTACATTTTCATCCAGAAACCAATTTAGAATAATAACAATTGAAAGGATAAACTGAATATGTTCAGGAAGATGTGTTGATATGAATGTATAGTCTAAGCCAGAGCTCAATCATTTTATTTTGAAAATAGCATTAGTGGGGAAAACAATTTGGTGCCAAAATGATTTATCTAATTAAGATTTGGATATAAACATAATTTAACAGGCTCTATATTCTTCCATCTGATTTTTGCATATATGTATTCATTACCTAAGGATAATATTGTTTAAATAGGTATAAAATTTTATAGAGCAAGAAATTACAGAAATGAGTTGTGTACAAATAAAGCACAAGTAAACTAAGGTTATCTAAAAGTATAATGAACAGTTGATTAATAATACATTAGCAGCTAACACAAAAATCAAATTAGTCATCTGAAGAAGTTTGCATATATACGTTTCCCTTGTCATTGATGGGGCTATAATAGTTTGTAAAGCAAGCATGCCTGTGTGATGAGTTCATTTGGTAGTCAGTATAACAGCGCAGATAATAATGAAGTCATTTGACTTCCATTACATAAACATTAGCTAATGGATACCTATATTAAAATGCAACTCTTATGTTGTGCTTATTTTTGTCTTCATTTGTACACAGTACTAAATCTTTAAAGTTGAGCTTTTATGCAAATTGTTGACATTTATAACTTTGGATCTTGAGTGACTTTTATGGACCAAAACATTCCATTATACTGTTTTAGATTCGAAGATAAACAGCAGTTGGAATTGTTAAAAAGGATGCTCTTATGGTTATTACCCAGTTGTCTAATCTAATCCTGCCCCTTCCACTTTTTGTTGGTTTCTTTAAGGGAAGCAAACATTCACAAGAACATCTTGAGAAAATGTACCATTTTACAATATTTTTGTAATGTTTGATTTTAATTTTTATTTCTTGGGTTTTTGCATGTTTGTTTTTTTTGTAGAATGCTTTTTTCCCATTTAAATGTCATTAAACAGAAATAAATTGAGAATTGTATTTTAAAATTACAAGATTTTTCTCTCCCTAAGGCTACTATAACTGGAAGATTATAGTTAAAAAATGACAAGTACTTTCAGCTTCTTTTTCTGTTGGATGACACTAGTTATTTTTGCAACATGATGTGGCATAGACCTTCTTTTCTTGGAAGAGGGATGAATTACACTTATTCTTTTTCTAAGAAATTGCCCATTTCAGAGTTTGGAAGCACCAAATGGATGTTGTTATTCTAATTTCAAAACACAAGCAGACACTCCAAGCATATTAAAGATTTTCTTGTATATTTTGTATATGTTCAAGATTTCTTGTAAATTCTCATTGTTGTATACTTATATAACAACATAGAGTTAAAAAAAATATATAGATAATTATAACAATGTACTAAGTATAATGTTAAAATAAAAATTGTAGAAGCGCATAAAATTTGGATTTTTCATGGCCTGTTACAGAGAATTCCATAATAGGTCTTACTTAAATTATGGAGAGGGTAGAGGTTTAGGTTGAACTCTCTTTAAAATATATATATATATTCTGCATAATGAGAAATTCCAAGTATAAAACAACCTTCAAAGTTGATAAAAATGAGAAAAGAGTTTGGTAGAAAGAGCTGACACTTAAAGAATAGAATTGGTAAGTCTTCTTGTATCTGATCCCTCCCTTTTTCCTCCCCCAAAACTGTTAACTATAATTCTATTCTTCTTTAGGTTTCAGATTTGAAGAGACCCCTCCCCTCTAGCTTTTCCTGGGTTGTATGCTCCTCAGCCAGATTCTCTAATCTGCTTCTGCATTTAAACTAATGTGATATGTTGTTTTAAGTGTATTCAAAAATTCCAGGCTCACTAACATAGATAATGCAGTTGGAAAAAAGAAGGTTTTTCAATAGCTGTTTCAGATAATGGTGGGTATTTTTGGTAGTATAGCAAAATTCAACAGTGGCAGTTTCTTTAAAATAAGTTTTGTGTATTTATTTTGAATTTGTTGGGGTGAATTTTGTTAATAAAATTATACAGGTTCCAGGTATACAGTTCTACAATACATCCTCTGTATGTAATTCAAGTCTCCTTCCATCACCATTTATCCCCCCTTTACCCTCTTCTACCTCCCCTCACCACTCTTCCCTCTAGGAATCACCATACTGTTGACTGTGTCCATGAGTGTTTCTTTCATTCCCCTCCCCTCCCCTCCTCTCCCCTTCCCTCCCCTCCCCTCCCCTCCCCTCCCCTCCCCTCCCCTCCCCTCCCCTCCCCTCCCCTCCCCTCCCCTCCCCCTCCCCCTCCCCCTCCCCTTCCCCTTCCCCTGCCCCTTTCTCTCCCTTCTCTTCTTTCTTACCTTCTTCCTTTCTTTCTTCCTCCCTCCCTCCCTCCCTCCCTCCCTCCCTCCCTCCCTCCCTCCCTCCCTCCCTCCCTCCCTCCCTCCCTCCCTCCCTCCCTTCCTTCCTTCCTTCCTTCCTTCCTTCCTTCCTTCCTTCCTTCCCTTCACCCTTCTGATCCAGCCCCCAACACAATGGTAGTTTCTTAAAGGTCACCTGCATTATGAACTCTGAACCATATCAGTGAACTTTTCATAAGCTTGCTCTATAAAACTGCATCGGCTTACCTTGCATTTTTAATGGATATTTTATTTATGCATGATTTTGTCCTTTAATCATTTGGAAAATATAGGTTTGCTGAATTACACAGATATTCAAAATTATGACTCATTTCATTATAAAATACCAAATTTTTTTGTTAATATCACTAAAAGTCTCATAAAAATAAAAGTAAAAAGCCTGTAAGTATTGCGAAGCTCTCAAGCTCAAGGTGGCAGATATAAGTTTTCTAAAATTACAGTTTTCACTTGAAGGATTAAATGTTATCATTAATAACAAATATCATCATTTATTCTTTTCTTGAAGGTTCAGCCTTAATTAACTTATTTGTTAGAGAATGTCTACCGAATGCCCATATGTGAATAACCGTGGCTGCTCTTTCAATGGGCATTTCATATAAAAATGTTTTTGTGTGCAAAAATGCAAACGCAACCACCATCATACTTACATTACAGATGTGCTTTGTACATACAACATACATCCCGTTCTATAAAAATAAATATTTAAAAACTACTCATATGGTCAAGATATGAAAAAGTAATTTTTACTGAGTTATTAAAGACATTCATAAGTAAAAATGGCTTTTTGATTTGTTTTTTTCTTACTATAAATGTGTGGCAGTATAGAATCAAACCCATCAAAATTAATATCTCCACTAACAGGTAAAATCAACATCATATTAGTGTCCTAATATAATGCATTAAGATAGACACAGCATCACTTTTATGACATTCTCACCTAAAATTAATAACTTAAATTGAATCCTGGGTAAACTTAAGGAAAACCTAAATTAAGGATCCTTCTGCAAAATAGCTGGCCCATTCTCTTCAAAAACCAAAGTAAAAGGCAAAGAAAGACTAAGGACCTGAATCAATCAGAAGGAAACCGAGGAACACGACAGCTAAATGCAAGTGTTATTCAGGATTGGAATCTGGACCTGGAAGATGGTTCTCTTCATTTATCGTTAGTTAAAAGGGCAAAAATACAAAAAGAATTCTGTGGCAGATTTAAGATATCTCTACATACTCTAACCAATTTTTTTTTTTTTTATTGTAATGTATAAAGCAGGGTGTGGAACTGCCATTTTCATTGAGGTTTTGCTTCCCAGTAGCTGTCATCAGTTTGGCTCAAATAAACTCATAAAAATTCTCTACAGGATTGAATGTTTCTTACATTGACATCTCTCTAATTTAGATGCTTGGTGTTTGTATCTATAGGGTAAGTTTAGTCTTTCATTTTTTTTGTTAGCTTTACATGTAATTTTCATCTTCCTATACAAGGATTCTAAGCCATCCCCTATATGATTGATAGATATGATCAATAGTTATTTCTTGGCATCTTCCAACAGGTGTCCCATGTGTTCTTACAACTGTAGTCTTTGTGCTCCCTCTGTTTTCTTGCAGTTCTTACTCTGGCTCCCTTTAGCTGGTGTGTATTATCCTAGAGAACTACAAAAGTGTATCTATCTTCATTACTGCTAAGAATTTTTTTTTGTAAGACTACCAGCACACATGCCATGCCTTCAGATAGTTCCAAAGTAGTCTTGGAGTCTTTACCTAGGTTTGGAAAATTACTTACTCCACAGGTTCAGGCCACAGGTGATCAAGCTGGGCCTTAGAGCAGTATTTATTGCTTCCTGAATCTCCATATATCTGGCAAGAAAAACTTTAGCTATTGGAAAAAATACCCAAAACTCCAACAAAAATATGTCCTATTGGAATGGAAAATAATTCCACTGAGTCCCATCCCCATTGTTTTTGTTTTCTTTTTAAAATATATTTTTATTGCTTTTTAGAGAGAGAGGAAAAAAGAGGGATAAACAGATAGAAACATTGATCAACTGCCTCCTGCATCCCACTGCTGGGGATGGAGCCCCAAACCCGGGCATGTGCCATGACTGGGAATCAAACTGGTGACCTCTTGGTTCATGGGCCAACGCTCAACCACTGAGCCACACCAGCCAGGCCATCTCCATTCTTTTCTTCATCAACACTCCTACTCCAAAACTAACCAAGAAACAAAAAAAATCTTAACCAAAATAGTAATTAGCTTTAAGACAATTTAATCTATTTTACACAAAGTGATTTTCATTTGTAAAATATAATATCTAACATCAGCATTAAAGCATTCAAAAATGATTTAAATTTGTATAAATAAATGTTATACTGGTGAATTTTTTTTTTAAAGAGAATCTTCCTGTCCCAAAGGTGAAGGTTAGTCTTCACCTCTAGGGACATGAAACTTTCTAATTTTTATAATTCTACTTTCATTCTATTTTATTTTTTTTTAGGTTTAAAAAATTGTAGGGTTCAGCCAGGAAACATATTTGGCAAGTTAACCCATATTGCTTTTGGTCATGATTCTCTTGCTTACAGAATAGCAGAAGATTTAATCCTAACTATCTGTTTACAAATGGTCAAGCGCTCTGGTGTGGCACTCACCAATATGTTCCAAGATATCATCTCTTCCTTTCTTTCCCATAAATAGTTCATGGTTTTTCCACTACCATAGACATGTATGAATCATATGAGTGCTTTCCACATACTAATTTTCAGTAATGGCAATTACTTATAACCATTGTTTCTGTGAGTATACTTTGGTTTAAAGTGTCTCTTAAAGCATTGTACTGAGTGTGTGAATGAATCCATTTTTCAGGCATTTGATTCAAAACATGAAGTTCCCAATTTTAAAGTGTTCCCAATTTCTGTTATTTGTGGTGCAGTTTTCCAGTGATGATCTGGGCAATAGAAGACAGTGCTTAGTGGGAGTAAAGGTTGTTAGTAGCAACAGAAGGCAAGTCTGTGTGGTTAGAATGGTGAAATGGAAAATTGGAGGCAGGAAATTGCTGTGATGTGTTATTGAAAACATTTATTGGTCTGTTGATTACTACATGCCCCAAGTCGGGTGAATCATATGATTTCTTATGTTAAAAATAAGACAGATATAAATAGAAAATAAGCTAAAAATAAAAATAGAGCATGCTGAATAGGCTATGAAGGAAACTCACCGGTTTACTCATTTAAGAAAAAAATTAATACAAAAAGTAGAAAATGCATCATAGTTTTAAAGGAATATCTTTATATAGAAAAAGAAAACAAAGCTCAGCAGCTGTAATCCTTGGCCTAATGCAGATTGGAGGCCAAGTAGCTTAAGGGCACGGAATCAGTCTAATCTGGGTTTATATCTGGCTCTGTTTGGTTACAAAATGTGATTTCTGGAAAGTCCTTTAACCTCTCTGGCCCAAAGGATACTTAGAATCTCCTTCATAGGGATGTTGGGAGAAATGAAAGGAGAATTACATATAGAAAGTGCCTGGCACAGAGCTGGTGGCAGGTAACTGGTTGTTATCATCATTAGCAGTAGTAGCGGTATCACAGGGTCAGGAAAAAATCATAATGGCCTCTTCAGCTCTAACCTCATTTTTTTTTACAATCCCTTCCACTTGATAGGCCCAGTGCAAGATGGTCATATCCAGAGGCTCTTAAATTTTAATCACTGCTGATGAATTATATAGTGCAGAAGCTGTTCCAAAGGCAGCTTTTGGAATGGGGACTAAACTTTCACTAGTGGTTGGAAGTGGATAAATTAATATATCTTTTCATCTCAGTGAGCCCTTGGAGGAAATCATTATCATAAAACATAAAACATTGTAAATCTATAGACTTGGCAGCTTTTGCCCTGCAGAGTCTTGAGACTTGAGTAAATATGGAGATTTAGAGATTTACTGTCTTTTCCTTTGAAGAGGTGATTTCCCTTGGTAGGGAAAGACGGACATGGCAATGGGGGGAAAAAATCTTGTTTTAACTTTGAACCTGAACCAGCTTTGAAATACATATATCTCTTTACTGGGATAGCTTTCACAGCTGCAAAGTCATTTTTATTAAATTACAATATTAAACTTTAGAGCAAAGATGAGCTGGGAGAAAAACTCTTACTCAATATATGCACCTATCATGAATCAACATTAAAGACTTCGAATCATTATCTACATTTCCTCTGAGGCCTGATGAGACAGAAAAACATCATTAATATACATTGTCAAGTCAAGAAGTTGAAAATGGAAAATAAAACTAGCTGTGCAGTTTAAAAGTCAGAAGTTCCATTTGTTTGAAACAAACGAAAAGTTAAGAAAATGTTTAGGTAGATTCTCATAGTAATTATCAGTCTTTATCTAAATCTATCCTGAGATACCCATAGTTAAAGCCATTATATATTCTTTAGATATACATAGGTATCAGTTCAACAAAATCATTTTAGAAAGTCTCTTGAAAGAAGTCTAAATGGGGGCATTCTTCACTAGAGAGCCTGAATCCTTGAAGTTAAGGAATTTTTCACCTGAAATCAATTCTGCATGTTAGGCCATCATGATGAAGTAGGATTCAAGTTCCGTAATATCTTGTACATGAAACAAAAGAAAATGTAGGAAAGTAAGTTTTAGAAGGTATATGTTGATTACTTTGAAACGGGAAAACTTGTGGAATAGGATAAGTTGGTTTGTATGTGTTTCTGTGTCTATACCTGTGTATGAGAGAGACAGAGAGAGACAGAGACTAAGAACAAATGAAAGGGAATGTGTATGTGTGTGTTATTATGGTTCAAGTTTCCCAACTTAATTGCTATTCAACAGAAAGAGGCCCAGCCTTCTTCCTGTGCTAAAGAAACCCTCCCCTTTCGTTTGTCCACTTTTTCATTAACGCCATGGAAAACAATAGGTCACCTAATTGGTTTAAAAGCATAATAGAATTGTTTGCCCTCTGGCATGGATATGACAACAGAAAATTAATCACGAGCACATGGGACTTTAAAATGAGAGAACCTATGGGAACATCAGTAGATATACCATGTTATGAAAATCTAATTACCAACAGTATCTATAGTGACAGCTTTCAAGAATACAGACCAGAATATGTTTTGTGCTTTCTGGAATATCTATTATTTACAATATCCAAGAAGAAAGAAGTTGAACAGTTTATAAATAATAGATATATCCAAAATGAAAGAATCTCCTCAAGAGATATTTTTAGTATTTATACTGAATAACAACCTATGTTAGTTTCTTACAACCCTTTGACAGTTGAGGTAATAACACCGTGAACACGAGAAATATAGCTTCGCAACAAAGAATTCTAAACATCAAATTGTAAAAATTAGTAATTAATTTTCACAATAATCTCCAAGCATATATCTCTATTTGGTAGTAAGGACCCAGAGGTGAAAAATTAGTTACCTCCTTGAGCCAACTGCCTCCATTTATCAAAGTTGCTTTGGAAAGCGCTCCATCATCCATTCAGATTATAGTATGGAGCCAAAAAGCAAAACTCAATAAAACATTAATAGTTTATCTCTTCAAGGGTTCTTTTAACGTCTGTCTATCTGTTTATGTTTGTATAAGTATGGAAAAAATTGAAAGATGCATACTAGGTTGGGAGGAGGAGTCGGGGTACGAGTAGAGTATTGGCTTTCTAAACTAATCTTTGCATTTTTTCCCTACATATAATGATAAACAACACATTCTCAGGAGAAGTATTAAAAATATTTAAAAATCATTCCAAGTTCCCCCCTAATGGTTTTTAACTGTCTTTTAAGCAGCGGAGTTCTTCTTCTGTCTTCGCCTTCCTCTTTCGTCTTTTCTTTCTTTCCCTCCTCCTTGTGTACTTTCTACTTTTTCTTTGGTCGGTAGTGAAATGGACTCTTATTTGAAACGTTACCCAATAAACCAGAGGAAGAGAAACAGAACCTGAAAGATCAAAACACGGGGCAGGAAACCAAGTCCTACATAACCATTAACAACAAATAAACGCCGCCTTCAATCTACAGGGGATGCCAGGCAATGAGGAACCATAGAGCTCTGTAGGATTCCGTTTGAAATCTGTATCCTTAACTAGAAGAAAAAGTTGCAGTAATGGTAGAATTTCACTTACTACTTTAGAATTTCACTTACTTCAGACCTATAATATAATTGCCTGCCTACAAATTCAAATACTTCTACTAAGGCGATAACTTCTTCCCGCTTCATCTGTGTCTCTGACATTTCATCTTGTCTTTACTGTTGAAACTAGATATTCTGTGTTAGCTTCTTGGTGAATGTAAGGTAGAACTTGAATTCTTGAACAATGTTGTTAAAAATCTTATAGCAATCATGTTACCTTCTCCAGTTAATACTAATAAAGAGAAAGCTCTGAAAAGGATTTTTCTCATGTTTCAGAAAGCAGATTAAGATGAAAAGAAATAAGAATCTTAGATATTATGCAAATTTTATATAATTGCTAATTTTGTTTTTTAAATAGAAGGCCTGGAAAGAAATGAAAGGAATTCCCCGGAAAGCAATTTAAAATGCAAAGATAAAATACAAAAAAAATCCCCCCCAAAAACATGGCCAATCTGAGAGATACAATAGCTGATGAAGAAAAGTCCCTGGAAGTAGAAGAGTAAAACTGAATCAAAATAAAACAAAGAAATATTTAAAAAAATTTTTTTTCTCAGAGCTAAAGACATAAATCTTCAAATTCAAAGATTTCACCAAACGCCCCTCAAAAGAGTAAAACTAGTTAAACACTTAGATTTCTTATTATAAAACTTAGGAGTATTATAAATAAGATCTAAAAGCTTGTAATGAGAAACAAAAAGCAGTAAAGAAGGTTTATATTCTTTTGGTTTAGCAGCTGTATAGTCTGCTGACAACAGTGCAGTGATTTCATCCAATCTGGGCGGAGGGGGGAAGCATTTTTAACCTAGACTTTTTATTATCTGTCACAATATAGATGATGTAGATAGGTAGATGATGATAGATGATAGATGATGATGATAGATAGATAGATAGATAGATAGATAGATAGATAGATAGATAGATAGATAGATATAGATAGATGATAGATAGATAGATAGATATAGATAATAGATTAGATAGATGATAGATGATGATAGAGATGATAGATAGATGATAGATAGATAGATGATAGATAGATAGATGATAGATAGATAGATGATAGATAGATAGATAGATAGATAGATAGATAGATAGATAGATAGATAGATAGATAGATAGATAGATGATAGATAGATAGATGATAGATAGATGGATGATAGATTTTGCATGTAAGGAATGGGTAAATTTGCCTTCTATATACTTTTACTAAATGATGTGAAGAAGCCTCCCCAACAAAATGAGACACCTACCAAGGAAAAGCAGACTTTAAGAAAACAGTGGTGTCAACTCTGAAAAGCAATGAAGGAAAGTTCCGCTATGATCGATGACATCTTGAATAGAGAAAAATGGATTGATACAGAGCAATAATTAAAATGGTAGATGTAGGCTACATCTAGATGGAACACTGAAAAACAGTCTGAGTTCCAGAAATAAAAATTTTCCATTTAATAATTTAATATGTTACAAGGGAAAAATAGATCCATAATCACACATTAGGGGAAAACTAGTACCTGTTAAATTAGAATTAAAAAGAAAAAAAAAGTGCCTATGTGACTTCATAAATATTTTTAAATATTTATATTTAAATAGAATTTAAATATATTTAAATATTTTAATGCACACATGCTTTGTTATTTGGATTCTCATTATCTCAATATTCACTAAGATGGATCACAAATATTTTATTAAAAACTTACTATGTGAATATAAAACTGTCTATAATGAACTGGTTTGCATTTGCCAGTGAAAAGTGCTTTAAGTGGTGAATTTTAAATAAGAGAATATATAGTCAAGGCAGTTGCATTTCAGCTGTTTGCCCAAAAGAACCATGTTCTCCTGAGCAAATCTTGGACGTTTGTGTTTTTACTTACCCTTGTCACTGTCACATAACACCAAATAGCAGCAGGTAACTCATTTTCTTTCTCGTGCCACCAAACCTCAGGCCTCTCTTCATTTGGTCAAGAGCCACTTGAAAAAAATCTGGTATTTATGTATTTTATTTTACTAAGTGCTTTCTGCATTCATCATGTATCTTTAACATTTTTTTCTTTTATCTGCATTAGTCTATGTACATCATAGGGTCAAATAAACTAATTCATATATGAGCACATATGTCTTCAAATCTGTTTTAGTAAAAAGGTAATTGGTATTTGAACAACTTAGATGATACTTTTTTATTTTCTAAAATAGATAATATTATAGCATTTGTAGTTTGTACATTGCCTTTTACATGTAAATTGTATGACTAATTAAGATAATTCATTAATTTTCAAGAAGGTTAACATTCATTTGCTGGCCATAAAATTTTATAATATCAAGCATTAACTGTTTTATAAGTCCTATAATATATCTCTATCCTGAATTAAGAAAATTATCCAACTGATTTACTTTTAATTAATATGGTCTGAATTAAATATATCAAATTGAAACTTCATTCATTGTATGAATTGGTGGATGTTGATATTCCTTTCCTCGTTATTTATTATTATTTTGACTGTTATTTAATGTTTTTACTTAATACTAAAACTGAACTTGGATTCGCTTAGTCAGATTATATAAAGTGCCTTCTAACATCTACTTATTTATGATCATAGTAAAAGCCTCTTCGCATTTAAAACTCACAAATAAGTCAATAAGTATGCATTGTACCCCCACCCACATTGCTAATGATAGTACATGAGAAAGCTGTCACAAAATATTTTTGTTTAGTTTTTATAAGTTATTAGTCTATAAACTATTTGTTAGTTTTCAATTAATTTTAAAATAACCCAAGTAATTTGTATAGGGGAGAAAAAATGCAAGTACCAGACAGCCAATGCTGGAACGATAAATCATTCTAAGAATGGGTGGTGAAAGTGGTGGACCAAGAACAGGTCATTACAGAGTAAAGAGGAGACTTAATAATAGAAATTTATTCAACCAGAGAGGGTTGGACAGAGGCCATGAGAGGAGACTGTAGAACAAAATTCAGTTAGGTAGACGTGTGAACAGAGAGGCACAGTAGTAATTTAGAACTTGATAGTGCTTCTGAAGTTCTTTCAAAAGTGTCAAATGAAATAAAAAGGTAAACTGAGGCAAGCTCAAAATTGCAGAAAAGAGTTTATTTGAGAATACTAGTAGAGTATTGCGATTTGGGAAATGTAAATTGTAGCAAGCTATGGGCGAGTCCCTTGAGAGTTTGGGGTAGGCTGTACTTATGGGCAGGGAATGTAAAGAGCAGAGAGTTCAGGTAGAGTCTGTTAAAATAAAATATAAAAAATGGCAACCAGCTTTGAAAATTCTCTGAGCCGACTAAACTATTCCAGTCATACAAAGTTCAGTTTAGCTTATTTTGTGAGATTAGTCCGACCTGGGTCATTTCTTGTTCATGCCTTTAGAAACCATAAGAAAAATTTCCCAAGGTTAATATGAGGCAACTCCTGACCAGCTCCCTATCATTTAAGAAAATTTCAGTATTATCAATTTTTAGTCAATCAGACATATATAGGAAATCGGTCTCTTAGTTCTTTCATTTTGTTTTCCTGTAGGTGCATAAGTGAATTTTTCCATTTCATATTCTGTAGTTCCATTTTAGATTGGAATTCTTTGACAAAAGCATCTCACTTTCTTTTTAACAACAGAAGATTTAAAAACTGAAAATCACAAGGTTTAAGTGCTATGCCATGTCAGTCCATTCGGAAAGCGCAGTTCTTCCATATCAGATGCAGAAAATTTCTCTTAGTGTAGTAAAGTATTTGAACTTTATTAATAGCTAATTTTTTTATATGTAACAAAAGACACTTTAATCACTCTCATCACTTAGGAAATTCCAAGGTTTTTAGGAGCTCTGTGTCAGAAATGGGAAGACCAAATATATTTTTCTAATTATAAGTCACAATATTATAAAAAGTAATACTAATTATATAAGATGTAAAGAATACTGAAAAGCAGAATAAAATTTTAAATTATCATAATCCCCACTACATTGAGAATATATGTGTGTATATATATGTATGTATATGTGTATGTATATTTTCATAGCTACTTATAAAAAGGCAGGCTAAATAATATTATTCCCAATGGAAATGCTTCATGCTCATAAAATATACAATATTTAGTGTGATTAGCCATTATGGTTAATATTAAAAAAGTATAATTATAATAATTTGATCAAACATTTAGTGAAAAAAATTCCTTTTAACCAAATACTTATAATTTAGAAAGAAACATATACAAGTGCATATAGTGCATATTATATGTATTTAGAAGTACAGGTCACCACATATTGTTGTTAGGATGATTACAGAGGTACAGTAAGCAGTTAATACCAGACATAGAACAAAAGTTCTAGAAATGTTTGTTTTCTGTGCTATGTCATGAATTGGACCATGATAGGTTGATATTTATTATGCCATATATGTTGCTAAATAATATACTTACGTAAATACTATCTTAGAGGGATCTTCTATGAGCAAATAAAATATTTTTCCAGGAAAAAACTATATTGCCAAAATGTATGTTCATTGCAAATGCTTATGGCCTTCCATTAGACAACAGTTTGATGTACTCATTTGAAATACAGCATATTCCTGAAAGTAATATGTATATATTTGTGGTGAAATTATACTTTGCTATTGTTTATATTTTCCTCTCCTCTAATTATTCCAGATTTGTGAGATATTATAGCATTTGTAGCTTGCACATTGCCTTTTACATGTAAATTGTATTGCTAATTAAGATAGTTCATTAATTTTCAGGAAGGTTAAACATTCATTTCCTGGCCATAAAAATTTTTATAATATCAAGTATTAACTGTTTTATATGTCTTATAATATATATCTATCCTGAATTAAGAAAATTATCCAACTGATTTACTTTTAATTAATATGGTCTGAATTAAATATATCAAATAGAAACTTTATTCATTGCTCTAATGACTTAGCTTAACTTTTATTTTTAAGTAGCATTACTTCCACTTCTATCTGATCATAACTACCCTTTGTATTTCTTTGATATATGAAAATGTTCTCTCTGTAATCATTTGTTTAACAAATATTTGCCTTTCCAGAATAATTGTGTTTCATTAGCCTTCTCAAGAAACATTCCAAAGAGTTTCCTAATTGAAATACAGGTTTCTAGTGTCCTTTCTTTTCATTGTCAACATCCTTTCCCCCCTTCTAGTGATATTAAATGCTGTCTGTTTATGATTTTGATTCCCTTGAAAAAATAATTAACTCCTCCCTAAATTGTTCTTCTTTCCCATTAAAATAACAAGACATGTTGGCAGTGCTCTGTAAGAATTGCTTTGACAATGTATGATGATCTGCATTGATTTTCCATTATCATTCAGATAGTTAGTCACTTCTGAATTCTCTCTGGCACTTCTGATAAGCTTCTTGCAGAACACAACGTTTTCCTTTTCCTGATTTGAGACTTATAATTAGGACCTATTGTTTATTTGTCTGATCAAATTAACTTTAAGGTTATTTGAGGAGACATGTTGTTTATTATTTTGGCATACCCTTAAAGTAAAATTTAACGTACTTCCTTAAAATGCTTATTTTTGCTCTTTAAATAAAACATTCTCTATAGTAAAATCTGTACAACACCATCCTTACTGCTACTGATTTAGATAAGTCTCAATAATTTTTGTCATAGGTATAATTCTCATGCAGACAGGGTCTAAATAATTCCTCTTTTCCATGTGTGGTCTTTTCAGGCCATTAAAATACTATTTTGTGTGCTGAAATACAATTTACTGAATGACACCCCGGTGGCCTAAAAATGTTAATGCAGATTCCAGAAGTTCCATTGAATAACATGTACACTGGATTGAGAAAACCTTTTTCAAAGGACATCTAAAATAAACCCAACTTAAGTGAAATAATGTTTACTAATATTCTTTATTTTCTTTTTTTCTAAAATCTTATCCTCAGGCTAAAGCTCTTTGAGAGCAATTCAGCAAGTTTAATATGTACATTATGAAATAGTACTTAAAATCTTTCAAAATGTATGTCAAGTTTCTTCCCTGTTAAATCAATTCAAATTGATTTTGAAGTGAGCTAAGTGCATAGATTAAAAACAAGTTGAAGGTCATAGAAAAGATAATGCAGCTGTCATTTATTAATATTAATGAAACATTCCCAAAAATAATCACCATAGGCTCATACTTGGTTCAATATCTATATTATAAATCTAAAGAGTGAAAACCCATAATGTCATAAAGAAGTAATTAAACTCTAGGTTGTTGAATCATCAATGAGGTTAAAATCAAAGCACTTGAAAAGTCCAAAGAACACAGGCAAAAAGAAAAAAAGAAAGAAAATTATAAAACTTTGAACCTGAATATTTTTGTGTGTGTAGTTTAATGTATTAATTGTAGTGAAAGAAGCAAAAAGGGCTGTGTTGAAATGTGGGATCAGCTCCTAATTAGGTTATTTTGGATAATAAATTTTATAGTAATGGTCTGTTGATAATAGTAATAATTATAACAAAAGCAATAGTTAACACTTATTAAGTGCTTTCTGTTGGCCAGACTTTGAATTAATGGTGTCCATGCATTATCCCATAATCATCCTAACATCCTATTTATAATATTATCATCAATTTATATAAGAGGATATCAAGTTATTGAAAGTTAAAGTAACTTGCTCAAGTTCATACATCTTGATAGTGGTAGAACAAGAATTTAAATTCAGACTGTATAATTCCGAACTATACTCTGAACCTCTATATCATGCTATCTCCTAGTTATGTAACTTCTTTAAAGATCAATTTTTTCGCTTATAAGTAGGAATTATAAATTATAGTTTGTAAGACTGTTGTGAAGTTCATTTTCCAATTTTAAAAATATTTGATGAATGCCAACTCTGCACTGGTAATTTATTATGCTTGGGGATACCAGTGTTCCTTACTCTTATGTTATTTGTGATATAGAAGCAATAATGATAATCGAAAAGGTAATTAAGGTGAAATGTAATAAGCCATTCTCCAGCGTGCTCCTCTCTTCACACCCTTATCCAACTAACAGTAATTTATTTTTATTTTTTTTTATTGATTTCAGAGAGAGGAAGGGAGGGAGAGAGAGAGAGAAACATCAGTGAGGAGATTCACTGATCGGCCGCCTCTTGCACGCCCTGAGGCATGTGCCTGACTGGGAATCGAATCCTGACCTCCTGGTTCATGGGTCAACGCCCATTTGTTTGGGCTCTACTTCTCCTTATATTCAATCTAATCACTTACCATCTCTATTGCTAAAATCCTAGGTCAAGTCAAAAATCAGCCTATTCTCCAGGGTACATAAAAAAGACTTTAATCCAGCCTGCTTGCTTCCCAGACTCTTGGGAACAGGACAGACTGTTAAAGAAATTAGTGTAAGGGGAAGATAATCCAGTTAGAGGGTCAAAACCTAAAGAAACTGCACAGTATCACCCTCTGCCTGCAGGAGATTTAACTATGACAAAGGATTCAGGATGGATACTCTTAATTTAAAGAGAAAAAGAAAATGTAACATTGTAGTAAAGCTAAATTTCAGTTTGTTGGAAAAGAAGAACATCACAGGAGATAAACACAAAATGAGAAACTGAGTCAGATCATACAGACTCTCATAGCAGATAGTGAGGATTTTGTAAATTATTCTTAAAGTTATGGAATTTATTCAAAGTTTTAAGCAAGGAGGAATGTGGTAAATTTGAAATATTTAATTGTATTAACAATAATTTTCATAATATTTGGGGCATTCAGATCATTTGCATTCGATGTGAGTTTTGATAGTTACATTTACATCTGTCATGTACTATTTGTTTTCTGTTTTTCCAGTCCTGCCTGTGTTCCCTTTATTCTTACCAAGAATTTAGCTATGCTACTCTAGGCTGACTGTTGCCTCTGCGTCCGTTTTGTTTAGCCAAGGGGACTGCGGCATCCTTAAACTGACCTGAGCCCTCATACAAGCATGTAACCTAGATAACAGCCCAGAGTCACAAGTAAGTGAAAGTTCCTGCTGTGGCTTCTCCAATAAATAACCTTGTAATAGTCTACCCTGTCTCTCAAGGCCTTCCCTTTGTGAACACCTTTGCTGAGACGCCCCACTCCCCCCACTATCCACCCCACTCTTTTTGGTTTGAATTAACCAGCCCTGCCTTAGTGCAGCCCCGAAGCACTCCGTACACAGACCCTAACAAAGACCTGTGACCCTCTCTGCCTGCATCTTCCCTGACCTCTCCATGGGGCCCCACAAAGCATTCTGTGTATTTTCTACAGAACCTCTGAAAAACAAGCTTCTCTATTTCAGTTGCCCTTGTGGTCTTTGTTGAACCCAGGCTCATCTGACACTCAGGCTCTACTCAACAAATATTAATTTAACAAAGCCACAACAATCCTCTTTCTCTGCCTTCTTGCTGATTAATTTAATCATTTTATGAATCTATTTTACCTCCTTTGTTGACTCACTAGCTAAAATTGATGGTTTTATCATGTTATAGTTGCTTTAGGTTAATAGTATATATCTTTATGTTATCACAATTTACCTTCAAGCATTAATGTAGCGCTTTCCCATCGATTTCTCTTTCTGGGTTTTTGCTATTGTTGTCATGTGATGCCTTTTACTTCTACATGTTTTAAATCCCACGATACACTATTTTGATTTTTTAATAGTCATTTATCTTTAAAGTTTAGATAATAAGAATAAAAATCATATATATTTGACCACGTAACTTCCGTTTCTGATACTATTCATTCCATATTTCCATCTGCTTGTCTTTTTTTCCTTCAAACTTAAGAAAATGTCTTTAATGTCATGGTGATATCTGAAAAAGTATGTATTCTACATTAAAAAAATAAATTTACTGGGGTGACATTGGTTTCAAATCATATTACTCTATAGGTTTCAAGTAGACAATTCTATACTACATCCTCTGTTATTGCATGTGTGTTTTCCACACAAAGTCACATTTCCTTCCATCACCATATATTTGATCCCCTTTGCCTTTTACTACTGCCCTCCACCCCCCTTTTTTTCTTATAACCATATTGTTTTATGTTTATATGAGTTTTTGTTTGCCGCCTTTGTTCACTTGTTCCTTGCAGTTTTATATCCCACATATGAGTGGAATCATATGGTTCTTGCCTTTTACCATCAGACTTACTTCACTGAGCATGACAGTCTAAAGATCCATCCCTGTTGTCACAAATGGTGGCATTATATCTTTTCTTGTGTTGATACACCATTGTATATATGTACCATATCTTCTTTATCCAGTCATCTATCAAAGGACATTTTCATTGTTCCTATGTCTGGACTACCATGAATAATGCTTCAGTGAACATCGGGGTACATATATCTTTAAGAATAAATGTTTTTAAGAATTTGGGGTAAATACCCAAAAGAGAGGTTGCTGGGTCAAATGGTAATTATATTCTTAATTTTTTTCATAGTGTTTTCCATAGTGACTGTACCAGTTTACATTCCCACCAGCAGTGCATGAGGGTTCCTTTTTTTCTACAACCTCTCCAACAGGTGTTGAAAATAGCTATTCTAAAAGGGTGTAGTAGTATCTCATTGTAGTTTTGATTTGCATTTTCCTAAAAGCTAGTAAAGTTGAGCATCTTTTTACATATCTGTTGGCCATTTGTATGTCTTCTTGGGAGAAGTGTCTGTTCAGGTCCTCTGCCCATTTTTTAATTAGTTTGTTTTTTTGTTGTTGAATTGTATGAGTTCTGTATATATTTTGGATATTAACCACTTACAGAAGGTGTTTGTTGCAAATATCTTCCCTCTGTTGTTACTTTTTTGTTTTGTTGATGCTTTCTTTTGCTGTGCAGAAACACTTTAGTTTGATACAGTCCCATTCACTCACTTTTACTTTTATTTCCCTTGCCTTTGGCATCAAATTCATAAAATCCTTTCTAAGACCAAAATTCATAAGTTTACTACCTATGTTTTATTCTATGTAATTTATTGTTTTATATTTTATATTTTGGTCTTTAATCCATTTTGAGTTAATTTTTGTATATGGGGGCAAACAGCAGCCTAGTTTCATTTTGCATGTGCCTTTCCAATTTTCCCAGCACTATTTATTGAAGAGGCTTTCTTTTCATCATTGTATGTGTTTGGCTCCTTTGGCAATACTTACTTGCTCATATACATGTGGGTCTATTTCTGGGCTCTCGATTCTGTTCCCCTGATCTGCGTGCCTGTTTCCCTGCCAATACCATGCTGTTTTGATTATTGTCACTTTGTAGTATAATTTGAAGTCAGGGGGTGTGATACAGTCAGCTTTGTTCTTTTTTTCTCAGGATTGCTTTGGCTATTTGTGGTCTTTTGTGGCTCCATACAAATCGGATGATTTTTTTGTAATGGTGACTGCTGGACCTCACCTCTGTGTCTCCACCCCTGTCACTAGAATTAGCCACAGAGTATGTCTGCTGCTCAGGGAAAAATGTTCTGCCTCCCCAGTTCTCTGGGCTGCAGGTAATGTAGCTGAACACTCACTGCTAAAGCTTCTTCTGGGCCCACTGCTAGATCTGGAAGGGTGAAGGGAGGCAACCGGTCTCTATGGCTTTGTTTTTCTGCCTGGCAGTGGTGGCCACCAGACAGTTGTAGCCACACCTCTGCTATTTGTCTCTGCCCAGATCACTGGGTTCAGATGCAACACCTAGAGACCACTCAGACGGGAACACTCACTGTGTCTCTTTATTCCTCAGGGCTACAGGGACTATAGGTGACAACCTGATACCTCCCCTCTCCCAGGACCTGCATTGAGGTTTGAGCTGCGTCTGCATTCCACTTTTTTTTTTGAGGCATATTTTTACCAGCACTCTCTTTCAGTACTTTAAAGATGTTATCCTGTTGTTTTCTCACTTGCATACTTTTTATGAGGAAGAAATTACCCTTATCTTTATTTTTGTCTATAACATGTATTATGTTAAGGACATAATTAGGTTAAAGAAGATGTGTTTTCCTCTGGCTGCTTAAAGGTTTTCTTTTACTACCTTCGAGAAAGTGATTGTGTTGTGCCTTGGATTTCTTTTCCTGATGTTTCTTGTGCTTGAGAATTATTGAGATTTGTGTGCTATGGGTTTCTAATTTCATCCATTTTGGAAAAATTTTGGCCATCATTTCTCAAAAAAAATTTCTGTCCCTCTTTCCTCCCATCTGATATCTCCTAGCCTTTGGGACTCCAATTGCACATGTAAGAGGCTGCTTGAAGTTATCTCACAGCTCACTCATATTCTCTTAACTATTTTATTCTCCTTTGCTCTCCCTGTTTTATTTTGGATAGTTCCTTTTGTTATGTCTTGGAGTTTTCTAATCGTTTTATCTGCAATGTTTAATCTGCTGTTAATTCCATTCAGTGTGCTTTTCATCTCTCACTTTGTAGTTTTCATCTTTAGAAGTTCAATTTGGTTCTTTTAAAAAAATATTTTATGTCTCTACATAACTTTTTGAAACATATGGAATGCAGTTATAATAACTATTTAGATGTACCTGCCTGCTAATTCTAATATCTGTGTCAGTTTAGGGTCACTGTTGATTAAATTTTTTCCTCATTATGATGTTTTATTTTTTTATTTCTTTTTTCATGCCTTATAATTTTCTATTGGATCTGAAAAATTGAGACTTTCAAATACTTGGTGTTGGATTTTTAACAAATAACCTAATATATTTTCAAGCTTTGTTCTGAGATGCAGCTAAATTACTGGTGTTGGCCTTAAACAAATAGACAGCCAGATACTTTCTCCAGAAATATGGATTTATTCAAGAATAATAAAGAATTACCGTTTGGGACATGCAGTCCAATGGCAAACCACATGAACTATGTGCAAATCCTGAGAAACAAAGGAGAGGAAAGTTTTTATTTAGACAAGTTGGGAGAGCCATTATAAACAGAGTGGTCCCTTTGGGCGCTGTGATTTTTGTAGGGCATGAGAGCTCCCTCTTCTGGCTTCCAGACTATTTTAGATAATGTTTCTGTTTATTAATTTTTACATTTGAAAATAATTTTATCCTTTGAGATCCTGTTTTTAACATTTTTAGAGTACCTGGAGCTGTGCTAAATACCATTCATGGCTAAGGAAAGCTAATTCTCCATGTCTAAGGCAAGACCCTCCAACTACTTTACCCAATGCTCTGTGACTTATGAGGTTTTCCAGTCCAGCTGATGGGAAAAGGCACAATTTCTGATCCTGGTGAGCACCAGCCAGTGTTACCTTCGATTCTTTCACTTGGTTCATTAAGCAGCACTGGTCAGCTTCTATACACGTGCACTAATTATTTGTATGTTAATTACTACACAAGGGTATCCTTTGCAACCCTCTGTTCTACCTTTATGCCACTCTATATGCTCTGATAATCTTCCCTGCAAGATCCAGCTGCCAAGAAAATTCTAGTCTTCTATTTCTCTCAGGTCCACCTTTTCAACTCAGGGCATCCTCCTAGGTCTGGACAGGTTACCCCTCTGGGCGACTGTGAACGGGAATCTATGACAAGGCACTAGGCTAGGGAAGTTGTCTGGCTGACTTCACGGGATTTGCATCTCCTATAGTCCTTCTTGTTCACATGCAGCACCTTAAAACTGTCATCTCATATATTTTGTCAGTCTGCTGTTGTTGCTGTTGTAGTTATTCTTTTAGGCAGGAGGGTAATATGGGCCCCTGTTACTCCTCCTTGTCCAGGTTTAGAAGTTCTTTCCTCTTAATTTTAGCCAGGTACATGCTATCTAGCTAAAGACTGCACATCTCTTTGCTCTTAGACTGGTGTGACCACATGAATAATGACTGACTGAAGGGATCAGGTGGAATATGTGCGCATTCTGAGCACTACCCATTAAAAGGGTGTCCCCCTACTACCCTCATCCTTTCCTCCAGTTGCCTGATTATAATAATGTGAACAAGAAAAGATACCTGGAGGTTGAGAAGAGCAGAGCTACTCAGTCTTAAGATTGAGAGAGAGAGAAAATCTTATATTTTGATAAAGCCACTGAAGTCTTGAGTCTTATTTCTGCAGCAGAACAGTCTATATACTAAAAAGGGGAAAAAAAGATATTTTGAGGGTAAAGTATAAATTCAAACTGAGGATTATTGAGTTTAATGCTCCTGTAAAGATGGATATCAGTGTAGAAGCTTCTGAAAGCTGAGACAGAGTTTCAGGTGGAGATGGGGACATGTGTGAAATAAACATGCAACTAGAAGATGAAATTATAGTGTGTGATTATGAAATCACAATGTATGATTAAATGCACACTAGTAAGAGAATGCCTAGGATAGAAATATAAGATAGTAGTTCTTAAACTTAGCCGCACTTTGGAATGAACTAGAGAACTTAAGGCAAATATATACAGGGGTTGGCAAAGGTAGGTTTACAGTTGTGAGTATGCACAATGATCTTTTCTTGTATTATTACTTATTAATTATTGTATTGTGTATTTGTGTTACAACTATAAACCTACTTTTGCCAACCCCTTTATATTGAATCCTGGGTTTCTCCTCCAGATATTCTTGTTTAATTACTATAGGGTATGACTTGAGCATCATGATATCTAAAACTCTAAAAGGTGATTCAAATATGCAGCCAAAGTTGATAAGTGCTGCTCTAAAACATACAGAAGATACAAAATGTGCTAACAAAGAAGACTAGGAAGTAATAGAGAATGTGGTAGTAGGAAATCTTAGATTACAGTGCTTTGAACCAATTTTGCATATAATAGGCACCAACAAATAAGTGCCTGTGTTCCAATTATGGATTTCATCATACGTTATATAAAAAAAAGTGGGTTTGAGAACCTGCTTAATTGAGTAACCTGAAGCAACTCACTGGATCAGAACCCCAATACAATCATTTATAAATGTGGATAGTAATCATCCTATTTCACCTTATCACTATACAGATAATGGGATATTTGACAGTACTTTGCAAACAATGTTATACCTTTTCCAAGTGAGGTATTTAAAGTCAAATTATACCTCACTCCTGACTTCCTACATTTCTAAATTTTATAGGAAAATTAGGCCTCTGTTTAAGAAGAGTGACTCAAGAAAGGGAAATTCAGGGTGCATATAAATAACAGGTAATTGTTTGAGTTTCCTCCTAGTGGCACAACTTCATCACCACTATAATTACCATAACAGATTGTTAATCATGTTTCTGATGAAATTGGCAGTTAGTAGCAAGGGAAGGCAATGTTAGCAGAAGCAGTAGGTTTCTCTCTCACTACTGAACTTGCAACCAGAAACTCAGAAAACTCACAAAAGGAACTGTCATGGTTTATGCCTAGAAGATGCTGGATACTGGTGAGAGTATGTGATTTCCATTCCTTCCAGAGAGATGCTGCTAGGGTCAGTCTTGGAGTGAAAGCATTAGAAGACACACTAACTGAACCTCTTTAAAGTTCAGATTCACACACACACAAGAAAAGAAAAATATACCAGGAGGAATAACATGCCCAGTGAAAAGATTAAAAGGGTGACTGAACAGGTTATTTGCATCTCTGATTTCTGTGACTCCATTGGAACTGGGAGTAGTGAAGTGATCTCTAGAACACTTACTGAAAGCGAGCAATTAAATCCCAAGTGAATCAATAAATGGCTAACCATTTAAAGTCACAAAATAGGGGCTTGCATCACCACCTAAATATTAGATACCAAGCGAAGAGAAGGCAATGCCACTATAAAGGCATATTTGGAGGATACATCTCGATTCCATGTCTTGATCTTCCAAGGTAGGCTAAAAATAATCCTGACCAGAAGTTAGAAAAACTCACAGCAGAGTAAACTGAAGAACTGCGTTATGCTAAGGCTTGTAGGATAAAAGATGGCACCTTTTTATAGTTGCTATAGGCGAGGAAAAAGCTTTAATTTAAAGAAAGTCACAATGCATAGAAGATAGGAGATGTAAAAGTCAGGTATTAACAAAATATTCAGTCATTTGAAAAGTATATGATTCTATTTTATATCAACTTTATATAACAATATTGTGAGGTGGTTTGTTATTAAATGCCTATTTTAATAGATTTATTTCTTTGTTCACCGCTTCATCAATAATGTGTTATTAGGTGTCTCTATGTAACAGACACTTTTTGTGGGATATATAAGGGTTAATGAGCTCTGGTCCTACTTTTCAAGGTTTTGCATTTCTATAGCAGTGATTTTCACTCTTTTTTATCTCATGGCACACATAAACTAAGTACTAAAATTCTACCATACCCCCCAAAGTATATTTTTTGCTGATTTGACAAAAAATAGGTATAATTTTGATTCATTCACACCAGACAGCTATAGTTGTGTTGGCTCTTGTCATTTTTTAATTTGACAATCTAAGGGGAAAGAGGTCCGTGTCCTGACTAAATAGTCAGGTACTGCATGCTTAAAAATGCTTGCGGCACACAGGTTGAAAACCGTTGTCCTATAGGATAGAATCAAAAACATTTATTTAATAAAATACAAGATAGAAAGTGACGTGAGTCACACAGTATATGAATAAAATTATATAGGTGGGAGATACTATTTACAAACCACGCATCTAACAAATAATTCATTCCTACCTAGAGTATGTAAAGAGCTCTCAAACTCAGCAGCAAAAAAACAAGCAATCCAAACTGGGCAAAAGTGACAAACAGATAGTTCACTGAAGAGAATGTACAGATGGTAAATAAGCACAGGAAAAGATGTGCAGCATCCTTAGCCATTAGGAAAATACAAATTAAAACGATGTGATGTCACTACATACTTATCAGAATTTCTGAAATAAAAAGGGCAGCAACACCAAGTGATAGTGAAGATGCAGAAAAACCAGGTCACTCATTGCTGAGTAGAGTGTGAGATGGTAGAGCTCTCTGCGAAATAGCTTGTCAGTATATTACAAAACTAAATACGCACTTACCAGTTCGTCCTTTCTAAAGAGATAAAAATGCATGTTCATGCAAAAACCAGTACATAAATGTTCATATTAGCCTATTTTGTAATACTCCGAACTGGAGACAACCTAATGATCCTTCAATGAATGAATAAACAAACTATAATATACCATGGAATATACCACTAAACAAGAGTGAACTATTGATACACAACAGCTGAGAGTGATCGCAAAGGAATTAAACTGAATGAAAGAAAAAAAAGCCAATGCTAAAAGGTTTATACAATATGTTTCCATCTATATAGTATTCATTAAATATAAAAATTATGGAGATGGTGAATAGATTAGTATTTTTGAGGTATTAGGGGTGGGTGGGGGAAGGGTGTGTAATATAAAGAGGTAACATGATGGAAACTATGGTTAGTGAGGAAACAGTTGTGTATGGTGACTGTGGTTACATAAATCTGCATGTGTGATAAAATTGCACTGAACTTTACCCACATCTGTACAACACACAAATGAGTGGGTGTAAAACTGGTGAAATCTGAATAAACTCTGTAGATTATAGCAAAGTTCTAGTTTTATATTGTACCATATTTTTGCAAGAAGTTACCATTTGGGGGAAACTGGATAAAGGGAACATGAGACTACAGTTTTGTTTTTGCTACTTCTTGTGAATTTCTATTTCAAAATTAAAAAAAAAAAATGTATGGGTACTCAGACTGAAAAATCCAGAAGTAATTTCATATAAAAAGTGGAAAGGAACTTTAAAAATAAGAAGGATATGGCTTGTTTAAAATTTAGAGTACTCCATACTTAAGCTAGAGGGGCCTTAGTAAAGAATGTATGTAGCTACAAGTGTTTAAAACACAGAAGTTACACGGAGTAATTCTATTGGAACAAGTTTAAGGTAAATGAAGTAGTGAGAGGTAAATTTTGGAACATAGGTATGGCTTAGACCAGGGATTTTCAACCGGTGTGTGGCAAGCATTTTTAAAACATGCAAAACCTGACTGTTTAATCAGGGGCACTGACCTCTTTTCCCTTAGATTCTCACATAAAAAACTGACAACAGCCAACACAACAATAGCCATCTGGTGTGAATGAATTAAAATTACACCTTTTTTCGGTCAGAGCGGCAAAAAATATATTTTTTTTTGGTGTGCTGCAGAATTTTAGTAATTAGTTTATGTGTGCCATAAGATGAAAATGGTTGAAAAATCTCTGGTTCAGACATTATAGAGTGTTTCAAATGTTAGAATAAAGAGTCTTATATCAATAAGTTTGAAGCTGGTCGTCGTGGAAGGTTTGTTGGATATTAAGTAAAATGATTAAAGCTGTGCTAAATAGATTCAAGATAAAGTAAACAGAGGAAGAATTGTGTGAAGGCTGTTTCAGTAGCACAGATAACAGATAATGAGATTATACCGAATCAGAATACATTTGGTGAAAATGAAATCTATTATTTATAAGAATTAATTGGCTCTGAGTAGATGGGAAAAAGGATCCAGCTTGTGATTCTCTGGTAAGTAGATGAGCAGGTTGATGAGCATAAAGGCTTCTTTGTTTTGTAAATACAGTCTGTATTTGCTCTTCTAGAAGTAGTTTCTCAAGGCTTATATCATGTCACCTTTTGGGAGGGGGGCATTACTGAAAGAGCATACACAAATATATATCATATTATCTTGATTGAAAGTGTCATTATTTCATAGAGGAAATGTTGAAAAAGGAAAGGAAGAGCAAGTGCATTTTTTTAACCTATGCCCTGTAAATATATCATAGAACAGTGAACATTTTACTCACTTTATATTCACCCATAACCTATTAGAAAGGGTATTAAAATGCATTTGTTAATGTTTTGAACTTTTAATAAATATGTATATTTTGTCATATTTAAATACTAATTTGATTGCCTTTGAAATCAGTGTGAAAACCATCAAAGTGTGTATTCTAAAATGCCATTTTGTTCCCCTCTTGGGGGTAGAGGGAAAGTGGTTTATCAGCAATGGATATTAATATCCTGTTCATCTGTAGGGTTTTTAGATACACTCTATTTTCACAATATTATGTAAAATAAATGCTAGCAAACTATTTTGAAGAACTCCGCAATTCTTAAACAGAGCTTCTCCTTGTTACAAATTAATAATTGATAGAAACACTATGTTTTACATCTCTTTCACCTTTATTGTATTTATGATAATTCTTAATCCAAAATCTTAAAGTCTACATTCAGTCTTCTGCAAACCACTGAACATAATCTATATGTTATTTCCCAAAGCAACTACTTGAGGAGAAATTGTAAAAATCAAAGAAAACCATAATTTTTGTCACAATTGAAATCACAGGTTGAAATAAATGAAAATCTTTCATAGAATCAGTGCTGTCTAAGGAGCATGTAAAGGTCTGTTGTATTTTCCCCCCCATAGATAATCTGCCAGTTCTCATGCATTCAAGATAAAGGTAAACAACTATGGCTCAAAAAAAATCACATAGAGTAGTCCCCCCTTACTATAAGGAACTCTTTCCAAGGTGCCCCAGTGGATACCTAAAACCATGGATAGTACTGAACCTTATATATACTGTTTTTTTCTATACATATACACCTATGATAAAGCTTAACTTATAAATCAGGCACAGTAAGAGATTAACAACAGTAACTAATAATAAAATAGGATAATTGAAATATACTGCAGTAAAAGTTATGCAAATGGCTTTGGGGTTATTAAATAAAATAAAGGATACTTTATTTACTACAGCACTGAGAGAGTGGATCTGGTAACCAAGACGACTACTAAGTGACTAACGGGCAGGTAGCGTATACAGCAGGGATATGCTAGACAAAGGGATGATTCACGTCCTGGGTGAGACACAGCAGGACGGAATGGCATGGTGGGAGATTTCATCATGCTACTCAGAATGGTGTGGCAATTTAAACCTTAAGAATTATTTATTTCTAGAACTTTCCATTTAATATTTTTCGACTGCAGTTGACAGTGGATAACTGAAACTGGAAAGACAAATCATGGATAAAAGGGGGAACTATTGTATACAGAGTTGCCCAGAACACAGAAATTTTACTACCTAGTTCATGACACATCATCTTAATCAGTTTGCACAAGTTCCTCCTTTTACTTTTTAAATTATTTATTTTTGTTTTATTTATATATATTTCACATTTTCCTCCCCTTGTGGACAATTCTGATATATCTAATGTACATCCTTTGCCTGTATATATTTTTATAAAATGTATATGTTGGTTTTGATGCATTTTAGGTTATATATTAACATTGTAAATTTTGTTCTGAGTATCACTCTATCCTTTCTTAGTACTCTGTTTAAGATCTGCCTTATTTTCGATGAACATCTTGTCTCTTACATCTATCCCTAAACCCTGTAGCATGTTATGCATCAAACATATCTGGTCTGCTGTTTAGATCATGCCCTAAAATCCATGTTGGGATATTTTGTAATAGAAAATTAAAACATTAAATTCTAGTTGTTTATACTGTAATTTTTACATAAATATATAAAAACAAAAAATATGCACAGATCATAATTATGCCATTTGATGGATAACCACAAAACATGAGCACAAGTATGTAACCTCCACCCAGGTTAAGAAATAGAATATTACTAGCACTTAAGAAACTTTTCACATGCTACCTCCCAGTCATTATAATCTCCAAAAGTAACCATAATTTTGACTTCATTGTCATATTAGTTTTATATGTTTTTGAATTTTTATAAATGTAGTTTTAGTATTTATTCTTTTGTGTCTGGTGTTTTTTCCTTAGCAGAATGTCTGTAAAATCCAGCTATATCACTGCATATATAGTAGTTCTTTGGATTTCCCTTTAGTATATGACCACAATTCTCAAAATGTGCTCCATCAGTCCCCAAGTCCCAATATACTTTTAGGGAGACTGGTAGGTGAAAATTATTTTCCTAATGCTATTAAGACATTATTAGTATTTTTTATTGGGTTGACAATTACACTGATAATGCAAAAGCAATGATGAATAAAACTGCTGGCATCAAGGTGGTGGCACCAAACTGTAGTAGTTGTTAAAATATTCTTCAAAGCCAAACACTTAGAGGAAAAAAATATATACAAGTTTCACTTAAAAATCCCTTCATGAATCTTCAGAAACATTAATCTAATACAATTTGACCCTGGTTACATGTCTTCTTACATTCTGTGTGATAAAATGAGAAACATGCATGAAGCATTTTGCTGGACATCAACATATGATTGTTATCTTGAGGAAAAACATTTGTGCAAGTGCATTACTCTGAATATGCATTTGATATTGCTGACCCCCTGAAAGGGTCTTGAGGACCACAAAATGTCCCCAGACCTGATTTCAATGAACACAGTCCTAGAGCAACTCCCAGAGGAAAACAAGCCAACAGATATAGGTAATAGCCAGTAGGTTAAGTAAAATTATTTTTAAAATAAAATCAACCTCTTGGAAGCCAGGAAAAGACAAAAACAAAAACAAAACAACAAAAACAAAACACAACAAACACACAGAACAAAAGAAAGTAAACAGCAAAATAATAGATTTAAGCTCAGTATTGGTAAAATAATGAATTAATTGTAAATGTGCTAAAATCTCCAAATAGAAGGCCCCAAGACTGATAGATTGAATAGAGAACCAGGAGTAAGCTATATACTGACTTCCAGAAAGTCACTCTAATTATGAAAACAATTTTACTACAATTTTAAAAAACAATGGAAAAGACTGTACCTTAAAATCATTAATTTTAAAAATATGTGTAGCTATACAAGATATGTGAAATGAAAAATCAGGGAAGTTTTTAAATGACGAATTAGCTCACCAACATGACATAATAATCTCAAATATGTATGTGTCTAGTAATAGAGCTTTGAAATACATGTACCAAATACTGAGGATTGAAAAAGAAAGATAAATTGAGGTTTCAACGAATATCTTTTAGTAGTTAAGAGAACATTTCTAGAGAAAAATATGGATATAGAAGATCTATATTATATTGTAAACAAGTCTTTCTAATTGACATTTATAGAGCATTGTACCCCAAACCAGAATAGTATACATTATTTTCAAGTGCAAATGGACTATTAGCAAGAAAAAACATATGCTATATATGGTACAATTGGTTTTAGAAAACTTAAAGCATCCGTAGTGTACTCTCTGACTACAATGGAATAAATATAGAAATCGGTAAATAAGGTATTGCTAAAATCTCCTAATACTTGAAAATTTAAAAACATGTTTCAGGGAGAGACTTCTTCTGGGAAGATGGAGTAGATATACATTTTATTCTTCCTTCCACTAAGAATAATTAAAACTTGGAATATATATATGTATAACAATATATATATTACATATATCTTTTAAATGTAAAAAGAAAGCAGATCAGATAGGGACCTCAGAAACAAAGAATAGCGTGACGATGGGTAACCTGGGTTTTGTTTTGTCTCATATATGCCACTCTTTGAACTGAAGAAGTCAGAAAACTGAAAATGTTAATGAGTACAGACAAAAAAAGTTCCAACAAATGGCATTCTCTTTCTAAAGGACTAGGTAAGAAGCAGCCTAGCAAGGCACAAAACTTTTATACAATAATCGTTCTGCTGCATCCAAACACCAAAAACAGAACAAAACCAAACAAAAACCTGTGGCCCCACTCCCATGTATGCCAGAAAAACTCGGTGGAAGTTTTGACATTCATTGTCACAAATGTTACAAGACACCATAAAACTCTTGTTTTGTGGTGCTAGGGAAGGTCAACTAGGAATCTGAGATATACCATCATCAGCTGTAATAAGTCTTCCCATCCAGCAGTGTCAATGAAAACTACAAAGAGATCATAGACTTCCAACCCATCCACAATGCTGATCCTCCCCCTCAATGCTGAGGTGGAATCAGACACCTACTGGAGAATCAGGAATTTCACCATCATCCAGTGGTAACAAAATAGCTTGCAGTACAATGTCAGTGGAGTCCTCAGGGGACCCAGAACTACTACCCTTGCCTAGCAGCAGAGGGTCCACTCTCCTTAGGTTCTAATGAAAGATGAACGTGGAACCTCAATTTCAGTTTCAGTAAGAAAGTTTTACCTAACCCCTACTCTGCTGGTGCAGTGTCACAGAAGCCTGTTAACGCAGAAAGTATAAAGAAGACTCAGTGTCTTATAACATAATACAAATATGTCAAATTTTCAACAATAAATTACTCATCATATCAAGAGCTTGGAAGATATCAAACTTAATAAAAAAGATTATCAATAGATACCAACACTATGGAGATGACAGAGATATGAAAATTATATAAAAATATTTAAAGCAGCCATAATAAACATGCTTCAGTAAGGAATTGCAGACACACTTGAAACAAATAATAAAAGTAGAATGTTTCAGCAAAGAAACTATCTCACTAAGGAAACAGAAGATATAAGGAGTCTAATGGAAATCTTAGAAGTAAGCCATTCAATTACCAAAGTGAAAAGCTCAGTAGATGAAAAGGTCAGTAGATGGGCTCAGTAGTAGAGTGAAGTAATAAGAAAAATGGATCAGGGCCTGGAGGTTGAACAATAGAAATTATGCAATCACTGTGAGACTATATCAAAGAATCTAAATTTTGTATAATCAGAGTCCCGGGAGAATACAATATAATATATGTATATGTGTGTGTATGTGTGTGTGTGTGTGTGTTACTCTAGGTATTACATAATATATACATAACTTATTACAGTGTACTGGTGTCATTATTTTACCAGTTCAAGTGAAATATAGAAATTTTGTTTGTTGACATCTTTACCCTTCCCAATTTATAATTTTCTTAACTTTTTATTCTACATATATTTAGAATAAAATCAGTCAGTATTATAATTTTTGATTCAATGTCAACAGTTATATTGGATTTACTGATATTTTTGCTGACTCTTTGCTTTCTTTCTTCCTGATAGTACATGCTTTCTTCATTTTTTGTTTGATTTCTTTTTAGAGAAACTCCTTTATCCATTTTTTTTTTTTTTTTTTTTTTAGATTAAGTCTGCTAGTAACACATCCCTTAGTTTTCAAAAATATGAAAATGCCTTGATTTCCCTTCCATTTCAGAAGGACATTTTGCTGGGTATAGAATTCTGAGTTGACAGTTCTTTTCTTCCAGTACTTGAAAAATACTGCACCCTTCCTTTTGGTCTCCATTTTTTCTGTAGAATAATAGCTCTCATCCTAATTTTCTTTCCTCTGTTTCACTTAGGATGTCATTTCAGAACTTTAATGATGATATATCTTGGCAGCATGTATATCTTTAGGTTTGGTGTTTATTCACCTTCTTAAAAATGTATATTTATGTCCCTTGCCAAATTTGAATTTTCTTCTATTATTACTTGAAGTAAAATTTCTGCCCCAGTCTTTTCTCTTGTTCTCCCAATATTCTGATTACACAAAATTTAGGTTGTTTGATATAGTCTCACAATGGCAATAAAATTGACAAACATCTAGCGAGGCTGAAAAAGAAAAAGAAAAAAAAATTCTCAATACCAGGAGTGAAAATTGATATCGATACAGACACTGCAGACATTAGAAGGATAAAAAGAAATACTATGAACAGTTCTGAAACACATAAACTTGACATTAGACAAAATTTACCTGTCCTTTGAAAAACTCTACTGCAAGTTACCTAAAATAAAATAGATAATTTGAATAATCCTGTAGCTACTAAGGAATTGGATTCGTAATTTAAAACTTTCTGAAAAAGAAATCACCAGGTCCAGATGGTTTTTATGAAGAATTATACCAAACTTTTAAAAAAGAATCATTACAAATGCTACACTAACTTTTTCAGATTTTAAAGATGAAGAAACATTTCTTATTTAATTTTTGAAGCTATTATTACCCAAATACAAAGAAGGCCCACCCACAAATCTTTACTAATATCATTTATGAATATAGAAACAGAGATCTTTTACAAAATATTAACAAATATAATTCAGCAGTATGTAAAAATTATACACCATTACCCAGTGGGGTTATTCTAGGGATGCATGGCTGGTTCAGTATTTAAAAATTATTTAATGTCATCTACCTTATAAATAGGATAACAAAGAAAAATCACCTGATTATATTAACCTATGCAAAAAATGTGACAAATTTTAACACCCATTTATGATAAAAACTCTCAGAAAAGTAGGAATAGAATAAAACTCCCTCAACTTGATAAACATTTCCCACCAAAAACCTACAGTTTACAGCGAAAGACTGATTGTTAGAAATTGCAGCATAACCAGGAGAAACACAAAGATGACCCTGTATGTAGGAGCCACCAATCCTGCACAATTTTGAGGTCCCCTTTAACAATGTGGTATAAAAACGCTATAAATCACCTCCTATATTTTGAGACTAAGAGGGGTGAGGCAGGATTTTGAGACAATGAAAAAAAATTCTCAATACCAATAGAGACTCTGAAAAGTCATGAAAAAGAGATTGTTTCAATTAGCTGTGGTAGAGAGTTGTATTAGTGTCCTATAGCTGCTGTAACAACTTGCTGAAAATTTAGTGGTTGAAAACCAGCATGAGTCTTAGTAAGCTAAAATCAGGACATTGGTGGAGCTATGTTGCTCCTGATGGATACAGGAGATAATTTGTTCTTGCCTTTTTTTAATCATCTAGAGGCAGCCTTCATATGTTGCCTCATAGCCCCCTTCATTCATCTTAAAATCCTACAAAGAGCTTCAAATTTCTCTCACTCTAGCCCTTCTGCCTTCCTTTTATATGGATCCATGTGATTTCATTGAGTTCACTGGATAATACAGAATCATCTCTCCCTGGTAAAATGTTTAATTTGATACATATGCAAAGTCCCTTTTTGCCATATAAAGTAACATAGTCACAGCTTATGGGAACTGAAATATCTTTGAGGGAAGGGCATTATAATGCCTACTACAAAAGTTGAAGTTGAAATAAATCAAATATACACAAAAATAAAATTTATCACATGGACCAAAATTTAACATTGTTATTTGCTTATTTTTCATCTTTCAAAGAGGACACAAGTTTTTTAGAATACAGAAATGATATATTTCTCAGCATATCTGAGAATACAAGTTTTCTCATTCCATTATAAGTTTACTCAAAAGCCACAAAATAACAATAGCAAAGCCCTATAATTTCTTTTGCATTTTGCACAATATCCCTGGCTTATCCAATGTCACTTAAATGTGAAAATCACACACACACACACATACTCACACACACACACACACACACCATGAGGAAAAGGTGAGTCTAGATGGAGTTTAGGGTTGAAATTACATTTCAGACAAATTTCACTAAACATTACAAGTTTACAGAATAATGAAGACATTGGTTTTCATCAGATTCATTCGTTCTACAAGTACATGTTAGGAACCTACTTTGTTGAAAATTGGCTAGATGATACAGGGGTAAATGAATAAAGTGCATGTCTGATATTATAGTGTAGTTAAAGCAACAAGAAATTTTCTCAATAAATATATCACCAGGTAACAATAGCCCAGTGCAACAGGGGAAGTTAAAAATTTTAGGCAAAAGAGAGATTACTTCACGGGAGTAGTAATTGTCAAGATTATGCTTGAAGATCATATGCATCAGGATTCTGTGATCACTACAAGGGATGTGAGTCAGAGCTTTATTAAAACCCCAGGCTCCTTTTACATTTTCTGATAGTTATTATGTGTGCACAGTGAAATAGAAATCACAAAGTTTTCTCCCAGTGCTGTTTGCTAAAATTTCTTGGAAAAATGACTGTGCAATTACTTTTCTTTTATTGAACAAAACAAAGTTTTTATCTGAAGGTGGCAATTTAACACCCATATGCTTTGTAGAAGCATATAGTTATTGCTATTTTAAGTTAAAGGAGATATGTAAAGTAGATAACTCAAGTCTAATGCAATTTACATGGTTCTCATCTTTTTCTTTCTAAACAGATCTCAGTGGAAGTAGCTAGGTGCACAGCTCAAAATACAAGTTTTTATTACATTCTCCAGCAGCAACATTTGATCATGTGATAGAGTTGGAGCCAATAACACAATGATAGGGAAGTGGATTTCTGTAAGAGGCTTCAGGGAGAGTTTTAATGAGCCCGTGATAAAAAGTTACACAACATTCTCCCATTTTCCTCCTTTTGTCTACTTGGAATACAGTTGCCAGCTGAAGAAGCATCTTTTCACTAGAGGAAAGAGTAAACCTCTTTTTTGGTTGAAGACACTGATATTTGGGCTTTTTGTTATTTGCAACAAAGGTATTCTTAATGCAATAATTTACATGTTGTGTTTTAAGTTGTGAACTCTTTTTGTATATTTACAAAAATCTAGTGCTGGTATACTCCGTTTTTGAAACAAGCTCAGCACTACTATTGAGTACAGTAGATAACCTCCAGCTGTTTTGTTAGTTTGTTTGTTTTTTAACCTTCACGCTGGGATATTTTTTCCATTGCTTTTCAGAGAAAGTGGAAGGGGGGGAGAGAGAGAGGGAGAGAGAGAGACATGAATTGGTTGCCTCCTGCTCTCACCTGACCGGGACCCTGGGTTGAGCCTGCAACCAAGGTGCGTGCCCTTGGTCGGAATAGAACTCGGGACCCTTCAGTCCACAAGCAACGCTCTAACCAGAGCCAAACTGGCTAGGGCTCCAGCTGTGTTTTGTTTTTTGCCCCCGTTATTTCTCTGTATTTAAAAATACTGAATCTTCTGAACTGCTGCTCTGATATCCTTTAGGCATTTTGTTTTAAACTGAGGGCTAAGACTCTATCTAGATAATATTCTGTTGATGCAAGAGAGTTTGAGAAAACCATCCTTAATTATAATACATCATACCACCCATTGTTTCTTGATTTTTTTTCCCCTTTTTTTATAATTCAGTCCTAAAGAAATAGAGAAAAATAATGAAAGACCTTTCCTACAGTATGTGTAATTCTAGGTTTGTTTCTCAATGAAGTAAAATGATTATTTAGATGATTAAGTGACTGTTTAACCACCCAATCTTGATCTCTGAGTTCCTCTTTCATTCTCAGGAATGTCATCTTGCCTTCTTCCACATTTTTCAAGATTTTTACTTGTTACTGTTTAGTGCAAGGTACTTTTTGGCTTCTTTTCATGAATGCTTTCCAAATCTCTTTATTACAAAAAACAACAACAGAAAAACAACTGAATAGTAGATAGCAATGGGTTGTTTAAAAAAAGATGACTCAAGGATAGAATTAATATGTCCTCAGTTTTAAAATTAAAAATATTGAATCAAGTCTTATGATTCTAGAACCCTTATGAAAATGGATAGAAGGAATGATGGTATGCAGACGTAAGAACAAAATAGAGCAATACAAAAGGCCAATTTACAAATAAGACACACATGACTCTAAGATCTCATTCAATATCAAATCTTACTAATAATTTTAAGGACGTGGATAATTGTGAAGCACGGAGGAGGCTTGGAGAAATCCAAGACTGTCAATACCACTCCTCACACCCTTTTTATTTTGCAGTTGCCTAGCATAGATTTAAGATGTGCATTCTAAGCTATTCTTGAGGGGCATCACTTACACAGAAGGGAACTTTGTGAGTTATGAAATAGTTCTGTTTACACCCTGAAAATTATCTCCCCTACATGACATTTTCTAAGGAGATAAGCAATTGCGATGGAGCAGGTACAGTATGTATATGGGCTAAAGTGTTTTCACCCAAATTCATGCATCAAAACCATAACCCTCAGTATCCTAGAATATGATTGTATTTGGAGATGGGGCCTTTAAAATGCTACTTAATTTAAAATAAAGTTAAGTTAAAATTATTTCCAGTAAGGTCGCTTTAATTCAATCTGATGTGTCTTCATTAGAAGAGGACATTTGGACACAGAGAGACACAGGGAAGGAAGGAAAACAGAGAAATGACCACACAGCGAGAGGCAGCCATCTGTAGGCTGAGGAGAGGGGCCTGCAAAACCTTGAACTTCTAGTCTCCAGAACTACGAAAAAATAAATTTATGTTAAGCCACGTAATCTGTGGTATTTTGTTATGGCAGCCGTAGGAAACTGATAAAGCCTTCTAAAATATCCTAAACATAAGGGCTTGCCCACCAGAAAATACCAGTATGTATTTTGCAGAAGGCCAGACATAATATGTTTACAAGGTGATTTGAGTAGAACATCTTTCTGTCCCAGACATCCAGATGGATGGAAAGAAATAGATCGTAGGCCTGCTATTTACCCTTTCCTTCCATAAACACTGAAATTCCATTTGGGATATATCCAAAGACATTATCAAATAGTTATGTATGAGGGAATATGTTAGAGTAAGATTTTTCAGTGAGACTTGTCGTAGCAGGTTTTAGATCATTGGGCAAGTTGTATGTGAGCTTTGATGGACATGCACCATGGGACACCAGGCAGCAGTGAGAGTAACACTAGATATGGGAAAGGTGACATGTATATTATCTTCCAAAACTAGTGTATAGAGGGAAAAAAAGAACTATTTTGAAATTAATTATACATTTCCATTATGTAAATTAAAATACCAGCACTGAATATAAATGCCTGTTTTAAAAGAATATATACCAAAAAATTGTTCCCATATTAGTGTTATAGAATTGCTTTTATGTATTATGTGGAAGAGGAAATTGCAAGTGGGAAATACAGACTAAGTAAATAATAATAATAATAATAATAATAAAAAATAATAATAAAAAGAGTTTTGTGGCAAAGACCAGTAATGATGATGTTTCATGAACTGAGAAGTATTATTTGTTCAACACACTGCACCTGAATTCCAACAGAGAAAATCCTGAATTAAAAATATTAAACAAAAATTTTAGGTAGTCACAAATATAAAGATATATTGTACACGTAATACTGAAGAGAAGCAACCTAAAAAACAGAACAGAAGATGTAGTTCATATCAGAAAGCTTGTTATATAAAAAATTAAAGATGTCCAAGACAATAATGTAAATAAATATAAAATAGTATGACTGAAGACTTCAGAGCTGCTATTTATTAAGTATTAAACATGACTTTTGTGGTTGAAAAATCTCATAGGGATGGACAGGAAGAGAATGACAGTGAGGAAATATCTTCAGATTTTACGTATCAAATCTAAAAATTTTAATGACTTGCGTTCTATTTATACAGAGTGGGACAAAAGTAGGCTTACAGTTCATATGAAAAATAAAACAGTAATTAATAAATAATAATACAAGAATAAACTCTGTGTTCTCGCACTCGCAACTGTAAACCCACTTTTACCCCACCCTGAGCAGGGACGTAAAAGTCAGAGATGACACTGAGGTAAAAAGAGGAAAAGCATGAAAAGTATCACCAATGAAAATAAGCATTTTTTTTCAATTACCTACTTATGTATTGCTTATCTTTGTCACAAAACTCTACACCCTCTGAGGACAGGGAGCACGTGGGTCCCCAAGCCTGGAGCCTGTGCTGAGCTGTGCCTGAGAGGTGGGTGCCGATGACCGAGGCCGGCCTGAGGCCAGCGCAGTGGGAAGGGGGACTTCACAGACTCGCAGGGACAGTCCCTGGGCCGGCAGAGCTGCGGGCTGTTCTTCCCAAACCACTTGCTTCACTTACGCTTTTAAATGGGACCTAAGGCACCAGGGGAGAAAATGATGAATATATTCCTGTCCCTTATCTTCTCTGATTAATAGAAAGCATGCTCTCCATTCTTGTGTCTTCCTCAGGCCAAAGAATAACATGTATAAAATTAGACATTATTTTATAATCTTAAAATTACCTTAATCTGCCCAGCCCATGTGGCTCAGTGGTTGAGCCAGGAGGTTTTGGGCTCGATCCTCAGTAGGGGGTGTGCAGGAGGAAAGCCCATGGATGGTTCTCTCATCATTGATGTTTCTATCTTTCTCTCCCTCTCCCTGAAATTAATGAAAACATATAAAAATTACCTTAATCTGCATAAGCTTACATGTTGTGATTCAGATCGCACAACCTCATAAATTCTAAATTTTCTATTGAAATACTCATCATGTGAGTGGTGATGACACACATGGATAGGAGTGCCATCCTTCCAGTTACTTGGAATTAAAGTTCTCTCACAAATAGCGCTCCTCCCTGCCTGTTTAAGTTTGACAAGGACATCTTCACTTGTGAGGAGATGCCTGATAACTCACTTTCACAGCCGTGAATTACTTACACAAAAGATCAACTACAGTGGTGCCTCGGTTTTCGAATGTGATCCGTTCCGGAGACCGTTCTTGTTCTGAAAGGTTCAAAAACCGAGGGACCCACAGCCGGGCCTCAGGATCTTGGCTGCAGCGGAAGCCGCGGGGCGTGTTCGACTCCGAGGCGGGTTCGAAAACCGAAGCATTGACTGTCGGGTTTACGGGGTTCGTCAACCGAAATGTTTGTCCAAGGAGATGTTCGAAGACCGAGGAACCACTGTATCTTGGATTTCTCTTTTCCCTCCTCCGTGATGGCTGCTTGGAGAGAATGGGGAGAAAGTGGAGAGTAGCATTAATTCATAATATAAAATAAATTATATTGGGATAATCATTCTGTGTTAGAATATTTTAAAAACCTCCCAGTTACAATGACAAATTCACCCATGTACAGTTATAAGCCTCTGGCCATCTCATAGTTTTGTTGCCATGGCTATGATTTTCTCTGGTGTATGCAGATACATGCATGTGTGCTCCTGCGTGCACACACACACACACACACACACACACACGCACTGCGAGATAGCATGTCTACTGGTTAGAGACTATAGATTGAGGTTAGAGATTTTTTGGATTTGAATCTGAGTGCTATTATTTATTCGTTTTGTTAACTGTGAGTATGATACTTAACTTGTCTATTCTCCATTTTTCCCAGCTATAAATATTAATAAAATATGTATAGAACCAAAATATATTTATAAAGATTAATGTAATTCATATACGTAAAGTCCTGCCACAAGTTCCTGGCATAGTGTAAGAATTAAATAAATGTATGCTAATATCATGTGTGTGTGTTTTGTGTGTATATATATATGTGTGTGTGTGTGTGTGTGTATGATATAATTGCATGTTTCTAACTCTGAATTTGACAAAGTTAAGTGGAAGACCTCAGTTGAATTTCATGGAGGTTCAAACTGAAACATTTCCTTCATTCTACTTGACTACATACATCAGCTTCTCTTTATAAATTTTACTTTCAATATATGAAAATGTACAAATACCCATATATTATAAGCAAATAAAATATTTAGGTAAAACATTGCTTTAGCTGCTGAGAGGAAATGCTTCGGGCGCCATCTAACTTATAATGAGGGTGATCATATCATCGGAACTAGGGCAGTTTAAGAGTAAAATGTGTGCGCTTTTAATAATCACTCAGGCAAACCAGGAAGAATTATCACCCTACTCAAAAACTGAGAAAACAGTAAATGAGAAGCACACCTTTTACATGTTCCAAGGACAAAAGCCTTAAAAGAGAGCGGCATCTAACTTTTCTTGGTGAAATAGTGTTATCTATTTATGCTATGTGTACAGCTCAGGTTGAATTTGTAACTCAGGTTGAATTGTCAAGTTTTCATTTTCAGATTTTTTTTTTATTATACATAATGCCTTGTGTCTCACAGTTAAAAACAATTGTTCTAAAGTTCCAAGTGCTGCTAAAGTACAGCTGCCAGGATTTAGTGCGGATCACATTGTTTGAGGCTTTTTTTTCAGTTGTCTGCTGAGTCCCTTGAAACTAATGCTCAGTCTATATTAATGTCTCGGTCCCGTGAAACCTCAGCCTATTCTCTCCTATAATTAATCTTGCAGGTACTGCCTTGACATTATTGGTTCACCAACAGAGCAGAACTGCCTCAGCCATCAATAATAATTCAACACATTAGGATGAGGCCAGGTAGGGGCCACAGAGGTAGCCAGATCTGCACAATCTCCTGCACTCTCCTCCAGTTGACAGGAAATTCTGCAATTGAAACTAGTTGTTTTGGTGGCTGGGTAATTTGTAATAGAGGGGTCTTGGTGTTACTAATTGTTTTGCTTTACGATTTTCTCCAAATGTAGCCACTGCTCTGCACAATGGGAGTGATTGTCTGTTTACTGAATCTTAATATTGAGGCTGTTACAAATTGTCTTTCACAGATGGTGGGAGCTTTTCAGACCGAGAGAGGCAGGGAATTTATTACTCAATATTTCTGTATTACTGATTGGGACGTGAGGAGCATAGACAATCTGTCCTACTGCAGGGTTTGCCGCATGGTTTTCTCCCTCTGCAAAATGACGGCTGGCTCTAGACGTTTTTCTCATTTTGTATAGATAGCAGCTGTGTAATTTCAAGCAGAATGTTTGCTTTGATCTCCCTTCCTTTAATTGAAATCCACAATTATGAGATTTGTGGGTTTTTTATGTTTGCGAGTTTATTGGTTTAATCTGCGAAATGTGCTGTCTTGCTGTCTTATACAGTTAAAGGCTACAGCACAGTTGGGACTTAAATGACAAACACTGGAAGGAGGGGCTTTCTTTTTCTCTTTTTTTGTTGGCCTTGGAAAGAAACCAATAGATATTTTCCCCCTCCGATAGTGAGCTATATGACAATCGGATAAACTGCCATTCTGTAGAACTTGAAGGGCTGTCTCTGATATATTTCTAAAAATGTTTCACAAGTATTTCTAAAACTGTGTGGTATATGTTTGTACGCATATATGTGTGTTTAGAATGGGAGGGTAGCCAACTGATGTAGGAACATCTCTTTGATTATAGCAACTACAGATGGTCCCTGACTTAAGTTGGTTTGACTTAAAAATTTTCAACTTTACAATGGTGTGGAAGCGATGTGCATTCAGTAGAAACTGTACTTCGAATTTTGAATGTTGATCTTTTCTGGGACTCATGATATACAATAAGATACTCTCTCAGGATGTTGGGCAGTGGCCACTGTAGGGTAATATAAGTGTGTTCTGAGCACATTGTAAGGTGGGCTAAGCTATGCTATAACGTTCAGTAGGTTAGGTGTATTAAATGCATTTTCAGCTTTAAAAAGTTTATTGGAATGTAACCCTACCATAAATCAGGGAGCATCTGTGGTATCATTTACAGAAGATTAGCATTATTAGCACATTTTAGGGGGAAAGAGAGTGAAAGAATTATAAAGCAGATAGATATAAGAACAGGAATGCTTGGTGTCTGAGATAGTTTCACAGCAAATACCTTTAATGGTTGCACGCCAATATGCTCTACCAAGGGAATGAGTCACAATTTTCCTAAATAATACATTAGCAGATGTTTGGAGTTATCTCTGATTAAAGTACAAGGGGAAAAAAAGATTAAATGGAAGAGATCCTATTTAATCAAATGTTTTAAAACTTTGATATTTTTTATAAACTTACCCCAAATCAAATTCTAAATAAAGTCTGTTGACCTTGGACTAACTTGGTATTTTATAGAGGGTCTCTGAAACATTTCAAAGATTTGATATTTTTTTCTCCTTATAAAAAGGATATATTAAACGAATTAGGCTTATTTGGTAAATTAAAATGCATTGGAAACATTATCAAATAAGTGCTAAATTTCCTTTAGTAAATATTTATATGAAAGTTGCTAATATAAATGTTTTAAAAGTTATATAAAATTCCTGAAAATCTGCTGTCTCCTGATATAATGTTATCAGTCATATTTTATTTCTTTTATTTATTCTTTCTCTTTTATTGAATTTATTGGGGTGACATTGGTTAATTATATAGGCTCTGGTGTATAATTCTATAGCACATCATCTGCGTGTTGTATTGTGTTCACCACTCCAAGTCAAGCCCCCTTCCATCCATCACCGCTCATCCCCCTTCACCCTCTTCTATCTCTGCCACCCCTTTTTCCCTCGAATAATCACCCTACTGTTGTCTGTGTCTTTGTTTTTTAGGTAGATTACATTAAAGGTAAAGAAAAATATTTGTTTATAATTTCTTATTAAGAGCAGACAATCTAAAAAAACTTTGTTTTTTAAAATATATCTTTATTGATTTCAGAGAGAGGAAGGAAGAGCGAGAGAGAGAGAGAAACATTAATGATGAGAGTCAGTGATCGGCTGCCTCCTGCACGCCCCCTGCTGGGGATGGAGCCCGCAACCCGGGCATGTGCCCTGACCGGGAATCGAACCTGCATCTCCTGGATCCTAGTTTGACGCTCAACTGCTGAGCCATGCCCGGCAGGGCAAAAACGTTGTTTTTTTTACTGAGAGAAAACCAAATTCTAATTTTGTATCAGTGTACTTTTGATACTAAATTTCATTAAAATAAAATAAAAAAATGGAAAAGAATTAGATTTTGTTCCTAAATTTATGTACTTTGACTCATATTCTGTCATAAACTCTATGTATTTTAAACAATTATTGCTAATATTTTATGTTTGCTATTTTTTTCTGGAATAGTATGGTGAGTTTTAGTTTGGAACTCTAAGCTATGTCTATAGAAAGGAATCCCATATTTACGGGTATTAGGCCAGTTTGTAAGGAAACTCATCCCACTTCAACTAACTGAATTGGTTTCACAGCTCTGGTATCACTGGGGCATTTCTCTTAAATGCTCATGAATAATTAATTCACATAAGCTTTATAAAACAAGGGATTCTTCACATAATTCTTCCATTTGTTAATTTTTGTGCGGAGGGGGGACACAAAACAGGTGATCATATGGATATTTTAAAATCTTTAGAACGGCATACTATAAACTGCTTATATCTCCAATTTACTGATTGTATCTCCAATTTACTGTGTGGCCTCCTCATTATTACATAGTGAGGTCTAAAATCATGCAACTGTAATGTATATTCTTTTAACTATATCTGTGTGGGTTATATATTTCAAATTCAAAAGCTATTTGAATATTTCCTTATGTCCCGGGGAACTTGGATTCTAGGAAGAAAAAATAATCTAAAAGTAAGCCATTTAATAGACTACTGCAAAATCCTAGTACAAAATTAGAAAAATTTCTTGATGTTCTTTTTCTTAATGGTTATAATTTAATTAAATTTCCTTTCTTCCAAGAGTTTATTTATAACAAAAAACTTGATAATTTTATACATTTGCATTTACACATAAAAAAAATGAGGCTAATGTAACTTAAGTGACCTGTTCAAGATCATCTAGAAGACTAAGGGGGAAAAAACAGGATTTAAACCTCAATCTTTGGATTTTTCTACAAACTCTGTGTGTTACCTAATATGGCCCTGTCTTCCCAGGGTTATGTGGTGACTTAAGAAATTAACCTCAGGCTTTGTTTTGTGCAGTGAAGGTCGATGAAACTTAAGGACACTGGTAGCCTAAAGATGCATGGAAAGGTGGTGGGAGAAAAGCGGGATCTGGAAACAGGAAAGTAAGAATAGAAAAGGAGACCGAAAGGGGAGGAAGGCTCATGATAAACTGCCTCCTTCACAATGTTTTTATGGATAAATTCAGCCCTAGGTGATATAAAAGTATCCTTATTAGCTTTTTCTTTGAGTCATGCTCCTTTCTTTTCATTTATTCATACAGGCAGGATTTCATTTATTAGGTATGATATAAACTCTTATGAGAAATAAACAGTTAAGAGGTTTATAAGGAAACACTGCTCCCAACCTGGCTGTCTTCACCCCATTCGAGTAAATAGTTTCTCTCTTATTTCTGACTGTGACTGAGAGTAAGAAGCGCCCACTCATTCCTGCAGAGCGTACCTTAGGCAGATGACTCTGTCATTTCTGCTCTCTTCCTTCCTTCTCTCCCAGAATTAGCAGATTGGTGAGAATGAGACCAAAAAGGCCCAAATATGTGTCTCAGCCACTGCCTCTTTGGGGAGCAGACTGTTCTCTGTTTATTTTATGCTCCTCAGCTTAGTGAGTTTACTAGGACAGGCCCTGTCCCCTACCATGTACGGCCCTTTGTTAGGAAACTGGTATGTTTATTTCTGGGAATAAAGTGGTTAACCTGGCCAGAGATCATGCTGTTTTGTTTGCTACCTTTGTTGGTCATAAGGCTGTTCACGTTATTGACGTTTGCATCCATTTCTTTAGAATATGACTCTTAACTCATATTACTGCAAAACATAGAAAGATATATTGATAAATCTCAGTTTTTAAGCTGTTGCACGACATTTTTCCAGGCCACTAGTATATACATCCTGGTTGTTTTCAATATGTTATAAATTCGAAATTTGGTACTAAACAAGTAATGTTACAATAAAACTTCTTGTTAATAAGTTGTTATGCTTTTAAAAGTATATTTTAGATTCAATTTTGAGATTAATGGTTGACTCAAGTCACAGGTATACGCTCAATTTTGCTTCATATTACCACATTACAATTACAAAGGCCTTACCTATTTATAATGTCACAAATAAGAATAAAAGAGCGCTTATTTGTCCACACTCTCGCCAAACCTTGTTTTAATAAAAGGTTTTCAAATTTTTCATTGTAATAGACTCTTAACTCTTCTACCCTTTGCTGTTTCTAATTTTCTTGTTATTTTTAACAGTATTATTTTGGCCACAGATATATTTCTTTGACTCTGGAACTTCTCATTTAATTTTAATCTTATTTTTGTCTCGTTTATGCATTCTTATTTTACTGAATTATTGTTCCCATTGCATTTTTCTATTGTATTATTCATGGGGCATTTTGTCATTCATTTGATTATATTATAGAATGAATTCCTAATATGCTGCTCGCATGTTCTTTTATATTCTTCTATTGCCTTGTCTTCTTACTGTAAAATGATTTTATACTTACCATGATTTTTGGTCTTCCTGACTTAAGAGAGACAGCTCTTTCACTCTGAAGTACTGCGCGTGAATTGGTGTCCACATTTTTACATTGAGCTACAATTTGAGGATTGGGATTTGAAATGTGTCCATCTAGCTAGCCTGACTGGGTAGGAAACAGGCAGGTGAACTCATCGTTACACAGCCTTGGTGAAGAGCCTGCACTCTTGTTCTCGCTTCCAAAATCTTATTAAAGCCCCAATGTAAGGGCTTGTTCCATCCTTCCAGGAAGAAGTTTTATTACCCTGGAGAAATAGCCTTGCTTTTAAATCACTTCCTTGGCTTAGCATGGAGCCACAAGCCTTTGCCTGTACGGACAGGTCATCTCGGGCATTTCCATCTCCCATTTCGCCAGCCCCTCCCCAGCACTCCCTTCTTCCATTTCCCATGACCAGCCTTAGGAGGGGATAAACATTTGGTTGAGAAGGAGTCTGATGTCTTATCTCCTGTGCCAGGTCAACGTGTTCATTCCAAGTTTTACATATTTTTCTCTCTTCATTGTGCTAGAAACATAGGTCCGGAGGGCGTTTATGATGGTGCCTCATTTCCTCCCTGCTTTCTTTCCAGCTTGGAGACCTCAGAATGATAAGCTGTAACTACTTCCCTGCTTGTGATTGGAAATGAAAGTTAATTTTTCATGGAATTATCAGGTGTCTCTCAGTCTACCTATGTAAAACTCCCATTTTACCTGTCTTTAATTAGAGGCATGCATGAGATGTTTGTGAACTTTGTCTGACAAAATGAAAATAAATGCCACATGCTCTCTTAAAAACACATCCCCATCACTAGTTCTAATATAGACTGAGTTTGAGAATTAAAACCTTACTTGGACAGTGGTTTGATTGGAGGCATATTTCTTTATATTCCTTTGTAATCATTGTTTTCTTTATTTTATTTTTTTCCATCATCATTTACACCCCCTGTACAATCCATTGTTATGTGTCTCCTAGGAGTCGTTAAGGTGAACTCAGAGCTTCTACTCTCTCCCCTCTCTGCTTCCCATTCATGTGCACCCTCTACCAGAACTGCACATACCTCAGGGAGTATATTGAAAACAAAACCCACAAAGCAGTTATCAAAATCATTCAGAACTGGTTTCGAATCCTGATTTGTCATTTGCCTATTGTCTGAAATGGAGCAGATTACTGAGCAACTCTGAGAATGTTTCCTTAAAAGCCAAATGAGCATAATGTTATGCACTTCACAGAATTTTTGTGATGTGTAATTGGGATATCTTATCAAGGTGGTGATAAAAACTTGAACGAGAATCACACTTTAGCCCTAGGATCCAGGAGATCCTGGTTCAATTCCCGGTCAGGACACATGCCCAGGCTGAGGGCTTCTCATGCAGGAGGCAGCTGATCAATGACAACTCTCTCATCATTGGTGTTTCTCTCTCTCTCTCTCTCTCTCTCTCCCTCTCTCTGAAATCAGTAAGGATATATTTAGGAAAAAAAAAAAAAATTTACTATTTTTTCCATTTCTCTAAGCCAGTTAATTTTTCTGTACTACATTTTATTTTATATCAATATTACTTTCTTTTTATATAAACATTTGTATACACACTATGTATTCTGAAATGTGAGGTTTATAACTTCATCTTCTTTAAGAATTTAGAGAGACACATTATTTGCTTTTATTCTTATAATCTAGTTGATATGAATAATACTTTTA